>NC_133650.1:122248734-122558854 GCF_009905375.1 Apium graveolens | reverse complement strand
CTGAGCCACTTACACTTTCATGGACGCCCACTTAGCCCATGTTGCTTATGCCGACTCAATAGATGGACTTACTTCCCGAACGTTGGGTAAGTAATCAATTCATTTATCAAAACAGCAACCTCGTTGCGAATATAAAATACACCACAGAGCCAGATCCCTTAGGTTTTGAGCGAGTATTTAAATCCCCTTTGAAAGGAAGATCTTAATATAAAAATGAGTTTTGGGATCCGCTCTAACTTTTAAAATCATTTTGAAGACTCGAAAACATTTTTAAGAATGTTTGGAGTAATGCTGATTTAATGAAATAAATCAGTCCTGATATATTAGAAAATATCTGAATATTATTGTTTAAATAATATTCCCATAAGGATAATCTCTATATAAATAATTTGAAGTAGAAGTTTTAAAACTCGTACTTGAAATGTATGATAAATAACCAAAGATATACTTATACGAAGTATGATCTTTATTTGAATAATCGAAAATAAGTTTGATTATCGAAACATTATTCTTTAATAAAATAAAGAATATTATTTAGTAAATAAGCGGAGTCATAAGTCCTCGAATGAATATTTAAAATAATATTCATTAAATAGAATAAATGGAGTCATAAGTCCTCAAATGAATATTCAAGATAATATTCATTAAATAGAATAAACAGAGTCATAAGTCCTCGAATGAATATTCAAAATAATATTCATTAAATAAAATAAAGTTATCGAATAAACCTTATTCGATTAATAGTTTTGAAAACTATATTTATATATATATATATATATATTATACTCGGGAACATAGACTCCCGGTTTAGCAATATGTTCACCTTTGGGTCCCCTATACTAAGGGTATACGCAACTACTGCTTATCTCTAGCATAGGTATTATGCAACTTATAAGCAATCGAATCAACAATTAGATATCAAGATTACGAAACAGACATGCATATATACCATATCAGCATGCTCCAATATATCGCAAGATTTGCTAATAACAATCATGCACTTATCACAAGATAATGCATATACATATATACATCACAACAACAGTATAACGGGTAGAAAACTTGCCTGAGCGACTGGGGGTGATAAAAGGCCTGGGACGAGTCTGGTAACCTATAAACATCATATAAGTTAGAATTAAACCAAAGTCACTTATGAATCTATACTTTAATCAATTAGACCCTAATGTTTGCTTTTGCGCTTAACGATTCACTTAAGTCGCTCGAGTACCCTCGGCTCCACCATTTTTAATAAATTAACCATTAGGAATTTTAAGGCGATTCTTTCGTGAGTACCCTACCAACTGCCTAATACACTTTACATAATTGTTTCATACTCCAATTAGTCATTTAAGGGCCTTAACCAAGGTTTCAAATAAGACGAGGGGTAATGGTTAGGTCGCGAAATGCCGTTACTTAAAACGGTCGTTTCTCCTAAACCGTACATCGGATTCAAGTGAACCACATATCAAAACGAAGCTCGTAACATGAAATATCTAATCATGGCAATGGTCAAAACCTAACAGTGAGTTCTCGGGTCCTGATGTTAAGAACAAAAACAGTCTAAAGTAAATCGGGCATTACGACGGCTATGTTTACGCGATTACCAAATTTAAACCATTCCAATCAATTCACAATTCAACCCACAATCACCACTACAACCAAACTTCATCCATTATTTACTATAACAGCCCCAGCAACTAAATATTTCCAATTTATACTACTTCTCAATCATGAACTAAGAGCTTACTTAAGTTCATTAACTAATCATCAAGATTTACAACTCCAAAAACATTACAAAACTAACCAATCTCTAAATATTCAATAATCATGCCTCTCATGAACTATACTACTCATAATAAGCTCTTAACATTCAATAACAATGCTAGGTTAAGGGATTATACCTTCCTTGTGAGTAGGAGTAAGTAATGAGCTTGAAACAACCTTGGAAAATCCTTACTAAAGCTTTATCTAAACAAAAACACAAGATCAAAATTTCAAGTTCTTGAAAAACAATATTCACTCTCTTCTTCCATGAATTATAGGAAGAGATTGTGAAGTAATTTGAAGCTTAGACTTATAGGATATCTATATCTATGTACAAAGAACCTTAGATAATTACCTCACTAATTAACAAGGCTTGGAACTTGAATTTGAGTTTTTTCTTTCTTTGAAATGGACAAAGGCCGAGAGCTTCTTGTTGGATAATGAAGTCAATTTTGTGTTTTGTGATTTGAATTGTTTTGCTTCGTTGTTTTGCCTTTTGTTTTTCTTAATTACCTTTTAACCATGGTAAATTTTGTGTGGTTTATAATCAACCAACACTTCCTTCCCTTTTTGGTCATGCTTATGTCATCCTCCTATGTCATCTTCCCACACTTGTCCTCTTCTTGTTGGTGTGATGACATCATCATCATTAACCTCTTTGATTAACTCCTAATTACTTGGCTAATGACCGCTGATCTATTATACGGTTCGCTTAACTTTCGTCCTCGTTTATCATTTGAGGGATCATACCCGGGATCTTATTACTTGGGTTTCCTTAACCTTTCTCAATATATTATATTCCTTTTATGATCCTCTCTTATACTCCTTGAATTTAAATCCTTTTTATCCTGTTACTTTATACTCAATCCTTTCAGTATCTGGTGGATTTTCGGGAAAAATCAAAGTGTTCGAATTTGGATTCTGACGATCTTTACATACACTTATATACCATATAGAGTACTAATAAGATCTCAGAATAACAATGAAAGAACCCCTACAAAGTGTGGCATGAAAAGTTTTCTTATTCAGCATAGTCAGCAAAATCACTATTCATAAGGGTTACAAAAAGTTCAAAATTTTTGGGGTTATTACACGAACCACATATCAAAACGAAGCTCGTAACATGAACTATCTAATCATGGCAATGGTCAAAACCTAACAGTGAGTTCACGGGTCCTGATGTTAAGAACAAAAGCAGTCTAAGGTAAATCGGGCATTACGATGGTTATGTTTACGCGATTACCAAATTTGTACAACTCCAAATCAATCCACAATCAATCCCACAATCATTACTACAACCAAAATCCATCCATACTCTACTACAACAGCCCCAACATTTCAAGTTCTCCAATTTATACTGCTTTAAATCATGAACTAAAAGCTTATACTTAAGTTCATTAACTAATAATCAAGATTTACAACTCCAAAATCATTACAAAACCAACCAATCTCTAAATATTCAATAACCATGCTTCTCATGAAATATACTACTCATAACAAGCTCTTAGAATTCAATAATAATGCTAGGTTAAAAGATTATACCTTCCTTGAGAGTAGGAGTAACTAATGAGCTTGAAATAACCTTGGAAAATCCTTACTAAAGCTTTATCTAAACAAAAACACAAGATCAAAATTTCAAGTTCTTGAAAAATACTATTCACTCTCTTCTTCCATGAATTATTGGAAGAGATTGTGAAGGAATTGGAAGCTTAGATTCATAGGATATCTATATCTATGTACAAGGAACCTTGGATAATTACCTCACTAATTAACAAGGCTTGGAACTTGAATTTGAATTTTTTCTTCTTTGAAAAAGAGATGAAGCCGAGAGCTTTTTGGCTTGGAAAATGAAAGTCAACTTTGTGTTTTGTGTTTTTGATTTGTTTTGGCTTGGTTGCTTTGTTTTTGTTTTGTTTAATTAACCTTTTAACCATGGTAAAATTTGTGTGGCTTATAATCAACCAACAATTCCTTCCCTTTTGGTCATGCTTATATCATCCTCCTATGTCATCTTCCCACACTTGTCTTCCTCTTGTTGGTGTGATGACATCATCATCACTAACCTCTTTGATTAACTCCTAATTACTTGGCTAATGATCGCTGATCTGTTATATGGTTCGCTTATCTTTCGTTTTCATTTATCGTTTGAGGGATCATACCCGGGATCTTATTACTTGGGTTCCCTTAACCTTTCTCAATACATTATACTCCTTTTATGATCCTCTCTTATAATCCTTGAATTTAAATCCTTTTTATCCTGTTACCTTATACTCAATTCTTTCAGTATCTGGTGGATTTTCGGGAAAAATCAAAGTGTACGAATTTGGATTCTGATGATCTTTACATACACTTATATACCATATAGAGTACTAATAAGATCTCAGAATAACAATAAAAGAACCCCTACAAAGTGTGGCATGAAAAGTTTTCTTATTCAGCATAATCAGCAAAATCACTATTCATAAGGGTTACAAAAAGTCCAAAATTTTGGGGTTATTACAGTCTCCCCTCCTTAAAAGGATTCCATCCCAGAATCAAATAGAAAATAAATGTGGGTACTTTTCTAGCATTGCGCTCTCTAGTTCCCAAGTTGATTCTTCCACATTATGATTCTGCCATAGCACTCTGACTAGCTTGATCACTTTGTTCCGAAGCACCTGCTCCTTCTTATCCATAATCTTTACTGGTTTCTCCACGTAAGTCAGATCTGGTAGCATATCCACCTGCTCGTACTCCACTATGTGTCTGGCATCCCGATGATACTTCCTTAGCATTGACACATGGAACACATTATGAACTTGTTGTAGGTTCGGGGGTAAGGCTAGCTCGTAAGCCAACTTCCCAATCCGTCTTAGTATCTCAAAAGGTCCAATGTATCTTGGGCTTAGTTTCCCTTTCTTTCTGAACCTCATTAATCCCTTCCAAGGGGATACTTTTAGCAGTACTAAGTCCCCTACTTCATACTCCTTGTCCTTTCGGGCTAGGTCTGTATATTTCTTCTTTCTGTCTTGGGCTGCTACCAGCCGTCCTCTGATGAGATCCACTATGTCTTTGGTCCTTTGGACCACTTCGGGTCCGAGCATCTTCCGCTATCCTACTTCATCCCAGTATAAGGGAGATCGACACCTTCTTCTGTACAGGGCCTCATAAGGCGGCATTCCGATGCTGGCATGAAAGCTATTATTATAAGAAAACTCGATCAACGGCAAGTGATCATCCCAACTTCCTTTAAAGTCTATTGCACAGACTCTCAACATATCCTCTAGTGTCTGGATGGTCCTTTCACTTTGCCTGTCCGTTTGGGGATGGTAAGCGATACTAATATTTAATTTGGTCCCCGCACATTCTTGAAAGCTCCTCCAAAATCTGGAGTTGAACCTGGGGTCTCGGTCTGAGACAATGGACGCTGGGACTCCATATCGCGTCACTATTTCCTTAAGGTAAATGTCCACCAGTGTATCGACCGTGTATCTCTCATTGATAGGAATGAAATGAGCTGACTTTGTCAGTCGGTCTATAATCACCCATATGGCTTCATGATTGGCTTTCGTCCTTGGTAAGCCGACAACAAAATCCATGGCTATCTATTCCCATTTCCATTCGGGAATCTCCAGGGGTCGTAAAAGTCCACTGGATCTCTGGTGTTCTGCCTTTACTCTTTGGCAAGTCAAACATTTGCTTACCCATTCTTCTACGTCCCTCTTCATGTTGGGCCACCAGTAATACTCCTTCAAATCCCTATACATCTTGGTGCTTCCCGGGTGAATGGAATACCTTGAACTATGTCTTTCATCTAAAATCTCGTCTTTAACCTCTTGAACATTCAGAACCCAAATCCGGTAGGAATACCTCATTATCCCTTTATCATCTCTCTCAGTATGGATCTCTTCTCCAGTCATTGACTTTCTGCCTTCATTCATTACTTTCTCTTGGCACAATCTAATCTTTTCCAATAACTCTGGCTGCATCGAGATCTCAAACAGCTTTTCAGTTCCGGCTCCGGTTACCTTTACTTCTATTTCCATTCTCTCAAAATCCCTTATCAATTCCTCTGAAGTCATTATCATTTTGAGTCTTTCTTTCCTGCTATGGGCGTCAGCCACCACATTGGCTTTCCCTGGATGATAGAGAATCTCACAATCATAGTCCTTGATTAGTTCTAACCATCTCCTCTGGCGCATGTTGAGCTCTTTCTGCGTAAATATGTACTTGAGGCTCTTATGGTCTGTGAAAATCTCGCACTTCTGTCCATACAAGTAGTGCCTCCAAATTTTTTAAGGCAAAAACTATTGCCGCGAGCTCAAGGTCATGAGTAGGATATCTAATCTCGTATTCCTTCAGTTGTCTCGACGCATACGCAATCACCTTACCGTGCTGCATAAGCACACACCCTAATCCTTTGTGCGACGCGTCACTATATATCACAAAATCTCCTTTTTCGTCTGGCAATGCCAACACCGGGGTCGTTACCAACCTTTTCTTTAATTCTTGAAAACTGTTCTCGCATTTTTCCGTCCATTCAAACTTCTCTATCTTACGAGTTAGTCGTGTCAAAGGGGCTGCGATCTTCGCAAAGTCCTGTACAAATCTACGATAGTAGCCGGCCAATCCTATGAAACTCCTTACCTCTGTGGGTGTGGTTGGCCTTTCCCAATTTGAGACCGCCTTTATCTTGGAGGGGTCGACCAATACTCCTTCTTTATTGATCACATGTTCTAAACACTGTACTTCATTCCGCCAAAACTGTACTTCATTCCGCCAGAATTCACACTTCGAGAATTTGGCAAATAACTGTTCCTCTCTGAGTATTCCTAGAGCTATCCTCAAATGCTCTGCATGTTCTACCTCGGTCCTTGAGTAGATTAAAATATCATCAATAAAAACTATCACACACTTGTCCAAGTACTTCTTGAATACTCTGTTCATTAAATCCATGAAAGCCGCTGGGGCGTTGGTTAATCCAAAGGACATTACCAAGAACTCATAGTGCCCATACCTGGTACGGAACGCGGTCTTGGGAATATCTTCGGGTTTAATCTTTAGTTGGTGATATCCAGTTCTCAGGTCAATCTTGGAAAAATAAACAATATCCTTTAGCTGGTCGAACAGATCGTCTATTCTAGGTAACGGGTACCTGTTCTTTATGGTTAGCTTGTTCAACTCCAATAGTCGATGCACAGCCTCATGCTCCCATCTTTCTTCTTAACAAATAACACTGGTGCTCCCCACGGAGACACATTGGGTCTTATCATACCCTTATCCAAAAGTTTCTGCAATTGGGTAGCTAATTCCTTCATTTCTAATGGGGCTAACCGGTAAGGTGCCTTTGAAACTGGCGCCGTCCCTGGGGCCAACTCAATAGCAAATTCAATAACTCTATCGGGTAGTAATCCCGGAAGGTCTTGTGGAAATACATATTCAAATTCATTGACTACCGGAATATCTTGCAAGTTGGGAACCTCCTTCTGCATATCCACCACATAGGCTAGGTAAGCCTCGTTTCCTTTTCGTAGCATCTTATTGGCCTGGGCCATGGTCAAAAATTTCTGCGTCTGCCTCTTTCCTCTAAATATGACTTCTTTCTTCCCTGGGATATTCAACTTAACTTTCTTTCCCTTACAGTCTATCTGAGCATCAATGCTTGATAGCCAGTCCATTCCCAAAATTACATCAAACTCCCCTAATTTAAAAGGAATCAGATCAACACTAAAAGATTGTCCCCCTATGCCTAACTTAAAGGCGGGGTGAATCTGGTTAACAGGAATAATTTCATGGTTGGCTATTTCCACTTGTAAGGGTTCTATCAAGGGTTCAGCCTTAAGTCTTAATTTATGTGCAAAGTCCTTTGATATAAAAGATTTAGTTGCTCCAGAATCAAATAAAACATTTGCACTGATTGAATTTAAAGAAAGGGTACCTGCTATCACATCTGAGTCTTTCATAGCATCTTGCACTGTCATGTTGAAAGTCCTCGCAGTAGGTGGCTTGTTAGAAGCAGCTCTGCTTGCTCCTGAAGCTGCTGGTTTGTTCATTGGGCATTCCCTCTTCCAATGACCCGGGCGTCCATACTGATGACAAGTGGTGGTTGGGTGGTTAATGGGGGTTGGCGAAGTGTACTTGTCCGAATAGTGACCTTCTCGACCACACTTGAAGCAGATTACCAGCTTTCCTTTACACTCCCCAGAATGCATTCTTCCACAAGTGTTATAGGCTGGCAATGGGGGTCGAGACTGGTTGGAATAGGACATTCTTGACTTCTGGCCGCTCTGGCTCACATTCACACTCATTGGCCGCTTAAACCCAGTGTTCTTTCCCGATAGGGACACTGCTCCTCGATTAAATCTAGTTGGGAAGCTCCCTCTATGGAACCTCCACCCATGCTCATACTTTTCCTCTTTATTCCCTTCTTCTCTCTTTCCTTCTGCATCTGTTCACTTCTGGTTTCTACAATTGTTGCCTTTTGCACCAGAGTGGCATAATCAGTAAGCTCAAGGATTGCCACCCTATTCTGAATCCACGGTTTCAGTCCCTGCTGAAACCTACTAGCTTTCTTTTCCTCGGTGCTCACAAACTCCAGCACAAACCTTGATAACTCAGTAAATTTTGCTTCATACTATGCTACAGATAAGTTATTCTGCTTTAGCTCCAAGAACTTGAGCTCCATCTGGTTCTCCATAAACCTCGGAAAATACTTTCCCAAAAACAACTGATTGAATCTCTCCCAGGTTATAATAGCATTTGTCTCCATATTTTTCTTGGCCTCCCACCAGTAGTTAGCCTCTCTTTTCAGAAGGTAGGTAGCAAATACAGTCTTCTGTGCCTCATCGGTACTCAGAATCTCAAAGGATTTCTCCATTTCCTTTAGCCATGCCCTTGCCTCAACTGGGTCGGCTGATCCGTGGAACTCAGGGGGCTTAAGGGACTTGAAAACCCTGAAAGAGTTTGCCACAACATTGTTATTTCCTTGAGGGGGTGGGTTGGGTTGACGTTCCAAGTTCTGCCTTAGTAGTTACATGAACTGTCCCATGGGATCCATGCCTGGGTTTGGTACTGGTTGCTCAACCTCAGTTTCTCCTTCTTCAGCCTCTATCTCAAATCCTTCAACATCATATATTTCCTCCTCCTCTTCATACAGGGAGTCATCCTGTTCAACATAATCCTCATCTTCCTCTTTACTGTGTTCTTGGTTCCTATCGTCCTGGTTATGGCTTCCCTGGTCCTCAGATCCAGGGTTCGCCCTAGTTCCAATCTTTCTTGGCGGCATGATACTGATAATTTTTTTTAGGAAATTCAACGTTAGATCACAATCATACATAAAATTGTGCCTTGCATAGTTTCTATAATGGGGAGAATGTATCTCGCAATTCTATTATATTATGACAGTTCTAATAAGAAATGCAGTAATAATAATGATAAAAATAGTGATCTCGTTACTAAGGAACTGAACTGAAAGGAAACAAATATATACATAATGCGAGAAATATATAGTTCGATCTGGTCAAAAGTACAACAGTGCTACAGTCATCTGCCCAAAAGTGATACACAAGAGTCTATCTGTCTAGTCTGAGAAAGGGATGCTATAAACAAGTCAACTATCCCAGAAAATTGGCTCTTACTATGTCCTCGACTAACTAGACGACTAGACTACCACATCACTGGTCCTTAATCACACACGGAGCGGGTCAGCTCCCACACTCTTTCCATCGCATGACGGAAAATGTAGTCAGCCTGCCTCCTAGAGATCCTTCCATGCCTGTCCCCCTGGAGTGATCGGAGTCTCGCACGGGCCGTGAGCTCTATCCCATTCAGCTCCCTCCTCAGGGATCAGGGTATGGTAGCTCTAGCCTCATAAGCTCGGGCACGCCGACCAGCCCTCTCCACCTCCAACTCCCTCCTGACCTCATCCAGCCGGGCCTCAGCAACAGCCAATCGAGTCCTCAGTACATCCTGAACATAGCCGTGAGCTAACAAAGACTGCCTATGGGTAGGGTCGAGAGGTGGTGAATCCGGAGCCGCTGGGGGTGCCTCCTCGGTCTGCCTAGGCTCGGGAGTATGGGTCTCAGAGCTGTCATTATAGGGTCTCCAAGATAGTGGTGCAGGGGTAGGAGCTCTAACCATCGGGAGTGAGGGTAAAGGGGTACCAATGTACTCTACCAATGCTCCGACATGCTCCTCGGCTACTAGGACCTCATCCGGGTCCTCCTCATCTGAACTCGCAATAACCTCCATCTCTGACTCCTCTGAGGGGTCCTCCTCCTCCTCCTCCATCTCAGGCTCCTCCTAATCCTCGGCATCTAGCAGTGCCTCATCATGCTGACGCTCGAACATCTCTGGGTCCTCTATCTCATGTGTCTACACATTAAACGAGCTAAGTTACTATCATGATACTTATAAGGGTTCTTGTAAGGGTTTTAACTGTCAGTGCTACTTTAAGTAGTCCGACTATGAACTTGGCAAGAGTTCTCATTATCTTTGTGAATTTATTATTATATTGTCGCATCATCTCTGAGGTTTATAACGCTTAGCTCAGATACCATTTCTGTAACACCACCAGATCCGGGGTCGGGGATCCGGGTCGTTACGGTCTTTCTTTCCATAATATCACTTAACTTAATTAATAATAAATAACCTCATGTTGTGACCCCACACTAACACACACCACAACACGTTATAGTCTCAGAGATGAAATTGAAATAAGTACAAGTCCTTGAATCCACAATTTAAAAGTTATTACAACCCAAAATGATTACTTGATAAGTTTACAGTTAATTGCCATTATCTGTCACAAGTTATAATTATACATAATTGATTCCCAAAAGTAGAATGCCTGATCTACAAATAGATCTACTTCTGCAGCTATAGCAGCTACGATATCAACGGGAAGACACGGGACGCTTCCCACGCGCTTGCGCTAGGTCTGCTTGAGTCTGGCCATCTTTCCTAACTATTATTATGTGATAAAGAAATGAAGCAAGAGTGAGCATTACAGCTCGCAATATAATATATAGTGTAAACAATAATGCAAGTATCTAAATAGATAACTTACTAGAACCCTTTATCAAGTGTAAGGTAATTACTTAATGGATATAAGCTTAAAGGAAGATGAAGTTACCAATTACTTCACTATACTTATACCATTTTAGAAAACTACTTGAACTACCACTGTTCAGAGTATAATAGGTTTTCAAAGTTCATCACATAGGTGGGACTACCACAAAAGACTTGCATAGATTCGATCTTTAAAATATTATTGAATGAAATGAAGTTACGAGATACTTCATTAAGTCCCGATATATATATATCCACATATATATCTCTTATACATTTCCTGGAAACCTCTGTCATGTAAAGTATGAACAGAGTTTATAATATCCAATGAATTTTGGAAAGAAAGAATTTTGGCATAAACCCGATATCTTGCTGATCAGGCAAAGATACCAATAAGTAACCTTTTCTACTAGTAGATGGATGAATCCCCCACCGGTCATCACCCTGGCCTCATTAGGACCTTGTGCTGGACCGCCACCCGGCCTCTTACGCGTTGATGGGCTGCCACCCAGCCACTTACACTTTGATAGACCGTACCCCGGCCTGTCGCTTATGCCGACTCAATTAGATGGACTTACTTCCCGAATGTTGGGTAAGTAATCAATTCATTTATCAAAACAGCAACCTTGTTGCGAATATAAAATACACCACAGAGGCGGATCACTCAGGTTTTGAGCGAGTATTTAAATCCCCTTCGAAATGAGGATCTTAAATATAAAAAATGAGTTTTGGGATCCGCCCTAACTTTTAAAAATCATTTTGAAGACTCGAAAACATTTTTAAGGATGTTTGGAGTAATGTTGATTTAATAAAATAAATCAGTCCCAATATATTAGAAAATATCTGAATATTATTATTTAAATAATATTCCCATAAAGAATAATCTTTATAAAAATAATTGAAGTAGAAGTTTTAAAACTCATACTTGAAATGAATATTAAATAACCAAAGATATACTTATACGAAAGTACGATCTTTATTTGAATAATCGAAAATAAGTTTGATTATCTAAACATTATTCTTTAATAAAATAAAGAATATTATTTAGTAAATAAGCGGAGTCATAAGTCCTCGAATGAATATTGAAAATAATATTCATTAAATAGAATAAACAGAGTCATAAGTCCTCGAATGAATATTCAAGAAAATATTCCTTAAATAAAATAAATCGAGTCATAAGTCCTCGAATGAATATTCAAAGTAATATTCATTAATAAAAATAAAGTTATCGAATAAACCTTATTCGATTAATAGTTTTGAAAACTATATCTATATATATATAAATATATATAATATACTCGGGAACATCGACTCCCGGTTTTAGAAAATGTTCGCCTTTGGGTCCCCTATACTAAGGTTATACGCAACTACTGCTTATCTCTAGCATAGGTATTATGCAATTATAAGCATTGGAATCAACAGATAGATATCAAGATTAAGAAACAGACATGCATATAAACCATATCAGCATGCTCCAATATATCGCAAGATTTGCTAATTAACCATGATGCATCTATCACAACATAATGCATATACATGTATACATCAAAACTACAGTATAACGGGTAGAAAACTTGCCTGAGCGACTGGGGGTGATAAAAGGCTTAGGACGAGTCTGGTAACCTATAAACAACATATAAGTTGGAATTAAACCAACGTCGCTTATGAATCTATACTTTAACCAATTAGACCCTAACGTTTCCTTTTGCGCTTAACGATTCACTTAAGACGCTCGATTACCCTCGGCTCCACCATTTTTAATAAATTAACCATTAAGAGTTTTAAGGCGATTCTATTGCAAGTACCCTACCAACTTCCTAACCCACTTTACATAATTGTTTCATACTCCAATTAGTCATTTAAGGGCCTTAACCAAGGTTTCAAAGTAAGGCAAGGGGTAATGGTTCGGTCGCGAAACGCCGTTACTTAAAACGGTCGTTTCTCCTAAACCGTACATCGGATTCAAGCGAACCACATATCAAAATGAAGCTTGTAACATGAAATATCTAATCATGGAAATGGTCAAAACCTAACAGTGAGTTCACGGGTCCTGATGTTAAGAACAAAAGCAGTCTAAGGTAAATCGGGCATTACGACGGCTATGTTTACGCGATTACCAAATTTGTACAACTCCAAATCAATCCACAATCAATCCCACAATTATTACTATAACCAAAATCCATCCATACTCTACTACAACAGCCCCAACATCTCAAGTTCTCCAATTTATACTACTCTAAATCATGAACTAAAAGCTTATACTTAAGTTCATTAACTAATAATCAAGATTTACAACTCCAAAAACATTACAAAACCAACCAATCTTTAAATATTCAATAACCATGCTTCTCATGAACTATACTACTCATAACAAGCTCTTAACATTCAATAATAATGCTAGGTTAAGAGATTATACCTTCCTTGAGAGTAGGAGTAACTAATGAGCTTGAAACAACCTTGGAAAATCCTTACTAAAGCTTTATCTAAACAAAAACACAAGATCAAAATTTAAAGTTCTTGAAAAACACTATTCACTCTATTCTTCCATGAATTATTGGAAGAGATTGTGAAGGAATTGGAAGCTTAGATTCATAGGATATCTAAATCTATGTACAAGGAACCTTGGATAATTACCTCACTAATTAACAAGGCTTGGAACTTGAATTTGAATTTTTTCTTCTTTGAAAAAGAGATGAAGCCGAGAGCTTCTTGGCTTGGAAAATGAAAGTCAACTTTGTGTTTTGTGTTTTTGATTTGTTTTGGCTTGGTTGCTTTGTTTTTTGTTTTGTTTAATTAACCTTTTAACCATGGTAAAATTTGTGTGGCTTATAATCAACCAACAATTCCTTCCCTTTTGGTCATGCTTATGTCATCCGCCTATGTCATCTTCCCACACTTGTCTTCCTCTTGTTGGTGTGATGACATCATCATCACTAACCTCTTTGATTAACTCCTAATTACTTGGCTAATGATCGCTGATCTGTTATATGGTTCGCTTATCTTTCGTTTTCGTTTATCGTTTGAGGGATTATACCCGGGATCTTATTACTTGGGTTCCCTTAACCTTTCTCAATACATTATATTCCTTTTATGATCCTCTCTTATAATCCTTGAATTTAAATCATTTTTATCATGTTACCTTATACTCAATTCTTTCGGTATCTGGTGGATTTTCGGGAAAAATCAAAGTGTTTGAATTTGGATTCTGACGATCTTTACATACACTTATATACCATATAGAGTACTACTAAGATCTCTGAATAACAATAAAAGAACCCCTACAAAGTGTGGCATGAAAAGTTTTCTTATTCAGCATAATCAGTAAAATCACTATTCATAAGGGTTACAAAAAGTCCAAAATTTTGGGGTTATTACAATTTGGGCCAGCATGTGCGGGCTGGGCTCTTGACATGCGAGCTGGGCTCGTGACATACGAGTTGGGCTCATGATATGCGTGCTGGGCTCACACTTGCCATTAGGTGACTTCACGCGAGAAAGGCTCAGGTGACAGTACTCGAGCTGGGCTTGATTGCCCACACGCGGGCTGGGCTCATAAGCCCACATATCATGAAATCAAAGGTAAAAAAGTATTTATTGATGGAAAAGGAAGGCGGTGCGGGCCGAGACCACCAGGTCGGCCCGCAATAGAGGACTTTATGTTCGACATGGAAAGTAACTCATAGATGGTTGAGTTGCTCGTAGATTTCGGGGCCAACACGGGTTGTTCCTATAATCACGGGAATGATTGCGGAGATGCCGCGAGATTGTAGGAACCATGTGGAGCCAGTTGAGATTTATGTGACTAATTGGCTGAAGGCCTGACTCTATCATGGGCTTGGGCTGCACGGGCTGAAGAGTCCTAACCCTATCCTAAGTGACTTGTTCCCCAAGAACTACGTGAGGCTTGATCCCTATAAATAGGGTACGTAGGCACTTGTATGAGATATGAGTTGACACTTAATAGAGAATAACAAACCCTATTCTTTCTTAAGGAGTCAACATACAAGCTCAGCCACCACCAAACAACCTTCCTCTGCCCTCAAACATCGTCCTTGATCCTTGTTCCACCCATTAACCTCCACAACACTGTTATACGAAATTCTCCCTATAACACATACCTTCCCAAGTCAAGATCACCTCAAAGTTTCAATATTTTGCTGACCAAATGGCAAGTTTTGATCTGACTTCTGTTGAAAAAGATGTCAAAAATCTCAGACAATCTTTCATTGCTCTCCATGAAGTGGTTCAACAATAAATCACCAATTCAAATGACACAAAGATCAATTTGGACCAGCTTGACCAAAGCAGATATGAGCCCTCTGCACTACTCATGGAGGATATCAAACAAGCTATAGAAGAAAATTTTGGATCCTCGATATCTAAAAGCTCTCAATCACCTCCTTCCACATCTACCAATCTTTAAATTCATGCTCTTCAAAATTAGGTCTCAACTCTGCAAACCTCCAATGACAACCTCACAACTCAAGTGCATGCTCTCACTACACTAGTGTAGAGTCAACAGGCAGAATTCAAACATTGGTGGATTCCCGTGAGCACTTATAATTACAAAATTATGTTGCATTGGGATCCATCATGGGCAAGCTCAATATTCCATTGCCTGCACTTCCAGAGACTGTGAGGCCAGAATTACCAACTCCCCTCATCATGCCTGTTCCCAAGAATAAGGGGGAGATTGAAGCTAGGATTCAACAATTCAAGGATGCTGGTAAATCTAAGTTTAAGGAGCCTATCTCATCAATTGGCCAAAGTTCTGCACAAGCTCAGTTGTCAAAAGATGTGGGAAAAGACAGACTCACCAAGGCTGCAGAAGGACCAAATCAAGATCAAGAATTCAGTGAACTTCTTATAGTCTTGAGGATGTCTCTTCAAAATAATTACATTACTTATAAAAGAGCATTGGCCAAGAACATCAACTTCATGAGGGCAGTGGTTGTGCAGATTGACAATTAGTTGGAGAAAAGAATTGTTGTGAACATCAATGATGGAAGGATTGACAGATGTCTACAGGCGTCTCTTCCAAATCTTAAAACTTTAAGAGCATCTGATCTGGATGTAATGATTGAGAGAGTAAATCCAGTTATTCCAGAGGACACCCAATTACTGAAAGAGCTTAAAAATGCACAGTTAGCAGCTTTTCCTAAAGCCTATCTGTATCCAAATAAAGGGGTGGCCTACATTTATTCAAGAACCAAGGAGTGCAAATAGTTCATTAGTCCAAGAAATTGTGTAAGATCAAATATGAGATTGATCATGACTCTTCAGTCTGATCTCAAGCACAAGAAGAGCAAAAAGGCTGAGGATGTTGAAATGATAAGAATTCTTGAAAGATATCTAGTAAATCCTAACACCATATTGCCCAATCAAAAGTTCAACAACTCAAAAGATGACAAGGATGATAATGAGTAGAAACATGACGAGCAAAAACCTTCGGGCTCAAATCCAAGTCAATCTTCAAAGGCAACGGGCAGCAGTGACAAGAAGCAAGAAGAGAAGAAAGGTGATGACAAGAAAAGAGGAGAAGAAAGGAGAAGCAAAAAAGGCAAGATGGCTCAGAACCACAATAACAAACCCTAAAAATCCAAATCAACCAAGCTCAACCCTCCAAACCTCTTAGCTCAAAAAATCAACCTTCTCTCACTTCAAAACCAAAATTTATATACAAGCCAACTGCAAATTCACTTCTCAAAATCCCAATCACTACCAACCAAACTAGCTTAAAGAAAATCACAACCCTACCTTCATATAAACCTCCAACCAAAACACACTTTACATCTGTTGGGAGAAAAACAAAGCAACTGCAAGTTACTGAAAGAACCCTCTGGAATTACTATGATCAGTCTGACTTTCGGCCACTAAACCAGTGCTTCACAAATGAAGAGTATTTTCAACAGCTAGCTGAAAAAATAGTTAGAGTTTAGGTAGTATCATATACAGAAGTCAGAACTTACTATGATGATGGTTCTTTCACTTTACCTGGAAGTAACCTTATGGACACACTTTCAACCACAGAATTCAAGAGAGTGATTAGTTTAATGAAGGATAAGGACACAATTACAAGGTTCTGGAAGGCTGCTTATTGTGTATGGGTGAAAGAAAGGGATGAGAAATTGCAAGGGCAAAGGCTGAAAAGGAAGAAAGAGATAGGAAGTATGCAGAAGAACTTGCAAGAATGGAGAAAAGATCAAATGAGCTTAAAGAAAAAGGGATGAGCAAACTCTCCAAAGATGGACATTTTCTGAATATAAAAGTTGGCAGATTCTCCAGATTTAGAGCAGGTTATCTAAATGGCTATTCATTGGATGAGTGGTTCAAGCTTGTGGAAGCCTTAAGGGGAACTACGATCTTAGAAGAAATGGAAGTGTTAGTAACTCTTAAGGATCTCATTAGAAAAGAGCCAGGCTATGAGGACTTTATGTAATGAATTTCATGTTAAAAACTCTATAACCTCTCAATGTTAAGTATTGTACTTCTGTCAAATTTTTTGTAAAGTTTAATTGTTCATTGTAGCTTGGGGTTAGTCTTGTTAACATGCATGAATTTGTGATAAGCAATCTTCTCAAAAATCGGGGGAGATTGTTGTGCAAGACATGCCTGTACTATAACAAGATTAAGTCAAATTGGCAGCCCTACGTAAGTTGTATGATAATCTAAGTTTGCATTTTGTATTGTATCACTTAAGTCTGTAAAAATGTAAATAGACTAGACTGGAGTATTTTTCTGTAAACAGTCTCAAGCCTAATAATAAACTCGGGAAGAAGATCATGAAGATCATGCCTCGGAGAAAGTGTGAAGAAGTTTGGAGTTGAATAAATCTATTTCGTGAAAAACATTCTAAGTCAAGAAGTCTACAAGTCACAAATTAAGTGTTAGAGAGAAGTCATTTGAGAACTCCAGAATGAGTTATCGAGAAGTCAAGAAAAGCTACTAGAGAACTCAGAGATATTGACAAGTTAAAATATCACTAGAGATCTCTGAGATATCGATAAGTCAAAATGTCACTAGAGATCTTTGAGATATCGATAAGTCAAAATATCACTAGAGATCTCTGAGATATCGATAAGTCAATTTGTCATTAGAGAACTCAGAGTTATCGATAAGCCAAAATGAAGACATGAAGATGAGAGATCTCGACAAGCCACATTCTCTTATAGAGAACTCAGAGACTTCGATAAGTCAAACAACTGTAGAGTAATTACGGATCTCGATAAGTCATTATACTTATCGAGATGTCAAGTTCTCTATATAACTAACTGGAGATCTCGATGTAAAGCTCAAGTACAAAATGCAGATCAGTTTAATATCCATGATTTTAAAAAGTCTACAAAAGCAGCTTAGAGTGTACAAGATCTGTTAGATATATTTGTGATGTCATATATAATATGATTTGTGTTTAGTTTTCGGATCTTACTTAACAGGACAAATCAGTACTTAACTGGAAATCAATACTTATACTGAAGTCAAGACTTAAGATATCAGAACTTAAGTTGTCAGAACTTAACTTATCAGGAGATATTTATCAGGAGATAATATCAGGACTTAAGGAGGCGTTTAGATAAGGAAGACGGCTGATTGAAAGGAAAGAAGATCAAGACAAACATAAGAAGAGATATGCATGGAGAAGAATTCTACAAGGAATAGAATACTTGGAAGAAAAGATAACTGATTAATATATATTAGGAAGCAGAATTATATTCAATATCAATTAGAAGATTATCTTGTAATTGTGTGTCTATATAAACACAGCATAGGGTTTACACTATATGTGTTATCTTAATCGAGTTTATTATTCATTGTAACCCTAGCAGCTCTCGTGATAATTTGTTCATCACTGAGAGAGAACAGTTCTTTGTAACAGAGTTTATTATGTTAAATAAAATTTGTGTTTTATTACTTAAGTTCTTATATTCGATTTGATTGTAGTAAACACTGTATTCAACCCCCTTCTACAGTGTGTGTAACCTATCAAGTGGTATCAGAGCAATTGGTTAACATACATACAGTAAAGATCCAAAAATAATCATGTCTGAAGAAGCACAAACTCCAACCAAGCCCACCAAAACTGAAGAAACTCCAAAGACTCAAATCCATAATCGATATGAGACTATTAGGGTTCCCATACTGAAACCTTCTGAGTATCCCATATGGAAGGTGAGGATGTCTATGTTTCTGGAAGCTACAGATCCAGAATACCTTGACAGAATTAATGAAGGACCACACAAGCCAACCAAGCTCTCTGTTATAGTTGGAGATCAGCCAGCACAGACTGTACCAAAGGAGAAAAGTGAATATACAGCTGAAGATATCTCATATATTGCAAAGGATGCAAATGTAAGACATTTGCTGCATAGTGCCATTGATAATGTAATGTCAAACAGGGTAATTAATTGCAAGACTGCAAAGGAGATATGGGATGCCTTGGAGACAAGATGTCAGGGAACTGATTCAATTAAGAAGAACAAGAGGACTATACTCACTCAAGAGTATGAGCACTTTGACTCAAAACCTGATGAGTCATTAACCGGATTATATGACAGATTTGTCAAACTCTTGAATGATCTGTCACTGGTGGATAAGGAATATGATCTTGAAGATACTAATCTTAAATTCCTTTTAGCTCTTCCTGAAAGTTGGGATTTGAAGGCCACAACTATAAGAGACAACTATGCTCTTGATGAAACTACTCTTGATGAAATTTATGGTATGCTCAAGACTCATGAACTTGAGATGGATCAAAGAAGCAAGAGGCATGTGAGAAAATCAAGAACAATTGCTCTTAAGGCTGCAGAGGAATCCCCTAAAGTGGTTGTCTCAAAGAAAGGCAAAGGAAAGGCTCTCATCACAAAGTCTGATACTGAGTCATCAAGTCTTGATAGTGATGAGGATTCAGAAACTAAAAGTCTATCTGAGATGGACCCTGATGAAGAGATGATGAAGCTGTGTGCTCTTATGGTGAAAGGAATCACAAAGATTGCATACAGGAAATTCAGAAGAGGTGTAATAACCCCCAAAATTTTGAACTTTTTGTAACCCTTATGAATAGTGTTTTTGCTGAATGAGAAAACTTTTCATTCCACACTATGTAGGGGTTCCGTTTTGGATATTCTGAGATTTTATTAGTACTCTATATGGTATATAAGTGTATGTAAAGATCGTCAGAATCCAATTCCGAACACTTTGATTTTTCCCGGAAATCCACTAGATACGGAAGGAATTGAGTATAAGGTAACAGGATAAAAAGGATATAAATTAAAGGATTATAAGAGAGGATCATAAAAGGAATATAATGTATTGAGAAAGGTTAAGGAAACCCAAGTAATAAGATCACGGGTATGATCCCTCAAACGAGAAACGAGAACGAAAGTTAAGCGAACCGTATAACAGATCAGCGGTCATTAGGAAAACAATTAGGGAGTTAATCAAGGAGGTTAGGGATGATGAGGTCATCCAACCAATAAGAAGGGGGCAAGTAAGGGAAGATGACATCATAAGCATGACATAAGCATGACATAAGGGGAAGGAGATGTGGTTGGTTTATAACCACACAAAGACAAGGTTAATAAGGTAATTAACCAAAACTAATCAAAAGAAAATCAACCAACCAAAACAAAACAAAGCAAGCACAAAAATCATTTTTATTTCTCTTCACTAAGAAGCTTGCTCTCGGCTTTTTCCATTTTCAAAGAGAAGAATTTTCAAAATTCAAGTTCCAAGCTTCCTAAATTGGTAAGATAATTCTCTAGTACTCCTTATGCATAGTTATGGCTATCTTATGAGTTTAAGCCTCCAATTCATTCTTAATCTTCTCCAAGAAATCAATGAAGAAGACAATGAATAGTGATTTTAAGGTTTTTAACTTGATTTTTCTTGTTTTTCCTTTAAGATCCAAGCATCTCTAAGACATCTCAAGGCTTCTTAAGGCTTCCTAGATACTCACATCACTTCAAGGAAGGTATATCATCTCCAAACCCTAGATTTACTTTGTATATTAGGATGATTTTGATAGTTATGGTAAAGAGTACCTTGAAGCTTGTTTGTTTAGAGTTTGGGTTGGAATGGTGGTGAATTGAATGTTGAAATCTTATGGTTTGGTTAAAGGATTTAAGTATAGTTTAAATTCAAGTTTAAGAATAAGTATAATTGTTAATATTGAGTTGATTGGGGCTGTTTTATTGTGATATGGATGGAATTTGGTTGTATGAATGGATTGGGGTTGTTTGGTGATTGAATTGGAATGGTATAAAATTGGGAAATCGCGTAAACATAGCCGTCGTAATGTTCGATTTACTTTAGACTGCTTTTGTTCATAACATTAGGACCCGAGAACTCCCTTCTAGGCTTTGACCATTTCCATGTTTAGATAGTTCATGTTACGAGCTTCGTTTTGATATGTGGTTCGTTTGATTCCGATGTACGGTTTAGGAGAAACGGCCGTTTTAAGTAACGACGTTTCGCGAACGAAACATTACCCCTCGCCTTACTTTGAAACATAGGTTAAAGACCTAAAAAGGGTTAATTAGTGTATGAAACAATTATGTTAAGTGTGTTAGGCAGTTGGTAAGAAACTTGCGAAGGAATCGCCTTAAAACTCGTAATGGTTAAATTATTAAAAATGGTGGAGCCGAGGGTACTCGAGTGACTTAAGAGAATCAGTAAGCGCAAAGCGAGCGTTAGAGTCTAATTTGGTTAAAGTATAGATTTACAAGTGACTTTGGTTTAATTCCAACTCACATGTTGTTTATAGGTTACCAGACTCGTCCCAAGCCATTAATCACCCTCAGTCGCTCAGGCAAGTTTTCTACCCGTATAACTGTTGTTGTGATGTACATGTGTTTATGCATGATCTTGCGATAAATGCATATTTGTTATTAGCAAATTCTTGCGATATATTGTAGCATGTGATATGGTATATATGCATGCCTGTTTCATATTCTTGAATTATATATATGTTGGTTCAAATGCTTATTAGTTGCATAATACCTATGCTAGAGATAAGCGGTTTTTGCGTATACCCTTAATATAGGGGATCAAAAGGTGAACTTTTTCTAAAACCGGGAGTCGAGGCTCCCGAGTATAATATATATATATATATATTTATATATATATATATATGAATAGTTTTTAAAACTATGAATCAAATAAGGTTTATTTGATAACTTTATTTTATTAATGAATATTATTTTGAGTATTCATTCGAGGACATATGACTCCGCTTATTTTATTTATTGAATATTATTTTGAATATTCATTCGAGAACATATGACTCCGCTTATTTTATTTATTGAATATTATTTTGAATATTCATTCGAGGGCTTATGACTCTGATTTATTTACTAATTAATATTCTTTATTTTATTAAAGAATAATGTGTC
The DNA here is from genome assembly GCF_009905375.1 of Apium graveolens. Classification (NCBI taxonomy): domain Eukaryota; kingdom Viridiplantae; phylum Streptophyta; class Magnoliopsida; order Apiales; family Apiaceae; genus Apium; species Apium graveolens. The sequence continues at coordinate 122,536,652 of NC_133650.1, read as the reverse complement.
GGTAATCAAACTTACTTTTGATTATTCAAATAAAGATATTACTTTCGTATAAGTATATCTTTGGTTATTTAATAGTCATTTCAAGTATAAGTTTTACAACATCTACTTCAATTATTTTTATAAAGATTATTCTTTATGGGAATATTATTTAAATAATAATATTCAGATATTTTCTAATATATTGGGACTGATTTACTTTATTAAATCAGCATTACTCCAAACACTCTTTAAAGTGTTTTCGAGTCTTTAAAATGATTTTTAAAAGTTAGAGCGGATCCCAAAACTCATTTTTATATTTAAGATCCTCCTTTCGAAGGGGATTTAAATACTCGCTCAAAACCTGAGGGATCCGGCTCTGTGGTGTGTTTTATATTCGCAACAAGGTTGCTGTCTTGATAAAAGAATTTTGATTACTTACCCAACACTCGGGAAGTAAAATTCTTGGAACAAGTTAATCCATTAACAAGCATCGCCTGGGAAATATCGGTGAGTTTTCCTTTCCAACTAGATACGACTTCTTGGTGGAGCCGTATCAACAAGTTTCTACTTGGGGAAAGGGGGGACGAGCTTTACGTTTCAGAGTCATGGATTTCATCTGAACTAGGAGTGGCGTAAGTGGTCGAGTGGCGCCGGCCCAGCCTTATTATATTGGCCCAAAATGGCTTGGAAGTTCCGCTAAGACGGTCCATTCCTTAGGAGTCCAGTGTTCGGTTGAGAAGTAAATCCGACAGGTTCTCCTCTACATGTAGAAAATGGTGGGGTTGTACTACTGCGAGTGATCATCGTAAGTGGTCTTCCTGGCGCGACAAACTCCCGTAATGAGTTCATCATCCAGTTAGATAATTCTGCAACACTACCCGTAGCATTTCGATCAAAAGGCTACGAATGGGTGGTTGCTGAAGCATTGACAGGGTCAAACAGTTTTATTGGTGTTTCTATTGAATGAAGTATCTCGTAACTTCATTTCTTTTAAAAATATTTCAAAGATTGAATATATTGAAGTTTTAATTTATGGTCTCATCTATGGGATGACCTCTTGAATCTTATTATACTTTGAACAGTAGTAGTTCAAGTAGATTTCTAAAAATGGTATAAGTATAGTGAAGTAATTGGTAACTTCATCTTCTTTTAAACTTATATCCATTAAGTAATTACCTTACACATGATAAAGGATTCTAGTAAGTATCCATTCAGATACTTGTATTATTGTTAACACTATATATTATCTTGCGAGCTGTAATGCTCACTCTTGCTTCATTTCTTCTTCACACAACAACAGTTATGAAAGATGGTCAGGCTCAAGCAGACCCAGCGCAAGAGCGTGGGAAGCGCCCCGCGCCTTCCCGTTGAGATCGTAGCTGCTATAACTGCAGAGGTAAATCTATCTGTAGATCAGACATTCTACTTTTGGGAACCAAATATTGTATAATTATAACGTGTGGCAGATAATGGCAATTAACTGTAAATTTATCAAGTAATCATTTTGGGTTGTAATAACTTTTAAACTGTGGATTCAAAGACTTGTACTTATTTCAATTTCATCTCTGAGACTATAACGAGTTTTGGTGTGTGTTAGTGTGGGGTCACAGCATAAGGTTAATTATTATTAATTAAGTGAAGTGGTATTGTGGAAAGAAAGACTGTGACGGCCCGAATCCCTGACCCCGGATCTGGGGGTGTTACAGAAATGGTATCAGAGCTAAGCGTTATAAACCTCAGAAATGATGCGACGATATAATAACAAACTCACAAAGATAATAAGAACTCTTGCCAAGTTCATGGTCGGACTACTTAAAGTAGCGCTGACTGTTAAAACCCTTACGGGAACCCTTATAAGTATCATGATAGTAACTTAGCTCGTTTAATGTGTAGGCGCGTGAGATAGAGGACCCTGAGATGTTCGAGCGTGAGCATGATGAGGCACTGCTAGATGTCGAGGATCAGGAGGAGCCTGAGATGGAGGAGGATGAGGAGGACCCCTCAGAGGAGTTAGAGACAGAGGTCATTACTATTTCAGATGAGGAGGACCCGGATGAGGTCCCAGTAGCTGAGGAGCGTGTCGGACCTATGGTAGTGTACACTGGTACCCCTTTACCCACACTCCCGGTGGTCAGAGCTCCTACCCCTCCACCACTATCTTGGAGCCCCTATGATGACAGCTCAGAGACCCATACTCCCGAGCCTAGGCAGACCGAGCAGGCACCCCCAGTGGCTCCGGATTCACCACCTCTCGACCCTGCCCATAGGCAGTCTTTGTTAGCCCACGGCTATGTTCAGGATGTACTGAGGACCCGAGTGGCCGTTGCTGAGGCCCGGCTGGATGAGGTCAGGAGGGAGTTGGATGCGGAGAGGGTGGGTAGGCGTACCCGAGCTTATGAGACTAGGACTGCTATACCCCGATCCTTGAGGAGGGAGCTGACGGGGATAGAGCTCACGTCCCGAGCGAGACTCAGATCGCTCCAGGGGGACAGGCATGGTAGGATCTCCAGGCGGCAGGCCGACTATATCTTCCGTCGTGCGATGGAAAGGGTATGGGAGCTGACCCGCTCCGGTGTATGATTCAGGACTGACGATAGGATAGTCTAGTTGTCTAGTTAGCTGAGGCCTTAGTAAGAGCCAATTTTCCGGGATAGTTGACTTGTATATAGCATCCCTTTTTCTGACTAGACAGATAGACTCTTGTGTATCACTTTTGGGATAGATGGTTGTAGCATTGTTGTACTTTTGACCAGATCAAACTATGTATTTCTCGCATTATGTATATATTTGTTTCCTTTCAGTTCAGTTCCTTAGTGACGAGATCATTGTTTTTATCATTATTATTACTGCACTTCTTATTAGAACTGTCATAAAATAATAAAATTGCGAGATACATTCTCCCCATTATAGAATTGTGCAAGGCACAATGTTGTGTATGATTGTGTCCTAACGTTGAATTTCCCAATAATAATTTTTTTTTATCAGTATCATGCCGCCAAGAAAGATTGGAACTAGGGCGAACCCTGGATCTGAGGACCAGGGAAGCCATAACCAGGATGATAGGAACCAGGAACACAGTGAAGAGGAAGATGAGGATTATGTGGAACAGGATGACTCCCTGTATGAAGAGGAAGAGGAAACATATGATGTTGAGGGATTTGAGATAGAGCCTGAGGAAGGAGAAACTGAGGTTGAGCAACCAATACCAAACCCAGGCATGGATCCCATGGGCCAGTTGATGCAACTACTAAGGCAGAACTTGGAACGTCAACCCAACCCACCCCCTCAAGGAAATAACAATGTTGTGGCAAACTCTTTCAGGGCTTTTAAGTCCCTTAAGCCCCCTGAGTTCCACGGATCAGCCGACCCAGTTGAGGCAAGGGCCTTATTAAAGGAAATGGAGAAATCCTTTGAGATTCTGAGTACCGATGAGGCACAGAAGACTGTATTTGCTACCTACCTTCTGAAAGGAGAGGCCAACTACTGGTGGGAGGCCAAGAAAAACATGGAGACAGATGCTATTGTAACCGGGGAAAGATTCAGTCAGTTGTTTCTGGGAAAATATTTCCCGAGGTTTATGGAAAACCAGATGGAGCTCAAGTTCTTGGAGCTAAAGCAGAATAACTTATCGGTAGCAGAGTACGAAGCGAAATTTACTGAGTTATCAAGGTTTGTGCCAGAGTTTGTGAGCACTGAGGAAAAGAAAGCTAGGAGGTTTCAGTAGGGACTGAAACCGTGGATTCAGAATAGGGTGGCAATCCTTGAGCTTACATATTATGCCACTCTGGTGCAAAAGGCAACAATTGTAGAAGCCGGAAGTGAACAGATGCAAAAGGAAAGAGAGAAGAAGGGAATAAAGAGGAAAAGTATGAGCCTGGGTGGAGGTTCCGTAGGAAGGAGCTTCCCAACTAGATTTAATCGAGGAGCATTGTCCCTACCGGGAAAGAACACTGGGTTTAAGCGGCCAATGAGTGTGAATGTGAGCCAGAGCGGCCAGAAGTCAAGAATGTCCTATTCCAACCAGTCTCGACCCCCATTACCAGCCTGTAACACTTATGGAAGAATGCATTCTGGGGAATGTAAGGGAAAGCCAGTAACCTGCTTTAAGTGTGGGCAAGTGGGCCACTATTCTCACAAATGCCCTTCGTCAGCCCCTGCCGTCATTCCAACCACCACTTGTCATCAGTGTGGACGCCCGGGTCATTGGAAGAGGGAATACCCAATGAACAAACCAGCAGCTTCAGGAGCCAGCAGGGCTGCCTCCAATAAGCCACCTACTGCGAGGACTTTCAACATGACAGTCCAGGATGCTATGAAAGACTCAGATGTGATAGCAGGTACCCTTTCTCTAAATTCAGTCAGTGCAAACGTTTTATTTGATTCAGGAGCAACTAAATCTTTTATATCAAAGGACCTTGCGCGTAAGTTAAAACTTAAGGCTGAACCCTTGATAGAACCCTTACAAGTAGAAATAGCCAATCATGAAATTATTCCTGTTAACCAGATTCACCCTGCCTGTGAGATAGGCATAGGGGAACAATCTTTTAGTGTTGATCTGATCCCTTTTAAATTAGGGGAGTTTGATATAATTTTGGGAATGGACTGGCTATCTAGCAATGATGCTCAGATAGACTGTAAGGGGAAGAAAGTTAAGTTAAATATCCTAGGAAAGAAAGAAGTTATATATAGAGGAAAGAGGCAAACGCAGAAATTTTTGACTATGGCCCAGGCCAGGAGGATGCTACGAAAAGGAAATGAGGGCTACCTAGCCTATGTGGTGGACACGCAGAAGGAGGTGCCCAACTTACAAGATATTCCGGTAGTCAACGAATTTGAAGACGTATTCCCACAAGACCTTCCGGGATTACCACCCGATAGAGTGATTGAATTTGCTATTGAGTTGGCCCCAGGGACGGCGCCAGTTTCAAAAGCACCTTACCGGTTAGCCCCGTTAGAAATGAAGGAATTAGCTATCCAATTCCAGGAACTCTTGGATAAGGGTATGATAAGACCCAGTGTGTCTCCGTGGGGAGCACCAGTTTTATTTGTTAAGAAGAAAGATGGGAGCATGAGGCTGTGCATCGACTATCGAGAGTTGAACAAGCTAACCATAAAGAACGGGTACCCATTACCTAGAATAGACGATCTGTTCGACCAGCTAAAGGATGCTGTTTATTTTTCCAAGATTGACCTGAGAACTGGATATCATCAACTAAAGATTAAACCCGAAGATATTTCCCAGACAGCGTTCCATACCAGGTATGGGCATTATGAGTTCTTGGTAATGTCCTTTGGATTAACCAACGCCCCAGCGGCTTTCATGGATTTAATGAATAGAGTATTTAAGAAGTACTTGGACAAGTGTGTGATAGTTTTTATCGATGATATTTTGATCTACTCAAGGACTGAGGCAGAACATGCAGAGCATTTAAGGATAGCTCTAGGAATACTCAGAGAGGAACAGTTATATGCCAAATTCTCGAAGTGTGAATTCTGGCGGAATAAAGTACAGTTTTTAGGACATGTGATCAATAAAGAAGGAGTATTGGTCGACCCCTCCAAGATAGAGGCGGTCTCAAATTGGGAAAGGCCAACCACACCCACAGAGGTAAGGAGTTTCATAGGATTGGCCGGCTACTATCGTAGATTTGTACAGGACTTTGCGAAGATCGCAGCCCCTTTGACATGACTTACTCGTAAGACAGAGAAGTTTGAATGGACGGAGAAATGCGAGAACAGTTTTCAGGAATTAAAGAAAAGGTTGGTAACGGCCCCGGTGTTGGCATTGCCAGACGGAAAAGGAGATTTTGTGATATATAGTGACGCGTCGCACAAAGGATTAGGGTGTGTGCTTATGCAGCACGGTAAAGTGATTGCGTATGCATCGAGACAACTGAAGGAATACGAGATTAGATATCCTACTCATGACCTTGAGCTCGCAGCAATAGTTTTTGCCCTAAAAATTTGGAGGCACTACTTGTATGGAGAGAAGTGCGAGATTTTCACAGACCATAAGAGCCTCAAGTACATATTAACGCAGAAAGAGCTCAACATGCGCCAGAGGAGATGGTTAGAGCTAATCAAGGACTATGATTGTGAGATTCTCTATCACCCGGGGAAAGCCAACGTGGTGACTGATGCCCTTAGTAGAAAGGAAAGACTCAGAATGATAACGACTTCGGAAGAATTGATAAGGGATTTTGAAAGAATGGAAATAGAAGTAAAGGTAACCGGAACTGGAACTGAAAAGCTGTTTGAGATATCAATGCAGCCGGAGTTATTGGAAAAGATTAGATTATGCCAAGAAAAAATGATGAATGAGGGCAGAGAGTCAATGACTGGAGAAGAGATCCATACTGAGAGAGACAATAAGGGGATAATGAGGTATTCCTACAGGATTTGGGTTCCAAATGTTCAAGAACTTAAAGACGAGGTTTTGGAAGAAAGCCATAGTTCAAGGTATTCCATTCACCCGGGAAGCACCAAGATGTATAGGGATTTGAAGGAATATTACTGGTGGCCCAACATGAAGAGGGATGTAGCAGAATGGGTAAGCAAATGTTTGACTTGCCAAAGAGTAAAGGCAGAGCACTAGAGACCCAGTGGACTTTTACGACCCCTGGAGATTCCCAAATGGAAATGGGAACAGATAGCGATGGATTTTGTTGTAGGCTTGCCAAGGACGAAAGCCAATCATGACGCCATATGGGTAATTATAGACTGGCTGACAAAGTCAGCTCATTTCATTCCTATCAATGAGAGATACACAGTCGATAGACTGGTGGACATTTACCTTAAGGAAATAGTGACACGATATGGAGTCCCAGCATCCATTGTCTCAGACCGAGACCCCATATTCAACTCCAGATTTTGGAGGAGCTTTCAAGAATGTGCGGGGACCAAGTTAAATATGAGTATCGCGTACCATCCCCAGACGGATGGGCAGAGTGAAAGGACCATCCAGACACTAGAGGATATGTTGAGAGTCTGTGCAATAGACTTTAAAGGAAGTTGGGATATTCACTTGCGGTTGATCGAGTTTTCTTATAACAATAGCTTTCATGCTAGCATCGGAATGCCGCCTTATGAGGCCCAGTACGGAAGAAGGTGTCGATCTCCCTTATACTGGGATGAAGTAGGGGAACGGAAGATGCTCGGACCCGAAGTGGTCCAAAGGACCAAAGACATAGTGGATCTTATCAGAGGGCGGCTTGTAGCAGCCCAAGACAGACAGAAAAAATATGCAGACCTAGCCCGAAAGGACAAGGAATATGAAGTAGGGGACTTAGTACTGCTGAAGGTATCCCCTTGGATGGGATTAATGAGGTTCGGAAAGAAAGGAAAACTAAGCCCAAGGTACATTGGACCTTTTGAGATATTAAGACGGATTGGGAAGTTGGCTTACGAGCTAGCCTTACCCCCGAACCTACACCAAGTTCATAATGTGTTCCATGTGTCAATGCTAAGGAAGTATCATCGGGATGCCAGACACATAGTGGAGTACGAGCAGGTGGATATGCAACCAGATCTGACTTATGTGGAGAAGCCAGTAAGGATTATCGATAAGAAGGAGCAGGTGCTTCGGAACAAAGTAATCAAGCTAGTCAGAGTGCTATGGCAGAATCATAATGTGGAAGAATCAACTTGGGAACTAGAGAGCGCAATGCTAGAAAAGTACCCCCATTTGTTTCTATTTGATTCCGGGACGGAATCCTTTTAAGGAGGGGAGACTGTAATAACCCCCAAAATTTTGAACTTTTTGTAACCCTTATGAATAGTGTTTTTGCTGAATAAGAAAACTTTTCATTCCACACTATGTAGGGGTTCTGTTTTGGATATTCTGAGATTTTATTAGTACTCTATATGGTATATAAGTGTATGTAAAGATCGTCAGAATCCAATTCCGAACACTTTGATTTTTCCCGGAAATCCACTAGATACGGAAGGAATTGAGTATAAGGTAACAGGATAAAAAGGATATAAATTAAAGGATTATAAGAGAGGATCATAAAAGGAATATAATGTATTGAGAAAGGTTAAGGAAACCCAGGTAATAAGATCACGGGTATGATCCCTCAAACGAGAAACGAGAACGAAAGTTAAGTGAACCGTATAACAGATCAGCGGTCTTTAGGAAAACAATTAGGGAGTTAATCAAGGAGGTTAGGGATGATGAGGTCATCCAAGCAATAAGAAGGGGGCAAGTAAGGGAAGATGACATCATAAGCATGACATAAGCATGACATAAGGGGAAGGAGATGTGGTTGGTTTATAACCACACAAAGACAAGGTTAATAAGGTAATTAACCAAAACTAATCAAAAGAAAATCAACCAACCAAAACAAAACAAAGCAAACACAAAAATCATTTTTATTTCTCTTCACCAAGAAGCTTGCTCTCGGCTTTTTCCATTTTCAAAGAGAAGAATTTTCAAAATTCAAGTTCCAAGCTTCCTAAATTGGTAAGATAATTCTCTAGTACTACTTATGCATAGTTATGGCTATCTTATGAGTTTAGGCCTCCAATTCATTCTTACTCTTCTCCAAAAAATCAATGAAGAAGACAATGAATAGTGATTTCAAGGTTTTTAACTTGATTTTTCTTGTTTTTCCTTTAAGATCCAAGCATCTCTAAGACATCTCAAGGCTTCTTAAGGCTTCCTAGCTACTCACATCACTTCAAGGAAGGTATATTATCTCCAAACCCTATCTTTACTTTGTATAGTAGGATGATTTTGATAGTTATGGTAAAGAGTAGCTTGAAGCTTGTTTGTTTAGAGTTTGGGTTGGAATGGTGGTGAATTGAATGTTGAAATCTTATGGTTTGGTTAAAGGATTTAAGTATAGTTTAAATTCAAGTTTAAGAATAAGTAAAATTGTTAATATTGAGTTGATTGGGGCTGTTGTAGTGTGATATGGATGGACTTTGGTTGTATGAATGGATTGGGTTTGTTTGGTGATTGACTTGGAATGGTATAAAATTGGGAAATCGCGTAAACATAGCCGTCGTAATGTCCGATTTACTTTAGACTGCTTTTGTTCATAATATTAGGACCCGAGAACTCTCTGCTAGGCTTTGACCATTGCAATGTTTAGATAGTTCATGTTACGAGCTTCGTTTGATATGTGGTTCGTTTGATTCCGATGTACGGTTTAGGAGAAACGGCCGTTTTAAGTAACGACGTTTCTCGAACGAAACATTACCCCTCGCCTTACTTTGAAACATAGGTTAAAGACCTAAAAAGGGTTAATTAGTGTATGAAACAATTATGTTAAGTGTGTTAGGCAGTTGGTAAGACACTCGCGAAGGAATCGCCTTAAAACTCGTAATGGTTAAATTATTAAAAATGATGGAGCCGAGGGTACTCGAGTGACTTAAGAGAATCAGTAAGCGCAAAGCGAGCGTTAGAGTCTAATTTGGTTAAAGTATAGATTTACAAGTGACTTTGGTTTAATTCCAACTCACATATTGTTTATAGGTTACCAGACTCGTCCCAAGCCATTAATCACCCTCAGTCGCTCAGGCAAGTTTTCTACCCGTATAACTGTTGTTGTGATGTACATGTGTTTATGCATGATCTTGCGATAAATGCATATTTGTTATTAGAAAATTCTTACGATATATTGTAGCATGTGATATGGTATATATGCATGCATGTTTCATATTCTTGAATTATATATCTGTTGGTTCAAATACTTATTAGTTGCATAATACCTATGCTAGAGATAAGCGGTTTTTGCGTATACCCTTAATATAGGGGATCAGAAGGTGAACTTTTTCTAAAATCGGGAGTCGAGGCTCCCGAGTATAATATATATATATATATATATATATATATATATATATGAATAGTTTTTAAAATTATGAATCAAATAAGGTTTATTCGATAACTTTATTTTATTAATGAATATTATTTTGAGTATTCATTCGAGGACATATGACTCCGCTTATTTTATTTATTGAATATTATTTTGAATATTCATTCGAGAACATATGACTCCGCTTATTTTATTTATTGAATATTATTTTGAATATTCATTCGAGGGCTTATGACTCCGATTTATTTACTAATTAATATTCTTTATTTTATTAAAGAATAATGTGTCGGTAATCAAACTTACTTTTGATTATTCAAATAAAGATATTACTTTCGTATAAGTATATCTTTGGTTATTTAATAGTCATTTCAAGTATAAGTTTTACAAATCTACTTCAATTATTTTTATAAAGATTATTCTTTATGGGAATATTATTTAAATAATAATATTCAGATATTTTCTAATATATTGGGACTGATTTACTTTATTAAATCAGCATTACTCCATACACTCTTTAAAGTGTTTTCGAGTCTTTAAAATGATTTTTAAAAGTTAGAGCGGATCCCAAAACTCATTTTTATATTTAAGATCCTCCTTTCGAAGGGGATTTAAATACTCGCTCAAAACCTGAGGGATCCGGCTCTGTGGTGTGTTTTATATTCGCAACATGGTTGCTGTCTTGATAAAAGAATTTTGATTACTTACCCAACACTCGGGATGTAACATTCTTGGAACAAGTTAATCCATTAACAGGCATCGCCTGGGAAATATCGGTGAGTTTTCCTTTCCAACTAGATACGACTTCTTGGTGGAGCCGTATCAACAAGTTTCTACTTGGGAAAGGGGGGACGAGCTTTACGTTTCAGAGTCATGGATTTCATCTGAACTAGGAGTGGCGTAAGTGGTCGAGTGGTGCCGGCCCAGCCTTATTATATTGGCCCAAATTGGCCTGGAAGTTCTGCTAAGACGGTCCATTCCTTAGGAGTCCAGTGTTCGGTTGACAAGTAAATCCGACAGGTTCTCCTCTACATGTAGAAAATGGTGGGGTTGTACTACTGCGACTGATCATCGTAAATGGTCTTCCTGGCGCGACAAACTCCCGTAATGAGTTCATCATCCAGTTGGATAATTCTGCAACACTACCTGTAGCATTTCGATCGAAAGGCTACGAATGGGTGGTTGCCGAAGCATTGACAGGGTCAAACAGTTTTATTGGTGTTTCCATTGAATGAAGTATCTCGTAACTTCATTTCTTTTAAAAATATTTCAAAGATTGAATATATTCAAGTTTTAATTTATGGTCTCATCTATGGGATGACCTCTTGAATCTTATTATACTTTGAACAGTAGTAGTTCAAGTAGATTTCTAAAAATGGTATAAGTATAGTGAAGTAAATGGTAACTTCATCTTCTCTTAAACTTATATCCAGTAAGTAATTACCTTACACATGATAAAGGTATCTAGTAAGTATCCATTCAGATACTTGTATTATTGTTAACACTATATATTATCTTGCGAGCTGTAATGCTCACTCTTGCTTCATTTCTTCTTCGCACAACAACAGTTAGGAAAGATGGCCAGGCTCAAGCAGACCCAGCGCAAGAGCATGGGAAGCGCCCCGCGCCTTCCCGTTGAGATCGTAGCTGCTATAGCTGCAGAGGTAGATCTATCTGTAGATCAGACATTCTACTTTTGGGAACCAAATATTGTATAATTATAACGTGTGGCAGATAATGGCAATTAATTGTAAATTTATCAAGTAATCATTTTGGGTTGTAATAACTTTTAAACTGTGGATTCAAAGACTTGTACTTATTTCAATTTCATCTCTGAGACTATAACGAGTTATGGTGTGTGTTAGTGTGGGGTCACAGCATAAGGTTAATTATTATTAGTTAAGTGAAGTGGTATTGTGGAAAGAAAGACCGTGACGGCCCGGATCCCTGACCCCGGATCAGGGGGTGTTACAAGAGGAAAGAAGTTTTCCAGAAAAGGTGCAAGTTCTGATAAGAAAGGTTTCAGAAAATCTGAAGGCAAAGGAGGAAAGTCTGACAGATAAGATTACTCAAATGTCAAATGCTACAACTGTGGTGAGAAAAGCCACATATCTCCTGACTGCAAGAAAGGAAAAAGTGACAAAGGCAAGGCTCTTTTCACAAAAAAGAAAAGTTGGACAGACACTTCAGACTCTGAAAGTGAGGTGAACTATGCCTTGATGGCAAATGCTGATAGAAGTTCTGAAGCTGCTGAGTTAAAGGTATCTCAAACAACTTATGTTTTTCATACTGATGATATTATTGAGTTGAGAAGATATCTTAAAACCATGTTCATTAGTTATAGAGATCAAACTTTAACATGTGAAAGATTAACTTCTGAAAATCTTGCTTATAAAAAAAGGAATGATTATTTAGAAAAAGAGTTAGTTATGTTCCATCAAACTCAGAAAGATAGAGATGATGCTTTCTATGTTAGAGATGAAGTGCTTAAAATGAATGAATCTCTAAAAACTGAGTTAGAAAAGGAAAGATAAATTATCAGGATTTGGACTAACTCTGGCTAAACAACTCAGAATCTGTTAAGTAGTGGAAACTGGAAAGAGGGCTTAGGTTATGGAGATAATAAGAATAATAAAGGAACTGTAGAAATTGAGCCTATAGTTGTTAAACAAAAGCCAAAGGTAAATCATGTTAAGTTTGTAGCTGTAAAGTCTGATATTGTTAAATCAGAAGTTAAAGAGAAATTAACTTCTGACAAACCAAAATAGGATAAGCAAACTGAAGTTAACATAGGCTTAATGACAAAGAAGCAGCTTAAGCATAAGCTGGAAGATGTTAAAAATGTAAACAAGGTAAAGCCACCTAGGAAAAATAGGAATGGAAAGGTAGGTGTGAATAAAAACAATGATTATAAGCCTATTCCTAATGCTCCTAGAAAGAAATGTTATAACTGTGGAAATTCTAACCATCTGGCTTCTTTTTGCAGGAAGAATAAGAACATAAACTCTTTACCTTCAAAATCAGGAGTTAAGAGTCAGTCTGTTAGATATAGGCCACAAAATCCTTATTTTCATTATGGTAGTTTATGGCATTCCATTTATACTTGTAAGGAATATCATAGTTTGTACTATGATTATTATCAAATAAAACCTTCTTTAAAGAAAGTTAGCATCATTCCTTCTAGTGTAAGTTCTGATGCAAAGTCTGATATTGTAAATTCTGATAAGAAAACTGTTAACATAAACTCTGATGCTAAATCCGCTGCAAATGTTAACAAACTTAATAAGGCCAAAGGATCCAAGCAAGTCTGGGTCCTTAAAACTAATCATTAGTGGTCTTTGTGATTGCAGGGTAATAGGAAAAACATCCTAGTTCTGGACAGTGGATGTTCAGGACATATGACTGGAAATAAAGCCCTGCTATCAGACTTTGTGGAGAAAGCTGGCCCAGGTGTTTCTTATGGAGATGACAACATGGGAAAAACTCTGAGATATGGCAATATCAATCTTGGGAATGTCATCATTGAAAAAGTAGCTCTAGTCTCAGGACTTAAACATAATTTGCTGAGTGTTAGTCAAATCTGTGACAGAGGTTATCATGTGGATTTCTTTGAAGAACACTGTGAAGTTGTAAGAAAATCTAAAGGCAAAGTTGTTCTGAAAGGATACAGGCATGGTAACATTTATGAAGCCAAGCTTTCAACAAGTACTGATGGTTCTGCAATATGTCTGTTAAGTAGAACATCAATTGAAGAAAGCTGGAATTGGCACAAGAAACTCTCTCATTTAAATTTCAACAATATAAATGAACTAGTCAAGAAAGATCGTGTGAGAGGACTGCCAAAATCAGTATTTGCTCCTGATGGCCTTTGTGATTCCTGTCAAAAGGAAAAATGTTAGGTCCCAATGTGTTTGTAGAAGGGGGGTTGAATACAAACGTTACCAAATAATCGAATAAAATGCAGAATAAAAAATGTGAAACAAAATTCAAGTTAAATAAAAATATTATTAAACTTGAAAGGTGTTACAACAACTGTATCGATTACAAGGTATTAATCTCAAATCAATTATCACAAATCTAGAATAAATTCGACATGAACTTTTTCTATTTTTGCAATAATTAGAATCAAATGCTAAACGCGATTTGAGATTAAGTTCTAGGGATTTTAATCCGCTAGATTGATACACAAGAACAAGATAAATAATTCTAGTGGTTTGGATTTAACATTAACAAACTAGAAATTGATCTTGAATTTCTGCAGATGAAGAATGTTATATTTCAAAGGCGGCTGCTTTCTTTTGTTCTTGACTTGTGTGTATTTTGATTGAGTTAAAAAATGATATGCTGCTTCTCTGCTTCTATTTAATCAATCAGCTGATTCAATTGAATTGGAATGACAATCCTTTAAGCTTGCAAGACTTTCGGTAGGACAATTGAATGAACTAGCAAGACAATCTGAATGAACTAGCATGACAATCAGAATGAACTAGCAAGACAATCATCCTCCTGATGTAACTTTCGGTGTGACAATTGAATATGGCCTAGCATGACAATCGGTATGACAATCCTGATTGTCATGCTAGTTCATTTTCAATTGTCTTGCTGATTTAATGCTTGAATTTAATCCAATTAAACTTCTGAAAATTCCTAAAATTCCTAGAATTAATTCAGAATTAATTAATCAATTAATTCAATTAATAAATAAATTATTCTTCGCAGATATAATTTATTTTCTTAATTAAATTAGATGACTTAATTAATTAATAGAGAATTAATTCTAGTCTTGAGCAGCAACCATTCTTCTGCAAATCTTCTGAAAATCACTGAAAATTATGAATCAATTCCACCACTTCAACGCTGACACTCGATGTACTGTCTGGTTCATGAGTGACTAACTTCCGTGACGTTTCTTCATGTCTTGACTTTGACGCTTTGATTTTCTTCAGATTAAATCCTTGTAATTAATGATACTCTGACGAGATCTCTGTCACTTGAATAAATCCACGATCTTGATTTATATCACTGAGGCATGATCAACTTCTTGAACTTCTTCCAGTGAATTACCTTCTCAAGTCTGTAGATGAACCTTGTTTCTGAATCCTTTGACAGATATTACTTTGCGAGATCTCTCTGACGGTCGATCCACTATTTACTTATTACATTCTTATTTGAGTTGAGTTGAATCCTCGAATATACAAATAGGCTATGACATATGACTTACAATCTCCCCCTATTTGTTTGTTAGACAATAACACACAAATACCTAGAGGATAACTCAACTAACAAATAAGAAAAAGATATAAACATACATGCAAAGTAAATAGCAGAAAAGTTCTGGATGAGATTTAACATTTTCCAGATTCCAAGTAGATGTTCCTCTAGACTGAACATATCTTCAAGTAGTTCCATCTTCATTTGTACAACCACATTTCCTGTTGAGAAGCCCATATCTCTTGCTTCTCCCCCTATGAGAATCAACTGATTAAAGAAGATCACCTTCGTTTTACCACCTCTCCCGTACAATAGGATCCGCAGATAAAAACCAATGGTACTCCCCTAACAGCTTCTTCCCTTATCAGAAAATCACCTTGTGTTTACCACCTCTCCCGTACAATAGGATCCGTAGTTAGAAACAACAATGGTGTGGTGTAGTGTACAAGTAGGACCTTTTTCTTACTCCCTGCTATTTCTCCCCCTTAGTTGAGGAATCCTCCAAACTATTACTTAAGCTTCTATCTCCCCCTTAAAGAAGGAATGTATGCCGTCGTCTGAAGGAGTTCTCATATTTCACTTGGTTGGAAAAGAAATAACAAGTGTTTCTCTTTCTTCCTCACTGTGAGTGTGTGATTCTATTTTAGTGTACCTCACATGTGTTTCACTCTTCTCTCCACTCGTGTTTACACTCATTCTCACAAGTGTATCACTCTTCTCTCATAGCTCCATAATCCAGCTGTACCTGCAAGGAAAATCACCTTAGCCATCCTTAAAGGAGGTCACAGGTGGTGCAATGGGAGTTCACAAATCCCCATCCTTGTTAAACTCGTCAGATAAATCTGAGTCATAATCTACAAGTTGCTAGTTTCCCTTTTAGGGTTCCAGATTTGAATTCTGGGAAGATAAACAATGATCCAACGATTTTAGCATAAAGATCAAAGTTCCCTTCTAATGCCTGTGAAGACATTTCCTTGTGACTTATCAGGTAATATCTGAATCATTGTCAACAAGTTGCCGATCTGCGCCTATGTCAGATCCACTATCCGCAGATGCATCCAGGGGATTTAAGCCTGAGGAGGTAGACACTGACCACTGACATATGGCTTTTGGATCAGTATCCTCTCCTAACACCTGTAAAGGCAATTGGTCCACTAACGAACCTTGAACAATCGAATCTGACCTTAAAATGGTCGAAACTCTTGTTTCCGTCAACTCATCCTTTGTGTGTGTAACCTCTCCTTGTGCATCAAGAATTGTTTATGTTTGAAGTGGTGACACTACATCGGATACCTTGGCCGACAGGCAAAATTCAATAGACTCACCCTGTTGAGAGAATGAATCTAGTAACTGTTTTTGTGCCTTTTCAGCCATTACATCTTTTTGAGAAGATGTATGGGGGCTAGCAGTTGTCTCGGTTTAAATACTACTCATCTATGTAGGAGACAGAGCTACTGGGTTGACTACAGAACCTTCCTTATGTGGTGCACTAGGCACTATCTCCCTCACGCTCATTCATACTACTTTTAGTGGTAAGAGAGTGTTGGTTGGTTCTGTTTTTGTGTTTGTCTTTACAGTCTGGGATAGATGTTGTGGGTTTTCAACCTCATGACTGTCAATGAAAGAAAGTCATTGGAGACTGAACCTGTAACACAGAACATATGGTAATAGAGAGAAAATGTAGAAAGAAGTTTGATTTTGTTTTTCAATATGAATGAGTTTTTGATAAAACATTGATCACTTAGGGTAAAGTCTAAGTAATTCTCATTCATGTCAAAAGCTTACAAATATCTGCAACATAATGTTAACAAGATATCATTGACCGATACTTGTCAAGTACTTTAGATACTAATTGTTATGTTGCATTACTATGACGACTCTACTAGTTCATATAAAATTACAATTTCTGTTAGAGTGCCATACCATGTCCTTGACGATTGCTTGAGCAGTATACTAGTTCATACCAACCTGAAGTGAGATTGTGAAGAAGAAATTGCATAGTCCAATAGATCTGCAGCTGCAAAGTCCATGAACTGTGGTGCATTGACTTCCTCTTTTGACTTACCAATCAGGAGTACACTTGTACACATCTTACTAGAGTCCAATTCCAAGTGTAATGTGCAGCAGGTGCCTGATATGTCGTAATATTCTCAAGTCTCGTCACTGGTGCTATATGTTAGATACTGCTTCCTGATAATAACCTAGCACAATATACAAAATTACAATGATAACATTCCCAGCTTGCAAACAGCCATATCCCTCAGATAAACCTTTGCTGTTATCTCCAAAGGTAATCAGGGGGCCAGCTTTCTCAACCACATTTGATAGTAGGGCTCTATCTCCGGTCATATGTCTTGATGATCCACTTGTCAAGAATCCACACTACCGGTTACACCTGTATACTGCCCTGCACTTCAAATGGATTAGACCTTCTTCGGAACCCAAACTTGGTTGGGCCCGGCATACTTGTAGAACTGTCCTTTGTCAGACAAAACAACATTTTTAATTTTAATGGTCTCAACATTCTCAATGACTGAACATTTGACCTTGTAAACAGCCTTAACAAATTTCTGTTTAAGTAAAGGCACAAATGTCTCCTTTCTAGCCTTAGAAGGACTAGCAGTCTTAGACCTATCATGCTTCTTGTTATTCACATGCTGACGAGGAGTAGTCTTATCATTAGACACATGCTTACCATTAAAATAAGCATACATCATATTAAAAGCACAAGACATACAATTAGCAACACCACATGCTTTATGAGAGTGATTAACAGCAGGCAATTTATGCATGGTAGACATGGCATTATTGTTATCCAACTCATGTGTGTCTGAGTTAGTCTCAGTTGCTTTCACAACTTTGACTGGAACTTTCGACTCACTTGACTTGGAAACAATCTTCTCATAAGCATGATCCTCAGCACGTATTTCTTCTTGAATAACAGAAGAGGTCGCATCAAATGGTTCAGCAATTGATGCTTTATAGAGGGGTTCATCAACACCCTTAAGCACATGTGGTACTTCCCTCCCTTTAGCACAGACATGAGGAGGGGAGTTTATGCCTAATTCTCCAATAGCAGCATTGTAATCATAACCTATTCCAGATGTTTGATTAACAGCTTGCTTACTGTAGAACTCTTTAGCCTTCGAACAAGAATTGAAGTAGGCTCTAACCTTAGTCTCAAGACCGGTGATCTTGTCTTTGAGAATAGTTTCGAGTTTTCTATAACAGTCAACTCTATTCTCTAGAAAAGATACCTGTTCTTTTAATTTGTCTTGATTAATGTGCACAAGTCTTAATTCATTGACCTCTTTCTCAAGGTCTGTGATCTGTAAACTTAACAGTTCATTATCACGACGTGCACAATCTAAGTTACCTCTTAGATGATAAACCATTTCAGCATCAGAAAGTTTTACCTCTATTCTTGACGATGAAGCTTTTCCATCAATAGCCATAAGAGCAAGATTTCCTTCATCTTCATCTTCACTGTCAGTATCATCCCAGCTTCTTCCCTTTGCCAGATAAGCCCTTTCAGAGTTCTTTCTTACTTGCTTTGGCATTCTACATTCTGTGGCAAAGTGTCCCAACTCATTGCAGTTATAGCATCTAATGGTGCTTCGATCAACCATCCCTGTTTTGTACCCACCACTGCTGGTGTTAGAGGATGAAGATCCACCTTTCTGGAATTTGTTGTAGTTGGACTTGTACTTAAGCTTGGGATTCCTCCTGAATCTGACATGGGAGAATCTCTTGACAATTTGGGCCATTGATTCATCTTCCAATTGCTCCAGCTCTTCCAAGGAATAAAAATCATCACTTGATTGATTTGTAGTAGGAGGATCATATTCTGCTACTAACTCATTTTCCTCACCCTTGGAAAACTGTACCATTCTTTCTAACTGTTGAGATTGTTGTTGTTGTTGACCTTCAGCTACAAGTGCAGTAGATGTGCTGACCATTCTATCCTTCCCGTAGACTTCCTTCTGTTGAATCTGCTCCAACTCATAGGTTTTTAACACTCCATAGAGCCTGTCCAAAGAAATCTCACTCAGATCTCTAGCTTCTCTAATGGCAGTGATTCTATGTTCAAGATGAGCTGGCAGTGTTAAAAGGAACTTTTTGTTGACCTCCCTGATTGAATAATACTTTCCATTGATGTTCAGGTTGTTGATCAACGCATTGTACCTCTCAAACACTTCAGTAATTCCTTCTCCTGGATTTGATTTGAAATGTTCATATTCAGAGGTTAGGATTTCCAACTTGTTCTCCCTAACTTCCTCTGTGCCTTCATTAATCACCTCAATAGTTTCCCACATGTGTTTGGAATTTTTACAGTTCATCACATGTCTGTTCATCAAGGGATCAAGGGAATCAATTAATATTAATTGAAGGCTGGCATCCAAGGAGGCTTCTTCCTTCTCAGCAGGAGTAAAATCTTCAGGCTCTTTTGGATAGGTTCTAGCTTCAGTAGTCACCACACCATCTATTATTACCTCCGGTTCAATAACCATCGGAGTTTTTATACCCTTCTTTAACAAGTTTGAATATTTGGGATTTGCAACTTGTAAAAATAATAGCATCTTCTTCTTCCACATGATATAATTCTCTTTATCAAATTGTGGAATTTTAACGGTTCCAACTTTATGTGAAGTCATTATGAATTTTTGAATAAATAAAAATTCAAGGAGTTGAAAAATCACAAAAGTCTAGGATCTTGATTTGTTCGTTAATCAGAAGGCTCTGATACCAATTGTTAGGTCCCAATGTGTTTGTAGAAGGGGGGTTGAATACAAACGTTACCAAATAATCGAATAAAATGCGGAATAAAAAATGTGAAACAAAATTCAAGTTAAATAAAAATATTATTAAACTTGAAAGGTGTTACAACAACTGTATCGATTACAAGGTATTAATCTCAAATCAATTATCACAAATCTAGAATAAATTCGACATGAACTTTTTCTATTTTTGCAATAATTAGAATCAAATGCTAAACGCGATTTGAGATTAAGTTCTAGGGATTTTAATCCGCTAGATTGATACACAAGAACAAGATAAATAATTCTAGTGGTTTGGATTTAACATTAACAAACTAGAAATTGATCTTGAATTTCTGCAGATGAAGAATGTTATATTTCAAAGGCGGCTGCTTTCTTTTGTTCTTGACTTGTGTGTATTTTGATTGAGTTAAAAAATGATATGCTGCTTCTCTGCTTCTATTTAATCAATCAGCTGATTCAATTGAATTGGAATGACAATCCTTTAAGCTTGCAAGACTTTCGGTAGGACAATTGAATGAACTAGCAAGACAATCTGAATGAACTAGCATGACAATCAGAATGAACTAGCAAGACAATCATCCTCCTGATGTAACTTTCGGTGTGACAATTGAATATGGCCTAGCATGACAATCGGTATGACAATCCTGATTGTCATGCTAGTTCATTTTCAATTGTCTTGCTGATTTAATGCTTGAATTTAATCCAATTAAACTTCTGAAAATTCCTAAAATTCCTAGAATTAATTCAGAATTAATTAATCAATTAATTCAATTAATAAATAAATTATTCTTCGCAGATATAATTTATTTTCTTAATTAAATTAGATGACTTAATTAATTAATAGAGAATTAATTCTAGTCTTGAGCAGCAACCATTCTTCTGCAAATCTTCTGAAAATCACTGAAAATTATGAATCAATTCCACCACTTCAACGCTGACACTCGATGTACTGTCTGGTTCATGAGTGACTAACTTCCGTGACGTTTCTTCATGTCTTGACTTTGACGCTTTGATTTTCTTCAGATTAAATCCTTGTAATTAATGATACTCTGACGAGATCTCTGTCACTTGAATAAATCCACGATCTTGATTTATATCACTGAGGCATGATCAACTTCTTGAACTTCTTCCAGTGAATTACCTTCTCAAGTCTGTAGATGAACCTTGTTTCTGAATCCTTTGACAGATATTACTTTGCGAGATCTCTCTGACGGTCGATCCACTATTTACTTATTACATTCTTATTTGAGTTGAGTTGAATCCTCGAATATACAAATAGGCTATGACATATGACTTACAAAAAACAAAGAAAATCTTCATTCAAGAGCAAGACAGAATTTTCAATTCTTGAGCCTTATCACCTACTACATATTGATATATTTGGTCCAGTGAATGTCATGTCTATTGCAAAGAAGAAATATGTTATGGTCATAGTGGATGAGTTCACCAGATACACATGGGTGTATTTCTTGCACACAAAAAGTGAAACTGCATCTATCTTAATTGATCATGTCAAACAACTGGATAAATTGGTTAAAGACTCTGTGAAAATCATAAGAAGTGATAATGGCACTGAGTTCAAGAATTTGATCATGGAAGAGTTCTGCAAAGACCATAGAATCAAGCAGGAATTTTCTGCTCCTGGAACTCCACAATAAAATGGAGTTGTTGAAAGAAAGAATAGAACTCTTATTGAAGTTGCACGAACTATGCTTGATGAAGCAAAGTTACCAACCTACGGATGAAGCTGTGAAGACTGCTTGTTTTACTCAGAATGCAACACTTATCAACAAGCATGAAAAGACACCATATGAGATGGTGAAGAACAAGAAGCCAAATCTGAAGTATTTTCATGTATTTGGATGCAAGTGTTTTGTTCTTAAGACTCATCCTGAACAGCTATCCAAATTTGATCTTAAAGCAGATGAAGTAATTTTTGTTGGATATCCACTTTCCACAAAAGCCTTCAGAGTCTACAATTTAAGAACAAGGGTTGTCATGGAATCTATCAATGTATCTTTTGATGATAAGAAGATTACAGGACTTGAAGATTTCAATGATCATAATCAGCTGAGATTTGAGAATGAAGTTTTAAATTCTGATTCTGTAAATCCTGATAGTCTAAATCCTGACAGTCTAAATCCTGATACTGCAAACTCTGATGGGTTAAACTCTGATGTTATTGAAACTGTGGTGACTATGCCAAAGGAAAATGCACCTGTGCAGGGGGAGCATATTGAAGATCCAACCACATCTCAAGAAGCATCAGAACCTAGAACAGGCTCTTCAAGTTCTGATTCGTCAAGTTCTGATGGGGCAAGTTCTGATAATTCTGGAAACTCAAATTATGATTCATCAAATTCTAATGGGCCAAATTCTGATAATTCTGGAGACTCAAATTCTGAAGGATACAACTCAGAGAGCATAATTTCAGGGGGAGCATCAGAAAATGCTGATGGAGACAGCATGGATCATGGGGGAGCATCCAGTTCTAGAGATAATCTTCCAACTGCAAGGAAGTGGACAAAAGCACATACACCTGACTTGATAATTGGAGATCCTGAAGCAGGTATAAGAACTAGAATAGCAACATCAAATGAATATCTCTATCACTCTTTTCTTTCTCAGACTGAACCAAAGAAAGTGGAAGAAGCTCTTCAAGATGCTGATTGGGTACAAGCAATGCAGAAAGAGTTCAATGAATTTGAAAGAAATAAAGTCTGGACCTTGGTGCCAAGACCAAAGAACAGATCTGTTGTTGGTACAAAGTGGGTGTTTGTTAGTCCCTTAACAATATAGCAAGAATTACAGAAGGGGGGTTGAATGGAATTCTTGAACCTTTTCCTTGAGATAAAAATGTTCAACTCGATTATGGATATATTTGTTTTGATTAGCACAATGCGGAATGTAAACTTGAATGAATCAAAACATAAGTAATTAAAAACAAGAGTCTTTAAAAACTTTCTGGTGGATTTAAACAATTCCACCAGAGATATATATAATATATCGAGAGGACTCTGTGTGCAGAGATGCTCACAGCTGCTTACAAAATAGAACTGCTGAGAATACAAGAAATGCTAAAGATTGTGCTTACAAAGATTTCTCTGTTTGTATGTTTCTCCGCTATCTCAGTTCTTTTTCTACTTGCTACTCTCTTGGTTTATATATTACCAAGATTACAAAGTCAAAAGAACTGAACAAATATAAAATCTAACAGTTTTGATCTTTGTTGCTTTTCGTCCTCTATTACCCAGTTAATGGGCTTCCACAGTGTGTTTGTATCCAACTCGACGGCTGTGTGTCAGCTTTCACTGTTCAACTGATGTTTGAATCTTGATATGATCATCCATCGACTTTCAGATCATCCGTCGATGACTTAATTGATCATCCGTCGACTGCTATGTTAAACATTCGTTGATAGTCATTTGATCATCCGTCGAAGCTTTGTTAATCATCCGTCGGTAGCTATTTTGGCACTTGACTTCATTTCACTTATACAGAATTACAAGACATTGCTTATGTACAGTTAATCAACCTATTCTGCATATCTAGTTAAAGTCAACATGACTTATATGCTACTACAGATTCTATACAAAGGTGCATACATTACTGTGCTACAAACTAATTATTACATAAGCTACTCACTCGATGGATAATAAGTTAGTCATCCATCGGGACTATAATGAGTTATCCGTCGGGACTAAAACTCTTATCCGTCGAGTGCTACATTATTTCACTAAGTAAGATCTACTTAGACATTTTGTTTAAGTGATCATCAAGTACACAACATATTCACAACAATCTCCCCCAATTTATGTCTACTGGAATTGTAGCCATAAATTAAGAGACACTTGATGATTACAAAACATCCTAAACATATATCTTTAAAGATAAGTAGATAAAACTGAAAGTGCTTCAATTTAAACAAAATGTACAAGGTTTGGCTCACAGTCAGTTCAAGATGCTCATCTAGCCTGAACAAATTTTTCTAGTTTCTTGAAGGTCTGGATCTTCTTCCAAGCTTTCTGTTATTTTCTTCAATTTGATTCTGGAGCTGCCTGTGAAATTCTAATTCATCAGATTCTAAGAGATCTAACATTTCTTGCATCTCCAAGAGAGTCTCATTGCTAGAGATACTCAATTGGTCTTCTAATCTGAAGAATCTTCTCACACCCTTGTCATCCATGAATTCCATCAGCCAGTAGGGCCTTAGATGCACTCTTCTCCCTGTGTATGGGATGATAAGAGTCTTGGGAAGTGCATCTTTGGCTCTAACACTCCTTAGCTCTTCAATCTTCTTCAATACTAATCTTCTTGCAGTTACATTGAACCCAAAGTTTTTCTTGAAGGATGAATAGACTTTGATCAATACAGCTTGGCTTTCTTGAAGTATCCTGTGAAGAGGCCACTGAATCTCCCTTCATCCTTTGTACTTGAACACCAACCTTTCAGGTAGGTTTCTATATGCATCAATTTCCCTTACCTCATCCAGCTCCTCCAGATAAAGGTTTAGATCTGAGAATTCTTTGATGTCACATAAGTACAAGTAGTCTCCCCTGTTGACCTTGGGTTGAGCTTTGACTACTGACTTGGATTTGAGAGGTGACAACTTCACTTTCTTGACTGCCCTTGACTTTGTCCTTCTTGGATTAGTAAGAATTGGCAAGTTGAAGTCAGGAATTGGTAATTTATCCCACTCTATTGGCTCATCCTGTAGCCTCAACAATATCCAATTTCCTTTTTATTCTTTTAGCCAGTTCTTTCTTTCTTGGGGATTTCTTCTGTTCTTCAATCTTCTTCTTTGATTCAGTAGCTTGAGATGGTTGAGAGGGAATTTGTTGAGAAGAATTCACAGCCTGTAGCTTGGCCAAGATAGCAAACTGTTCTTTCTTTTGTTTAGACTTCTTTGCATCTAGAGCAGCTTGCCTCTTATCCTGCTTCAATCTGGCTTTTTCTTCTTCCTTTGCATGAGTAAATTGTGGTTGTCCAGCTACCACACAAATTTCCTTCCCATTTCTGAATATCTTTGCAATTATCTTTCTTGAGGCTAAATCAGCTGGATCTTTGTAGAAGATAATAGATCTTGACAGAAGCTTCTTTTCATCAGGCTTGGGTATCTCATACACAGTATCCATAGGGTTCTTCAAAGATGACTTTGGATAGTTTGCCCTTGGTTTAAGAATTATCTCAGCCTTTGTAGTCTTGATGCAGGAAGATTGTCCTTTCTCCAGATAGTTCATGCTCATCTCACTCACACTGATTGGCTTGACATGAGAGTGATGGATGACTGACTGAACTGGTTCCTTGACTAATTCAAACCTTTTTTGTATGTCCTCATCAATCTTTTTCCAGTTGATCAGAGTCAACTTTCCTTTATCAGCATCTTTCAAATTTTCTGTTGCTGCATTGATAAGATCTATACCATCTGCAACTGGTGGCTTGGAGATAGTAATTGAAGGTACAATTACTTTGCTGATTTGAACTAGAAGTTTCTCCCCCTCAGTTGGTCCTTTCTCCCCCTTACTTGATTCTCTCTCCCCCTTTTTGTTATCATCAAGTGGAGGAGTTAGGCCTTGTGCTTTAGCCGGTTGCATAAGAAGATTTGTCTGAGTCTGTTGATTTTGAAGAAGTAGAGCCACTAAATTCTCAATAACTTGAACTCTGTTCTCCGGCTTGGCTATCTTCTTGTCAGAATCTGATTCTCTCCTTAATCTCAGTAATAGATCTTGCATGGTACCATATGGCATTACTGAATCCAGCTTCTCAGAGTTATAGGTCTTCAAGTCAGCTATATCCCTTTTCAATTCATCCACACTGAGATTCTGTCTTAAGTGCTGGATCTTCATTAGATGTAGAGAGTCCAGGTGAGCTTGCAGAACAGCCTTGGTACCAGCATCTGAAGTTTCCTGAAGGGCCTGTTGAATAGCTATTACTTGTTTGACCAAAGACACCTCAAATTGTCCTGGTGTAGATTCCTTTGCCCATGCCTATTCAGGTAAACTTAAAGCAGAACTTCGGCCTTCAGCTCCCCCTAAGTTCATGCTTCCATCCAAAGAACCAGAGTCATCATCATCAGAATTTACTCCAAATTCTTCAGATGGCTCTCCAGCTTGAGAAGGCATTATGTTCACAGCAGCTTTATCTCTTTGAAGAGATTCTGTGGTGTGCACTAAATTCAAAGTCTGCTCTGCCTCCACATTGCCCTGAGCAGTCAACAATTGATAGGCTGAAACAGGGTGAGTAAAAGTGTCAGCATCCAAGGAAATGTTATCAATTACAGCTTTGTAATGTTGCTGAAATTGTCTTTCCTTTTCAGCATCATCCACAATCATTGACTCACTAGCAATGGTTGGTTTCATCCTTATTTCTCCAGGACCTGCCTTTCTCTCATATTCTCTTTTTTGTTGCATCAGGGTCTCACCCTGGCTCCCCACCCTCACACCTTCACCTTCACCTACTAAGGTGGGACTCCTCTCACTCACTTTTGCCAATCCTGAATGAATGGATTGCTGAGATTTACTCTTTTCCTCTCCTTTTGCCTGGGCGCTACCCAGCCTCTCCTCTCTCAGTCCTAAGAGTGATTGTATTACCACTAAATCTTCTGCACTTGAAATTATTGAAGTTTGAAGTTGTGCAGAGACACTCGACGGATAAGTGATATCCATCGGGTGAGTGGTAAAGCTATCCGACAGATAACTTCTGTTAAGCTTATCCATCGGGATACAATCACTACTCGATGGATGAGCAATATCCATCGAGAGAGTAGAAATGAATGAGGTGGGAAGAGAAACTATTGTTGACTCTGTGTTGATTGAAGTTATTTGAGGCACAGATGTCACAATAGAATCTGAAAGAATTGGCAAGTGAGCCAACAAATCATCTAAAAGATGATGCTCACTTGCACTAGATTTTGGCTTCCCCAACAGAGTTAAAGAAGGGGAATCAGGAATTGAAGTGTTTATCATGTCCACTTCCAGTGAGTTAGTTGGTGAGTATTGTGTTTCAGTGGCTTCTATAATGAGAGATTTTGGCTATGACTCCACATTTATTGGAACCACATCAATCTGAATTTGAGAAGGTGCAGGGACTGTGTCTTTAGCACCATTTTGCACTAAGTGTGTGCCCTGTGCATCCCCAGTTATTTTGGATTTCTTCTTTCTAGTGTAAGTTTGGGGTGAGCTTGTGTTCCTAACCCTTTTGGCCTGTGCTCTTGGATGAGAGCTTTGTTCAATAGCCACATCCTTTTGGGAGGATGCAGCTAGAAGTGAGTTTTTGTCCTTTTTAAGCACTGCAATTTGTTGGGAAACTGCAGTGTGGCTAGGCTGGGATTCACTCAACTCTCCAACCTTATCCTTGGGGTTTCTTTGATGTTCACCCCTTCCCTCACCTATCTTACCCTCCTTCACACTCCCCTCTTTGGCTTTGGTAGATTTTTCAACTGGTACCTTTTGAGAGATACCAGAGAGGGTTTTCTTTGATTTGGATTTAGAAATTGCAGTTATTTTGGCAGCTTTGGTAGGAAACTGTTTGGTCATTGTCACAATTGCCATAGCTATGCCTGAAGTCAAAGAAATAGAAGAGACTGGAATAGTTGAGGGTATGGATGAACTTACCTCACTTACCTGAGGTGTCAGCATTGCAGGGAAATAGAACATTGGCACATCCCTGTGATGGTTGGCTCTGTTCAAGTCTGCAATGATTCTTCTCTCTTGAACCCAACAAGCTAATTTGTTGTCTGGGTTCTCAAGTACAATCTCTTGACAAAGATGGTTAGCCAAAAGCATAAAAAATCTAGCATAGTAAATATTCTTTCCTCTTTTGACTAAGTCACCTAGTTTAAAACCTAACTCATACACAACAAGGTCACTGAAATTGTAATATTTGTCTGTAACTAGCATGTATAGCATGTTAAGCATGGAAATGTTCACAGAATCAAAATTACTGATTTTTCCAGAAAAGACTTTAGTTACAACATCACACAAATAACTCCATTCCTTCCTAAGACCTAGTCTTCTAATTTCACTTAGTTTTGTAGTAGGAAGTGCATAATGAATGGAATTGAGCATATTGACAATATCAGTGTCAGTGTGTGGTGCAGTTACATTATCATCAGGAATCTTGAAACATGCTTTTATTACATCACTATTGATACAGAAATCATTACCTTTGATGGTCAGAGTGATGGTTTTGTCAGTAGAGTTGTAGATTGCTGTTATCCACATCTCCTCAACAACTTCACAATAAATTGTGGGTGATTCCAGCATGGCAAAACTTAACTTGCAGTTCTTCACGAAGTCCATCATCTTATGATAGTCTTCAGATTGCTGAATACCCTTATTGACCAAAGCAGTGAAGTTGTTCTTCTCATAGATGAACCCAGTCTGTGACATGATCTTTACTACGGGTGCCATTGTTAGAGAAGAAAAGCTTGAAGAGAAAGAGGATTTTTGCTTGAGAGAGAATGAAATAACACAGTTGAATTTGAGAATGATAAAAGAAAATGATTAGAATGAAATAAGCTTGTATACTTTACTCAAAATCAACGAATAAAAATAATAAAGAGAAGTAAATTATCCAATAAAAATTGCCTAAAATAGCCGTTTTAAAATAAACTGTAAAAATTCCACCCATTATCTGTCATGTAATGCTTACAAACTGTAAGTATACTCGATGGATAATGTTCAGGGAATTAACGGTTAAGATTTAGACACTTCGACGAATGAGGATAAACTGTTATCCGTCAAGCTTTAAAATATTCCAGAAAAGTAATTGATTTTTATTTACAATTTGTATATCGACGGATGACTCAACCCGATGGATAATGGTCATCCGTCGAGATGCAAATTTTGACTTAGCCAAAATTTCATCCAAGACTAAAAATCAGCTAAATTTCTGGCTACTTTTCAACTTGCAAAATAGTTCAGATAAATTCAAGAGTAATTAAGCATACCTAACTCACTTACCAACCTAGAAAAGGTGGATTCATCCAGTGGCTTGGTAAAAATATCTTCAAGTTGCTTCTCACTTGGAACAAAATGTAACTCTACAGTACCATTCATTACATGTTCCCTTATGAAATGGTACTTGATGTCTATGTGCTTTGTCCTTGAATGTTACACTGGATTTTCAGTTATGGCAATTGCACTTGTGTTATCACAGAAAATGGGAATCCTTTCAACTTGCAAACCATAGTCTAGCAATTGATTTTTCATCCATAAAATCTGTGCACAGCAATTGCCAGCAGCAATATATTCAGCTTCAGCTATAGAAGTAGAAACTGAATTTTGCTTTTTACTGAACCAGGACACAAGCTTGTCTCCTAAAAATTGACAGATTCCTGTTGTGCTTTTTCTGTCAATTCTGCAACCTGCATAGTCTGCATCTGAATAACCAGTTAGATCAAAACCAGAATCTCTAGGATACCAAATGCCAAGTTTTGGTGGTCCTTTGAGAAATCTGAAAATTCTCTTAATAGCTATTAAGTGAGACTCTCTAGGATCAGCCTGAAATCTAGCACATAAACATGTAGCAAACATTATATCCGGCCTACTAGCTGTTAAGTACAGAAGTGAGCCAACCATGCCTCTATAACTTGAAATATCCACAGACTTTTCAGTAGTGTTTAGTTCAAGCTTAGTTGCAGTGGCCATGGGAGTTTTTGCAGATGTGCAATTCATTAGATCAAACTTCTTTAAAAGATCAAAAATATATTTAGTTTGACTAATGAATATTCCATCACTAACTTGCTTAACTTGTAAACCAAGAAAGTAAGTTAGTTCTCCCATCATACTCATTTCATACTTACTTTGCATCAGTTTGGCAAACTTTTTACAAAGTTTCTCATCTGTAGAGCCAAATATAATATCATCTACATAAATTTGAACAAGTATGCTAGAGCCATTAACATTTCTGAAAAATAAAGTTTTATCTACAGTACCTCTTGTGAAGTAATTTTCCAAAAGGAACTTTGATAAAGTGTGATACCAGGCTCTAGGTGCTTGCTTCAGTCCATAAAGTGCTTTCAGTAGATAATAGACATACTCTGGGAAATTTGGATCTTCAAAGCCAGGAGGTTGACTTACATACACTTCTTCCTCCAAATCTCCATTCAAAAAGGCACTTTTGACATCCATTTGATAGACCTTGAAATTGGCATGGGCTGCATAGGCTAAGAAGATTCTGATGGCTTCAAGTCTTGCAACAGGAGCAAATATTTCATCAAAATCTATCCCTTCTTGCTGACAATAGCCTTTAGCAACCAATCTTGCTTTGTTCCTTACTACTATGCCATTTTCATCCATCTTGTTTCTGAATACCCATTTGGTGTCTATTGGATTCTTTCCTGTAGGCTTGGGTACCAGCTTCCATACTTTATTCCTTTCAAATTGGTTTAGCTCCTCTTGCATAGCTAAAATCCAATCTGGATCTAACAAGGCTTCTTCTACCTTCTTTGGTTCTTCCTTAGACAGGAAGCTGCTATATAGACATTCTTCTTGAGTTGCTCTCCTGGTTTGAACTCTGGAAGAAACATCACCAATAATCAGTTCAAAGGGGTGATCTTTTGTCTATTTTCTTGGTTGAGGTAAATTAGCCCTAGATGAAGAGACCTCAAGGTTGTCTTGATGTGTGATTGAGTTTTGATTGCTAGAAACTCCCCCTGAGTTTGTGGATCTTTGATTTGAGATAGGGGTACTTTCTATGGGTGATCTGCCTTGACTTCCTGCTCCTTT
Source organism: Apium graveolens (assembly GCF_009905375.1). NCBI lineage: Eukaryota > Viridiplantae > Streptophyta > Magnoliopsida > Apiales > Apiaceae > Apium > Apium graveolens. Next base: position 122,506,136 of record NC_133650.1, on the reverse strand, counting down.
TGATAACCCGACGGATGGTGAATTTTGAGTACCGACGGATGAGGCAGGTTGTCTTCCGACGGATAATGCAGATTGCCTTCCGACGGATGAAGCATTATGTAACTCGACGGATGTTGAGTTTTGTGCTTCATTTATGGTAGATTTGTCTGCATTATCCTTAGACACTGTTTCTTGATCACTCTCATCATCACTTTCATCACTGACCATCTCAACATTGTCGAATTTGAGGCTTTCATGGTAATCTCTATCTTTTAGTCCTTCAATCTTTTATCATCAAACACAACATGTATAGATTCAACAACAATGTTGGTTCTTAGATTGTAGACTCTATATGCTTTACCAACAACATATCCAACAAAAATTCCTTCATCTGCTTTAGCATCAAACTTCCCATTTTGATCAGTTTGATTTCTCAGAATATAGCATTTACAGCCAAAGACATGAAGAAAGTTTAGAGTTGGCTTCTTGTTCTTGAACAATTGATAAGGTGTCATGCATCTTGCTTGATTAATCAGAGACATATTCTGAGTGTAGCATGCAGTGTTTACAGCTTCAGCCCAGAAATAAGTTGGTAATTTTGATTCTTCAAGCATTGTCCTTGCAGCTTTAATAAGAGATCTATTCTTTCTTTCCACTACTCCATTCTGTTGTGGAGTCCTTGCTGCTGAAAACTCATGCAAGATCCCATTTTCCTCACAAAATACTCTCATGACATAGTTCTTGAACTCAGTTCCATTGTCACTCCTGATTCTTCTAACTGTGAAATCAGGATGATTGTTAACTTGCCTTATGTGATTGATGATGATTTCACTAGCCTCATCTTTGGACTTTAGGAAATAGGTCCAAGAGAACTTTGAGAAATCATCTACAATTACTAGGCAAAATCTTTTCTTTGAAATTGACAATACATTGACTGGTCCAAACAAATCCATGTGAAGCAGTTGCAGAGGCTCTTCAATTGCTGAATCAAGTTTCTTTCTGAATGATGCTTTAATCTGCTTCCCTTTTTGGCAGGCATCACACAGTCCATCCTTTGTAAACTCCACCAGAGGAATGCCTCTAACTAGCTCTTTCTTTACCAGCTCATTCATGGTCTTGAAGTTCAAATGGGATAGCTTCTTGTGCCATAGCCAACTTTCATCTTGACTTGCTTTACTAAGAAGACAAGTTACAGATTCTGCTTTAGTTGAGTTGAAGTCATCTAGGTACACATTTCCTCTTCTCACACTAGTGAGAACCACTTTGTTGTTTTGATTATTAATCACAACACAGGTTTCTTTGTTAAAGGTTACTGAGTTGCCTTTGTCACAAAGCTGGCTGATACTCAACAGATTGTGTTTGAGACCATCCACTAAGGCAACCTCTTCAATGATGACATTGTCCTTTGAAATCAAGCCATATCCCACAGTATAACCTTTGCTGTCATCTCCAAAAGTGATACTTGGGCCAGCTCTCTCTTCAAACTCTGTGAGCAGGGTAGAATCACCAGTCATGTGTCTTGAACAACCACTATCCAAGTACCAAAGATTCCTTCTGTTTCCTTGCACACATCAAAATCAAATCAAGTTGATTTTGGTACCCAAGTTTCCTTGGGTCCTGCCTTGTTAGCTTTCTTCTTCTGTTTCTTAGGTCTTAACTCATTTGACTTAGGAATTTCAGATTCTTCCTTAGTCATTTGGGTTGGGCCTTTGAAACCACTAGATGCAACAAAATTATCATGCATGTTATGGCTAACAGGAAATGGCATGCTTGGTGCAAACATGTTATTCCAGTAAGGCAAGCTAAATGGCATTTGAGGCATATTGTATGTAGCATAATATGAATTAGGTGCAAATGGCATATTAGCAAACTGTGCATTCATGTTATGTGTAGGCATAGCATTAACAGGCATGAGAGGCATGGCATTCATGTTAGAGAATTGAGGCTGAACAGACATGGGAGTAGGCATGGCAGATTTGCAATTAACAGACAAATGATTTACACTACCACATTTGACACAGATTTTTCTAGGAGCATATTTGTCAGGTGTGTAGTTATTGTGTTTGTTAATCCCTACTTTACCATTCCTATTGTTTTTCCTTTTAGTCTCTGTTTTTACCTCTATCTTCTCAAGTCTGTCACTTAACTGTTTGACAGTCATGTGACCAACATTAGCCTTCTTCCCTTTCTTGGCTTGACTTGACTCTCCTAAAACAAAGTTCTTGGAAACAAACCCATACTTATCATTTAGCTTGGTTAATTTGGCTTTGCTAATGGGTTTGCTTACAGCCGACGGATGAGGATTTTTATCATTCGACGGATAACACTTTTTGTTATCCGACGGATAGTCCTCATCATCTGTCGAGTCTACATCTGTCAGCAACCCATCTACCAAAATAGGTTTTAGTTTCTCCTTATTCTTTTTCCAGGCTTCATCACAAAAAGACTCAATTCCTTGAACCTTGGTGATTTGAGCATGAACATCTCTGGATGTTTTCCATGCTTTAATCACCTCTTGTTCACGATCGAGCTGCTTCTTTAAAATTTCTTCCTTTTTCAAGGACTCAGTTAATTCCTCCTTGGCAATTCTACACTCAATTTTTAGTTTCTCAAACTCAACAAACTGAGACTTAAGCACATTATTCCTCTCACTCAAAAACAAGTTGTTTTCTTTGATTTTAGCATTTTCTTTAGTGAGGGACTTAAGTGTAACACGCAAATGATATAATTCTGTAGACATGTCATTTATTGCATCATTACACTCAGCTTTAGATAAATATGCAAGGTTTGTAGTGATTACCTGATTGCTTGAGGAACTTGTCTCTATTTCATCAGACTTGGCCATAAGGGCTAGATTGACATAGCTGACATCTTCATCTTCATCCAAGCCATCAGCTGCCCAGTCATTCTCCTGTGTGATAAAAGCCCTTTCCTTTTGTTTGAGTAGATCAAAGTATTTTTGCTTGTAATCTACAGACTCAAATCTTTTCTTGCTGGAATCTGACCTTTTACACTCATTTGCAAAATGCCCTGCCAAGCAACATTTGAAACACTTGAATTTTGATTTATCCACCATGTTTCTATTTGGCTTGGCAGCTCCAAAGTTCTTCTTGAACTTGAGCTTGGAAAATCTTCTTGAAAGGAATGCTAGGTGCTCATCAATGTCCTCCATGTCATCTTGGCTCAATGAATCTTCATTTTCTGCAGCTAGCCCTTTACCCTTGCTTTCACAGGCCTTTGAAGTTGATTCCACAGCTTCCATCTTCACTTCCTTCTCCTTTTCCAGATCAGCAACTAGTGCAATGGATCCTCCTTTCTTCTTTCCTCTCTCCATTCTTTCATCCTGCTCTATTTCAAGCTCATAGGTCTTCAGAATGCCATACAGTCTCTCCAAAGTAAACTCCTTATAATCTTGTGAGTTTCTCAATGAGACTGTCATTGGTTTCCATTCCTTTGGAAGAGATCTGAGAAATTTCATATTGGAGTCTTTAGTCTGATAGACTCTTCCATGCAATTTAAGAGCATTTAGTAGCTTTTGGAATCTACTAAAAATGTCAGTGAGTGACTCACTTTCTTCATTGTTCATATTGCTGAATCAGGAGCTGCATTTTATTTTCTCTTACTTGCTCAGTACCATCACAGATTATCTGTATTGTGTCCCAAACTTCCTTGGCAGTCTTGCAGTTGATAATGTTATCAAACATGTCTGCATCAACACCATTGAACAGAATGTTCATGGTCTTTTTATCTTTCCTGACTTGTTCAATATCAGGATCAGACCATTCATGCCTTGGCTTTGGAACAGATGGTTCATTTCCTGTTGCAGCTCTCATTGGAACATGAGGGCCTCTTTCTATGCAGTCCACATAGGCCTCATCTTGAGAAAGCATATGAAGATGCATCTTTACCTTCCAATGATGGTAATTATCTTTATCAAGAAAAGGAATCTTGACTCCAACATCTTTCTTGTTCATCTTGCTGAATTGTTTTGATCTTTAAACTCTTTGTAGATTAAGAGCTTGCTCTGATACCAATTGTTAGTCCCTTAACAATATAGCAAGAATTACAGAAGGGGGGTTGAATGGAATTCTTGAAACTTTTTCTTGAGATAAAAATGTTCAACTCGATTATGGATATATTTGTTTTGATTAGCACAATGCGGAATGTAAACTTGAATGAATCAAAACATAAGTAATTAAAAACAAGAGTCTTTAAAAACTTTCTGGTGGATTTAAACAATTCCACCAGAGATATATATAATATATCGAGAGGACTCTGTGTGCAGAGATGCTCACAACTGCTTACAAAATAGAACTGCTGAGAATACAGGAAATGCTAAAGATTGTGCTTACAAAGATTTCTCTGTTTGTATGTTTCTCCGCTATCTCAGTTCTTTTTCTATTTGCTACTCTCTTGGTTTATATATTACCAAGATTACAAAGTCAAAAGAACTGAACAAATATAAAATCTAACAGTTTTGATCTTTGCTGCTTTTCGTCCTCTATTACCCAGTTAATGGGCTTCCACAGTGTGTTTGTATCTAACTCGACGGCTGTGTGTCAGCTTTCACTGTTCAACTGATGTTTGAATCTTGATATGATCATCCATCGACTTTCAGATCATTCGTCGATGACTTAATTGATCATCCATCGACTGCTATGTTAAACACCAGTTGATAGTCATTTGATCATCTGTCGAAGCTTTGTTAATCATCCGTCGGTAGCTATTTTGGCACTTGACTTCATTTCACTTATACAGAATTACAAGACATTGCTTATGTACAGTTAATCAACCTATTCTGCATATCTAGTTAAAGTCAACATGACTTATATGCTACTACAGATTCTATACAAAGGTGCATACATTACTGTGCTACAAACTTATTATTACATAAGCTACTCACTCAATGGATAATAAGTTAATCATCCGTCGGGACTATAATGAGTTATCCGTCGGGACTAAAACTCTTATCCGTCGAGTGCTACATTATTTCACTAAGTAAGATCTACTTAGACATTTTGTTTAAGTGATCATCAAGTACACAACATATTCACAACAGTGTTCAGAAATAAAACTGATAGTAATGGCATAATTACAAGGAATAAAGCAAGGCTGGTTGCAAAAGGATATTCTCAACAGGAGGGAATTGATTATGATGAAACATTTGCACCAATTGCTAGATTGGAAGCCATAAGGATATTTTTGGCTTATGCTGCTCTCAAAAAGTTTACAGTCTTTTAAATGGATGTAAAAAGTGCTTTTCTTAATGGAGAATTGGAAGAAGAAGTATCTGTTGAACAACCTCCAGGTTTTGTAGATTCAAAATTTCCTAATCAAGTCTACAGACTTGATAGAGCACTTTATGGCCTTAAGCAAGCTCCAAGAGCATGGTATGAGACATTAGCTCAGTTTCTTCTAGAAAGTGGATTTAACAGAGGGACTATTGACAAAACATTGTTTTATCTCAACCATGGAAAGCACTTACTTTTGGTGCAAATATATGTTGATGATATCATTTTTTGTTCTACAAATGACAGACTTTGCAAAAGGTTTGCCAAGCTAATGCAATCAAGATATCAAATGAGTATGATGGGAGAACTTAGCTATTTTTTGGGCCTTCAAGTCAAGCAGAATGAAGAAGGAACTTTTAATTGTCAATCTAAGTACACCAGAAATTTGTTGAAGAAATTTGGAATGCAAGATTGTTCAAGTGCATCCACTCCTATGACTACTGCAATAAAATTGGATAAAGATAATGGTACATCAGTAGATATTACTGATTACAGAGGTATGATTGGCTTACTACTCTATCTAACTGCAAGTAGACCTGATATCATATATGCTACTTGTCTTTGTACAAGATTTCAAGCAGATCCAAGAGAACCTCACTTAACAGCTGTAAAAAGAATTTTCAAGTACCTTAAGGGTACAACTGATCTAGGATTGTGGTATCCTAAGGAATCAAACTTTAAGCTAATAGGTTACTCAGATGCAGATTTTGCAGGATGCAAAATTGACAGGAAAAGCACAAGTGGAAGTTGCCAATTTCTTGGAGGCAAATTGGTTTCTTGGTTTAGCAAGAAACAGAAGTCAATTTCTACATCAACTGCAGAAGCAGAATACATTGCTGCAAGAAGCTGTTGTGCACAGATTCTTTGGATGAAGAATCAGTTACTGGATTCTAGGTTAACATATTCTAAAATCCCTATTTACTGTGATAATCAAAGTGTTATTGCTATGACAGATAATCCTGTTCAGCACTCAATGACAAAGCACATCAGCATTAGGTACCACTTCATAAGGGAACATGTAAATGAAAGTACAGTGGAATTGGATTTTGTTCCAACAGATCAACAACTAGCAGATATCTTCACAAAACCACTGTATGAAGCTACTTTTACAAGATTGGTAAATGAACTTGGAATGGTTTCAGGTTCTTTCTCTAAATCTGCTTAGTTTATGTTCTGATACATCAGACTTTATGATCAGTATTTACAGATATTACTATCTTTGTGTATTCTGTGCTTAAAATTGAAATTTTCTATGTGCTGATTGTTGTCTGATGTGAATTTCTAAACTCTGATAGTGATATGAATGTTTCTGTGACTATTCAATCCAATGAGGATAACTGTGCTAGATGCTGACCTAGTAGTCTTTAACATACTGATGATCTCATATATGAAGTAATTGTTTATGTGGAAATCTTTTAACACGAGCAAATTCTGATATTGAGCTTAGTTATGTTTACTTTGTGTATCTTATTACTAAGTCAAAAACTAGAATAGTGCTTCTTATCTGTTAAGTTCTGATGTTAGTAAATCTGATGGATGTACTAAGTGTTGATAAGCCTCACTTATCAAAAGAAAAAGAAAAGAAAAGAAATAAATATCAGGTACTCCTTTGAGATCTAGAGTAAAAATGTGGAAGGGAAGACCCAAGTGCATTGCTGGTATTAAGTGATATGCATTAGAAAAGCAAAATAAAATTTTCTTGGTGACTTTTCACATTCTCTGATTACTGGAGAAATACTCTGATAATAGCATAAATTCTGATAAGCAGTTGTGACTCACTTACACTGAGAAGCCATTGTAAAAAGGAATATCAAAAGATGCATAAAATGAGCACAAAACAGTTGAGGTGGACTTATGCATGAACTCATTCTATAGTAGGCTTCAGACTAATGACAGATTTTAAGCAAAGTTCTTAGTTATGCCTTATTTCTAAGATGTACTGAAGTGAATCAGACTTTACTCTTTGTCTGATATTTAGCTTATTACATACACATACACTCCATATGAATGATGAAAATTACTGTGGTGATAAATGTTGTTTCAGATGAACAGTCTAAGTGTCAGTTGCATAAATTCTGAGGACAAGTTCTGATGGAAGTCCTGATGATTAAGTTCTGATGAAACTATATCAGTATTCATGTGAAGAATTACAGAATAAACATTCACTTTTTGAGTTAAGGAGCCATATTCTGATGACTTTTAAATTCTGGTAATAATCAAGTTCTGATGTTGACGTGGCAGTATTTATTTACTTGGTTTATTTTTGGTCATTACTTGAACGGTCATATTTTCTCAGAATATTGGTTTATGTGAGATAAAGTAGTAATAATCATTTGTTTAGTGGGAACAGTTTTTTTTTAACTGAGCGTGCAATGTAATTATTACTTATTTACTGTGCCCATTAACTTTTTCCTTAACTGCTGCATGTCTGACAGGTGTAAAGGTCTGTTCCACTTCTCATTAACTGCTGTCACGTGGGGTGTCTAAGTAAAAGAGATAAAAGATTTTAAAATCTTTTATTTTCATTTTTTATTCTACTCACTCTCTCTCTTTTCTTATTTTCTCTCACTTTTTCTGACGGTTTCTATACAGACATTTCATCAAACACCTTTCAGGCAATTTTATTTCTCACTTATTTCTGAGGGCGCCCAAGGATTTAATTGTTGATGGAGCTAAGTTTGTACCGAATAACTATGCTGCAATCTTGAATAAGGCTGAAGCTCCATCAGATCTGCACTTTGTGCAAGATTTATCGGCCAATAGTGAGATTGAGTATGCTTTGACCCAACCTCAAACTATTTCAAGCCAACAAGTGCTGATATTTTGGCGAACTGGGCTATTTAATGATAGTGGTGCTACTGGTACTCCAAGCATTGTTTTCACATCAGGAGATGTCAAGCATGTGGTTACTCCTGGAGCAGTTCGTAAAGCTCTCCACTTACCTGAAGGATGCACATTCTCAACAGTGGAGGATCCTGTCTTACAGCAGCTTATGGCCAGTTTGGGCTATAAGAAAAGTTTGGGAAAGCTGGGTCAACTGAAAAGAGCAAATATCATAAAGGAATGGAGCTTTTTGTTTGATTGTATCACTAAGGCATTCGCCAATAAATGCTCCAACTTTGATGTTATTCCCATCATGAGTCGGCAAATCGGGAATGCCTTTATTCATCAAACTCATTTTGATTTTGCAAGTGTTGTGCTAGGTTTCATAGGGGATAGGATGACAGAGGATAGAAATGTAGTATACTTTGCTAGATTCTGTCAACTTATATATACTTTCTGTTGTGCTAATGAACCCCAACCTACCAGTGATTTAATTCCACCCTTTAAGCTTGCAAAAAGCGCTTTTAATGATTTGTTAAATGCTGACATTAAGAAACAAGTGCAGAGACCCTTACAAATTCCTCAGTCTTAAAAACAAATCTTGGTAAATGCTGATCCACAAATATACACATCTGTTTACCCTGATGTCCAACCCACCAACACATCACAGCCAACACAACAGCCATCAGAACATACCATCTCTCACCAACCTCAAACTTCTCAATCTCAACCAACTCAACCCTCCATCAGGACATATTTCAAACCATCATAGTCATCTCAACCTCAACCTTCAGCACATCCTGTGAAGCCTTCATCTTCAAAACCCAAGAGGACTAAGATAGTACCTCAGACTCAACAGAAGAGAAGGAGAATAGTTCTGAGAGATGAGTCAGATACTGAGGAACATGTTCCAATATCAGAACACGTTGTTATAGAAGCTGAGAAGATCTCTTCTCAGAAAGATACTGAAACTGGGAGTTCTAGGCCCCTCAAAAGGCTTAGAAAGCTAAATTCTGATGATGAAGCTCCCAAAGTCTCTAATTCTGCAAAGAGACTTAAAAAGCAAAGAGCTAAGAGGGCTGTAAGTGAATCATCTCACTCTGAAGAAATTCAGGAAGCAGCAGCAAAGGAAGGGGTCAGGAATCTCTGATCCCAATAGAAGCTATAGTCATTGAATTACTTCCTACTGCTGAATCAGCTTACAAGTCTCCTATTCAAGAACAAGAGGATATTCCAGAGAAAGTGCCTACACCTCCTGTGTCTCCTGTAATTGATCCAGTACATACTGAAGACCCAGGTACAAGTGATGAAATAGATATACATAACTTGATTGTGCCTGAGGTTCTGTACTTGGAAGCTCCACCAAATCAACTCACTCCACCAACAATACCAATTTTAGATGCTGATTTCAATGAAGATATTCCAACAACACCAATTCTGAATCTGGATGATGAAAATCAGATTTTAGGTGGACATCAACATTTGGATGTTGATCAGAACTTAGTTGCAGATCAGAATTTAGAGGATGATGTTGAAGCCTCTATAGCCTCACATATTGTAATTTTATTAGAGGATGCTAATACTACAGGATCTGTAAGTTCTGATGCTGACAATGCTGAAATTACTGGTGAAGCTGCTACTAATCTAGATGTTGATACAGCTGGTCCTTTAGGATATGCACCTCAACAAACAGTTAACAAAGCTGATTTAATCAAGAAGTTTGTTAGAGAGGATGCCCCAGTACCTTGGAGTGAAACTCCTAGAGGAAAGGAGTAGACTAAGGAATGGAATACAGTTAGTTTTGTTCCTATTGAAAAAATTCTTGCTGAGCACCTTGTCAAAGCTGATAAAATGCTGATAAATGATGATTTCAAGGCACAGCTGAGAGTTACTGCAATGAGTACAAGGCACCTTCAAGGTCAACACTCCATAACTCATGACAAGGTGAATAAAATTCAAGAATCTCTGATCCAGCAAGATATGAATATAAAATTGGAAAAGAACAGATTTTTCAAGCCAGTCTTTGACAGAATTGGGTATATTGAAAAAACTCAGGATAAGCAACAAGATCAAATTTCTGAAATTCTAAAGAATCAAGCTTCTCAGCAAACTCAACTCAATGAGATCCAATCCTCAGTGGAATTGTTTGTCTCTCTTCTTTTACCTGTTGATGCCAAAAAGGGGGAGAAAGTAATTAAGTCCAAATGCAAATCTACTCAATCACTGAAGGGTAAGGATGATGGAAATGATGACCAGGGAAACTCTGGAATGGGTAGAGGTCATGGTCAAGGTAAAGGTTTTTTATCAAGCAAAGCTAGAACTACAAGTCAAAGAACAAGTTCTGATACTGGGAGAAGAATAAGTTCTGATACTGGTAAAAGGATAAGTTCTACTGAACATCTGGAACTTGATGAAAATATTTCAAAGAGATTATTTCTCAAAGAAAATCCTGGAATGGACTTTGAAAGTCTAAAGGAAGAAGAAGCTAGACTTAAAGCAGAAAAAGTCAACTCCAAGTCTAAAGCTTCTGTTTTTGAAAAGAAACTTCCAAAACCTAAGGGTATTGTGATTAAGGAAAGGACAAATTTTGAGGCAACCAAAGCCAAATCACAAGTGGAGGTAGATCCAAGATCCAAGGGCAAAGAAAAAATTGATGAACCTTTAAAGGTATATGTGCCAGTCATGGATGAAGAAATATCTGATGAAGATGCTAGTCTTACTCTGATGAAAAAGAAGATTTCTCAACAAACCTCTGACATGGCTCAAGTTGTTCAGAGTCAAGATGTAGTAAGTTCTGATATGAAAGTGAAGCAAGCAACCTCTGACATAACTCAAGTTGGCTTGATATCAGAAGATAAGGAAAAGGAAACCTCTGACATTGCTCATGTTAAACCTTCAAAGATTCTACTACCAGGATTCACCAAAGCTCAACAGACTCAACCTTTGAAGACTACATCAAGTGGTTTTGAAGCAAGAGTTGTAACAGGAAAGGAAACAAGAGAAAAATCAGGATTGGGTAGTTCTAAAGAGAAGAGAGTACACAATACTACCAATGATCCAACTTCCTTAAGTGAACCAGGTGTAGGAGCAACTCCTGAGATATTGAATCAACTTGAATCTGTACAAATGGTTTACCACTCTGTTTTGAAAGAAGATATCATGTTATATTTTATGACAGATGGGAGGGTATTCTTGATCAGGGAGAATGCAATTTCATTGAAGTATTTTGAAGAACTGGAACATGTTCTATTTCTGATTCAAGTGAAAATCAGATCAACAGATGGTGTTTCAGGGTGTTTAAAATCAAATATTCAAAAACAGAAGAAGCTTTACTCTGTAAAGTCTGACAGCCCATACTGTCCTAAGTACAGATCTCACAGTGGAGAAATTGTTGAAATGAAGCCTAATATTGCTAAAATCATCACTACATTTGCTGGTATTAAGGGACTTGAATTCAATCTAGAATCTGATAAAGCCTATATCATCAGACTAGATCAGGATATAAGGAAAGCTAAAATAAATGATCTCAGGGCTGCTATTTTTCAAACTGGTGAAGATACAGTTGAACTGAAGAATGCTAAAAGGAGGATGGTCAATGAACTTGAATATGCTGAGAGATGTATGTTGAAGAACTATCTCAGAACAACTCCTGATATCAAAGAGATCAGAAATTGAAGCCAAGTCAAAGATCTACAACTGCTTAAATTCTGAAGGATACACAGACTGAAGCTGATATCAAATTTTAAGGATGATAAAGCTACAAGGACTGTAAGTTGTAGTTATCTAGTCAAATTCTCATACATTTGTACTTAATGTTTTTGACATCATCAAATATCTGTTAAACTTGTATATTATGCTAATTTACAAGTTGGGGGAGATTGTTAGATATATTTGCGATGTCATGTCTAATATGATTTGTGTTTAGTTTTCAGATCTTACTTAACAAGACAAATCAGTACTTAGCTGGAAATCAGTACTTATACTGAAGTCAGGACTTAAGATATCAGAACTTAAGTTATCAGAACTTAAGTTATCAGGAGATAATATCAGGACTTAAGGAGGCGTTCAGATAAGAAAGGCGGCTGATTGAAAGAAAAGAAGATCAAGATAAACATAAGAAGAGATATGCATGGAGAAGAATTCTATAAGGAATATAATACTTGGAAGAAAAGATAACTGATTGATATATATTAGGAAGCAGAATTATATTTGATATCAATTAGAAGATTATCTTGTAACTGTGTGTCTATATAAACACAACATAGGGTTTACACTATATGTGTTATCTTAATCGAGTTTATTATTCATTATAACCCTAGCAGCTCTCGTGATAATTTCTTCATCACTGAGAGAGAACAGTTCTTTGTAACAGAATTTATTGTGTTAATTAAAATCTGTATTTTGTTACTTGAGTTCTTATATTCGATTTGATTGTAGTAAACACTGTATTCAACCCCTTTCTACAGTGTGTGTGACCTATCAAGATCAAAGACCAAGATTAACTGACAAAGTAAAGTCACAGACATGCACGATTTACAAAGATACACTAAGCCAGAAATAGAAAGATTTAGTTATCCAAAAGTAGGGTTTAGTACATGTTGTTGCATGCTGTGTAAAAACCAGTGTTTACTGTTCTATAAAGTAAATACTGGATGCTTTGTTTTAAATGGTAACAAATAGATCTGAAAAATTTTGTAACTCTCAAGAGAGAAGCTGAGTTCTTTATCAACAAAAAACCCAGAATTTTGTAACAAAATACTAGCTTGATTTTAATATAAAATTAAGTGAGTTTTGAAAGATAAGTGTGTTCATGTGCATGTTTTAATTATTTTGTTAAAGCATATTATCTCTACAATACAGATTACTTTATTCATCATTCTTAAAAGTTCAAAAAGTTATTAAAATTATTCAAAACACATTCACCCCCCTATGTTGTATTCATTACCCAACAGACTTCCTCCAACCACGGGGTATAGTGGCATCCCATAAGGTAGATTGGTAGTCCTTGGAATCACGATCTTTGAGTATTCATACCCAACGAGTTGAGGGTTTATCGTTTCCTGTAGTTGCTGAAATTGAGGATTCGTCCCTTGAGTAGCCATGGGATTTGTCCCTAGGGGTGGATCTTAGATTTGGGGATTCGTCCCCTGATGTTGAATCTTAAATTCCCCCGTAAGGGTTCCTCCTTGGGTGGTGGCATGGGTTGAGTGCGGGGGTATCTCAACTCTTGATGAGATTGTTTGTGATGGGACGGGATCGTTAGTTCCACTGTTGTTTTTGCTCCGTGTAAGTACCATGGTTGTTGTTTTTCAACAGATGGCGCCAAATGTTGTGGAATAAAAATTAGAGTTTGTTAGGATTTAAAGCTAGGGTTTGTGAGATTTAAACTTTAATGGTTATTCTCGCAGTGGGGACTAGCCGTCCTTGCAAGATGCCTACGTATCTCTGTGTTGTAGAAAATCAAGTCAAAACATAGTTCTAGGTTGAAGGGTAGATCCCTTTATATAGAGGTGATTCTAGGGTTAGACTTGTGTTGGGAGACTTGGTGGACAGTCTCCAACTTAGATGGCAATTAAGATTCCCGTAAGGCAAGGGATTCTAGATCCTTCCTTGTAGGAGTTAGTGTCCATGTTGGACGTCATGTCTCTGGTCTTTCAGCCATATTGGGCCTAGTCCATGGACAACTTGTGTTCGTGAACCTTGACGCACTTGGCTTATGGGCGTTGACGAGTTGGGTCGTCTTTAGCCTATAACATGCTTTGATCAACCTGGTTCGTATTGGGCTTTGGACAAGATTTCCAAGCGTAATTAATGCGACATTTAATGTGTCTTTAGGATGTCTATTCTGTCCATATCAAATTATAATCTTTCTTTTATAATACTTTGATAAGATTGTATATAATTTTCCTAAAATAAATATTTTTCATTTGGATAAACATTTTTTGAATATTAGTTAAACTTGTTAATCCTATCAAATTATTGACTAATATTTTTTTTATTTAGATAGCATAACATGGATTAAGTCAAATGGAATTATAGTTTTAACCTTTTTACAAATAATTCAAAATAGTTGCACGATGTTTTTCAGCATTAAATATTATTTTCGTAAAATTATTATTGCTCATCTTAAATATTTTTTCAAAAGACAGAATTCTATAATTTTTCAAGTTTTGTGTGTGTGTATGTGTGTGTGAGAGAGAGAGAGAGTTAGGGATTGCTCCCGAGTTTTTTAAAGGAAGAAAGTGATTAGGAGGTAAAGTACTTTCATCCCATTTTTGGAGTGAAAGTTTTGGAGTGAAAGATTGTCAAATTTGCATTCATTAACACTTGCTTTCGCTCGTTTTATAAACTTGGGAGCACAATTCCGGAGGGAATGACTACTTTACTTACCCTAAACTTGCTTTCCTTCCTTTTTAAAACTCGGGAGCAAGGGGTTAAGTTCTATTGAGTCCTTGTTTTTTGTTAAGTACGAGAGTTCACATATGTTCTGCAAGTAAAATAATACAATTTTTTTTGTAAAATGTATTATAACATGAATCATGTTCTATGAACATCACTATTCTAATGAAAATCTTACAAATCTCATATATTTGACAAGTTAAACATTGCAGAACATATAATTTTATAGAACATGATTAGTTTGCGGAACATACATGTTCACATTATAGAACGCGTACATGTTCAACTTATTGAATATTAATGATATAACACCGTAATAAACGTTTATATCATGTAGTTTATTATTTTATCTTTAAAATTATAAAAAAAACATAAAACCTGAACCATTAGATTAGATCGTAATATAAAGTTAAAATTTTGGATTTCAGGATTCCAAAAAATAAATAGGGATGTCATGGATATGATTACTTATAATAACCATATCAAATTGAAAATTTTAAAATTTAAGATTTATTTCACAAATATTTGAATACAAATGTATTTTTAATTAAATAGTGTAATAAATAAACTATATTTTTTATGAAGAAGCATCAAATGTCTTACCATTTTTCAAATAACATGTTAATGAAAATTCTAAATTTTACTTTATCGTTGTAGTTTAATTGTTTCTAAAGAGATTGAAAAAGGTATGATTTTGAGATCACTTCTTTACAAATTCACCATCATTGAATAATATTATAAGCCTAATTTCTTATTTTAAAGTGAAACATTAAAAAATAAATCGATTTAGTATATCTTCATAGTTTTAACGGATTTTATGACATCTCATGTCAAAATCCGAATATATTTAAATATTGGACTAAGCCCCAGAAACAATAATATGCAACTGGGCATTTACTAATTTTGTTACATAATATTAACCGACTTGATCATATAAAGACCTCAAAAATATTGATTTTTATTAATATAATATATTACAAGATTTATCTTTATCCGTAAGATATTCTTGTCGAGATCGTAATTTTAATTTACTATAACTAGATAGTTATTTTCGGCCGAGTCATTTAGTCAAATTTTGAGTATTTTTTCAAAATGGGTAAAGTTCTGATTTCGAAGTTAGTAATTTTGATACATATTATCAGTTGAATTTATCCTATAAAGACCTCAAAAATATTAATTTATTTCAATATAAGATATCACAAAAATTCTTCTTATTTGTACGATTTTTAGCCGAACTCGTAATTTATTTTAAACCTAGATAGTGACATTGTATTTTTGGCCAAGTCATGTAGTCATAATTCATGTATTTTTTGAAAAATGAGTAAATTTCTGATTTCGAATTCGAAATAAACCAAAATATACTGACTAATTATATAGGACCCTAACTTATCTAAATATGTTGCACACACACACAGATATATATATATATATAATATTTATATAAGTGTATCTATTTACATTAAAAAAAATTAAATATATGTATAATTTAATTTTTTTATTAAAATATATATTAAAAATGTACGAGACATACTTTTCAAACTAAAAAATATTTAATAAATAAGCTAATGATCCTTTTATGTACTATGCTTGATTTTATATCTCAAATTCAATTGTTTAAAACTAACTCCACAAATATTTCAGTAATTATATTTAAATTTAAATAAATTATCATTATTTACGACACTCACATATAATGCATATGATAAAAAAAAACCTAAGTAACAATGTAATGTAGTGGTAAGAAGATTAGTGAATGTAAAAATTCATGTTCAAATCCTCAAAACAAGAATTTCGATTTAAATATTAAGTACAGGGTTAAGTTAGTCATTTCACTGAAAATAAAAAATCTCACTAATTTATTCACTTGTTCTCCAATTATATAAATAAGAGATAGATATTAAATAATAGATAATACATATGCTCATCTTGTTTTATTTTTTCTAATTTTCAGGATGCTTGAAAGCAGAGGCGGAACCACAACCAAACTGTGGTGGGCTGTAGCCCAGGTGAAAAAAAATATATTCAAATTTTGTCTATAGCACAGCCCATATATTTTAGAGTTATCCCAGGTAGCTCAAATTTAATGTTATTAGTAGTTGTATGTCTCATATCACAAATGAAAAAAAAAATTGTGGCTCCGCCCTTGTTTAAAAGAGATTTAATGGGGGGGGTTCTTTTATCAAACTTTAAAGTACAATTATCTACTAGAAATTTCAGAGTACAAGACAATATAACTACAATTTTGACGATACGAGGAACTTCCGAGTCCCCATAACTATAAAAAGATGAGTGATAGAGATTCAAATTTGGGTACAAAAAATAGTTTCAAAATGATGTGACATGGGTAATTTTTCGCTTTAGACTATTTTAATGGGTTAAATGACATTTTGGTCACTCAATTGACCGAAAACTTGCAGTTGGGTCATCTAACTCAAAAAACTTTTACTTACATCATTTTACTCTTAAAAGTGTTCATCCAGGTCACTCGTCGTTGCATTCTGTTAAAAACTTGACGGAATGCTGACTAAGGTTGGTGACTTGGCTTAAATAAATTTACTGTGGCTTGTACAGTCAGCTGAAGCGCATTTTGGTCACTCAACTAGCATCAAACTTGTAATTT
This sequence comes from Apium graveolens, assembly GCF_009905375.1. Classification (NCBI taxonomy): domain Eukaryota; kingdom Viridiplantae; phylum Streptophyta; class Magnoliopsida; order Apiales; family Apiaceae; genus Apium; species Apium graveolens. The sequence goes on along the minus strand of NC_133650.1, from coordinate 122,489,024 downwards.
GGTCATCAATCAGAACATGCCACTCCATTTAACTTCTACATTAATTGATGAGAATGATGTGAATGCATGACAGTCTATCTTATGAATTATATAATTATCCAATCAGGACATGCCACGTGACATTTTGAAATTCACAATTTTGAATACCTAATATTTTCTCATATCATATTACACTAATTTTATTCTTAATTTTTGGATTGTATTCTTAATTTATAATGAATGGAAATTTTTTAGAGAAAAAAAAAAGTTTGTTCCAATCTCAACCTCGAGATTCGAAATTTGAATATCATGAATCATGTTACAAACAAAATTATGTTTTTTCTTGTGTTTTTTTTCTTAATTTCAATATTTCAAAAAAAATCATCCAATAATCGTTATTTCATTCTTTTGTACAAAAGGGGTGAGCGAGATTCAATTTTTTTCTCATATTACGAATATGATTATAGTATCTTTGATCCCTTTGGTAGGATTGCTCGTAATAGCTTGGTTGTTATTGTTGATTGTTGGAAATTAGAAGAATAAAAGTTACAGTACTAAAGGGAATGTATATTAATCAGCAAAAATAGATGGCTATTAGCCTTAAAAAGACTCGAGATAAATTACCCTACTTGATAAAATTTCAGAAACTCTATCCAACGAAACAAAGTCTATCTACTCAAAAACAAATCATAACTAATAAGAAACTCTATTTTCCCGAAAAAATATATCTTATCAAACTACCTAAATAACTAGATAAACATTTGTTTAGAAACCAAACATAGCATTCCCTCCTTTAAGCTAAACATGTATATTTAGCTTACTTCTGACACGCTAACCATACCAAGCATGACACGAATTATTTCAAACTGTTCGAGATTTAGAGGTTTGGTCATCAAATCTGCAACTTGCTTTTCAGTACTATAATAATTTAGTTCAATAACTCTTGCATTCACTAAGTCCCTCAAGAAATGGAATCCCACATTAATGTGTACTTTTCCCATGAAAAACTGGATTTAGGGACAACTGAATAGCAGAGCTTCTATCACAAGAAATCACAGTAGCACCATCTTCCATAATCCCATTTTCTCCCAGAATCCTTTTAAGCCAAATGCATTGACACGCACAAAGAGCTGCCGTAATGTACTCCGCTTAAGTTATTGATAGAGTCACCACATGTTGTTTTTAAGAGGATCATGACACAACCCCATTTCCTATCTTGAACACATATCCAAAAGTACATCGTCGATCATCAATGTCACCAATATACCCGTTGTCTATGAACGCCACAAATGTTGTATTTCCTTCTTCTCTCTTGTAAAAAATACCAAGATCAGTTGTCCCTTTTAAATACTTTAAGATCCTCTTAGTTTCCAGCCAATGCAAAGTAGTTGGCCCTGACATGTACCTACTAATAAGGCTTGCACAATAAATTAAATCAGGCCGAGTTGCAGTTGGATACATGAGACTTCCAACTGCATGTTTGAACAAGGTTGCATCGACTTTAGTCCCCCCCCCGTCCTTTGACAACTTTGTTCCTGGTATAATTGGTTTTTTATTGCATTGCTACTTGCCATCTCAAACCTTTCCAATATCTCTTGTGCATATCTTCTCTGACAAATAAAAATGCCATTCGAATTCTGCTACACCTCTATTCCAAGAAAATGTTTCATTTTTCCCAACTCAGACATATCAAACTCCAGCATCATTTGACTTTTGAACTCATTACACAAGTGCATATTATTCCCATTAAAAATTAAATCATCTACGTAAAGACTGACTATTAAAATTTTACTTGCAGCTGATTTCTTGAACAAAGTATGCTCACTAAGACACTTCTGAAAGCCTACAAGAAAGAAATAAGCTGCAAGCCTCTTGTATCATGCACGTGGAGCTTGCTTGAGACCGTACAAAGCTTTCTTTAATTTGTAAACCCTTTTCTGTTACCCCTTTCTAACGAATCCATCAGGTTATTTAACAAGCACTTCCTCCTTAAGCTCACCGTGAAGGAAAGCACTCTTAACATCAAGTTGAAAAACTTCTCAACAATATTGTATTGCTACTGCCAGAATTACTCGAATAGTATCGAGTCTTGCAACTGGGGAAAATACTTCAGTATAATCCACGCCATAACATTGTACATAGCCCTTAGCTACTAATCGTGCCTTATATTTATTAACATCACCATTTTTGTTAAGTTTGGTCTTATAAACCCACTTAACTCCAATACATTTAGCACCCTTTGGCAGATAAGTCAACTCCCATGTCTGTTTCTTTTCTATGGCGTCAATTTCTATTTCTATTGCTTCTCTCCATTTCTTGCTTTTGACTGCTTTGTTATCATCATTGCAAGCATTCTTCTTCCTCTTCTTCAAAAATTCCTTCACCTGTTTCATAATTTCTCATCCATGCTGGTTATTTTCTAATTCTTTCACCCCTTTCTTTAACTTCAACTTCATGTGTGTTTAAATCATTTGAAGGCGAACTACTGGTACCTGAAGGTGTCTTAATATCTTCCTCCCCAATACACTTTTTTTATCATCTTCCAAAACATCGAACTTTGATTCTTCATCAGTTTTGTCCCAATCCTAACTCTCACCTTCTTCAAACATAACATCTTTGCTAATGATGATCCTTTTTTTGGTCAGATCATATAATGTATAACCCTTTGTTTCATCATTAAAACCCAAAAATCGCGCTTATTGCTTTTAGAGTCCAACTTACTTCTATTTTGGTCTGGAATGTGAACATGTGCTATACACCCAAAGACCCAAAATACTCCACATTTGGCTTCAAATCACTATACACTTCTTCCGGGGTTTTATCTTGCATTGCAGCAGTTAAACTTCTGTTCTGAATGTGTACACACCATTTCACAGCCTCAGGCCAAAACATTTTTGGAACACTCTTATCAGCTAATATTGAGCGCACATAATTCATGATTGTTCTATTCTTTCATTCAGCGGCTCCATTTAGCTGAGGAGTGTATGCAACTCAATTGTCTTCTTATTCCATGAACTTTGCAAAACTCTTTAAATTCAGTTGAATTAAATTCTCCTCCTCTATCAGTTCTTAAACAAGTAACAGAAGCCCATGCTCAGAGACGGAGACAAGGGGGTCCAGAGGGAGCCCTGGCCCCCTAAATTTCCAAATATAAGCTTTCTAGTAACAGTTTTGTAGCATATGTACTTGTAGATCAGGTGTTTGAAGTGCATTTATACAATCGAAGACACCATGGTTTGAATCCCACTCATGGTTTTTCTAGAATAATTTTTATATATTTTTCAACTTTTACCATTATTTCTTATAATTTTTTTAGTTTTCACCTTTAATGGTTTAAAATTAGAGAAAAACGGCCCTAAGTACGTATTTAGGTGACTTACTAAAGTACTTAGTGTATTTTTAATGGTAAACATGTAATTTCTTGAATAAAATCTAAAATTACAATAATACCCCTCCTGCATTTACATTAAAAAATACTTTGTACTCATCTAAGTTAGGTGAGTACGTACTTAGGAGTATCAATCTCTAAAAATGATACGCATTTCTAATAATTATATTTCTAATCATTATTCAAGTAAATTTTATCGTTTATAAAAAAGTCATGTAAGTTAATTTTTTTAATTTTATATTTTTTATAATTAAACTTTATTTTTTTAATTTTTAAAATTATAAACTGGCCCCCTCTAAATTTCCTGTCTGGCTCCGTCACTGCCCATGCCTCCTTCTCAACACAAGCTTTAAAGTTCTTAAATGCAACAAAAGCCTATGATTTTTCTTATAAAAAGTAAACCCAAGTTTTACGTGAAAAATCATCAATAAAACTAATGAAGTGCCTTTTATTGTTGTTGAGGCCGGTTTGATTGGTCCATATTAGTCAGAATATATCAGTTGGAGTTGTTTCGATGCTCTCCACGAACTCTGTTTTGGCATTGATTCTCTAGTTGTTTCCTGACAAAGCAAGTTTCACATAATTTTTAAGGAACTTTAAGTAACGGTACACTATCCACTAGTTTTCTGTAAGCAAGTGTCTTCAGACCTTGATAATTCATATGGCCAAAGCGATGATGCCATAATTGTGATTCCTTCTCAGATGCAACTTCAGCTTGAAGACACAAAGAATTCTTTGGAGTCATAGATGCTAACACATAATACATTCTATTTCCGCGCATTCAAGTTTGCATAATTATCCCCTTGGTAGAATGATAAACTTTATGCGTTCCCTGCTAAATTAATATAGCTAAACCTTTCTGCTGAAGTTGTCCAATACTCTGTAAATTACTTTTCAACTCAGGTTTGTAATAAACATCTGATATAACCTGAATCATACCATTCATTTGGAGTCGCACGCTTCCTTTAGCCATAACTGCCATCCTGAAGTCATTACCAAGATTTACTGTTTGTCGAAACCCTTCCTCTAATTCTGAAAACTATTCTTTATTTCCAGTCATGTGGTTGAAACATCCAGAATCGAGATACCACACTTTTCTCTTTTAGTTGGCTGAACTCCTACATTAGCCATTAATAGAATCTCTCTTTATTCAAATTCAGCATAATTGGCTTTTTTCTTCCATTTCGGACACTCGTACTGATAATTTCCCAATTGATGGCACTTAAAACATTCCACGGTAGCTTTGTTCAGAGGAATCCCTCCCATTCCTCTACCTCGGACTCCTCGAAATGAGCTTTTTCCTCTTCCTCTCATTAACTTCTCATCATACGAAATCCGTAAGACTTGTTCTTCCTATTGACTCCCCTGCATTCTTTGTTCTTGAACAAGAAAACTTTCATGGAGCTCATTAATAGTCATATTATCTATATCATTTGATTCCTCAATTGAGCAAACTACATAATTGTACTTGGGACTGAGAGATCTACAAACTTTACATACCACTGTGCTTGATTTCATATCTTCACCATTCACCCTCATCTTGTTCAAAACCGTCAGAGTTCGCGCAAGGAAGCTATCAATCTTTTCTCCTTCTTTCATTGTTAAATCTCAAATTCCATTCTCAATGTTTGGAGTTGTGCTATTTTTACCTTGCTGGATCCATGATATTTTCTTTTCATAGAAACCCAAATTGCCTTTGATGTGCTCTTGTCAAGGATAGTTTTAATAATTTCTCTTTCAATTGCTTGGAAGATAAAGTTCTTTACCTTCAGATCTTTGAGTTTATATTCTTCCGTGCTCTTCTTTTCTGTCTCACCACCGGTCGAGCTTTCGGTCTCTTTTGTTTATGACACCTCACTTGCTGGAGAAATCTCATCATCCACCAGACTCCACATCTCTTTGCTCCTTAAAAAAATTTCCATCAACATCGACCAATGATCATAATGACCATCAAATTTCGGCACCACAAAATTCTCTAAAGTTGACATATTTTACTCACACTCTTATGTCAATCACTCACTCTCACACTCCTTTTTAATCAGGTTACTTTCAAAGCTTTGATACCATGTTAGAAATTAGAGGAATAAAAAATATAGTACTCAAGGGAATGTATATTAATCAGCAAAAATAAATGACTATATAAGCCTTACAAAGACTCGAGATAAACTACCCTACTTGATATAATTTCAGAAATTTTATCCAACGAAATAAAGTCTATCTACTCAAAACCAATGCTAACTAATAAGAAAATCTATATTCCCGAAAGAATATATTTTATTGAACTACCTAACTAACTAGATAAATCTATACTATAATATAATAGCCGGAATAGAGATAATTTGGTTCAACGGTTTGGTTCAACGATAATTCCCTAATTTTGATTATTACAAAAATAGATAAATAGTGTTATATATCTAATAAACTACTAAATTATTAAACTACTACTAGATATAATATACTTATCCTACTAAACTAGGAATACAACTTATCATATTATTAAAAGATATAAATAATAGTGTTATATATCTGCTAAACTACTAAATTGTTAAACTACTAGAAATAGTCTATTTATTCTACTAAATTATGACCACATGTTATTCTATTATTTTTATTATAAATTTACAATCATTATATATTTATATAAATATTTTAAAAATATAATATAATTGAATAAATAAAAATTTAAAATATTAATGGGAAATGCTAGTATATTTAAAGTACTGCTACAACTTCCTCAAAGTCATCACTCCCACTGTATTTTAATCTTATTTTATTCACTCTATAGTCTATACACGTAACTCCCGCGGCTTTGCTTCCCCGTTCCATCTCCGTTATCGACTGAATATTCCTCATTTCTGAGAATAAAATAAAATGCTCCCCTCTGTCCTCAAAAACAAATACAAAAACCAAACACAAAAAAAACAGCTTTTGTTTATAAGTTTATGTCCTTATCAAATAATTAATAACTCATTCATTATCCCCTGTAATAAAACCCCACACATATTCTATAGTAGATAGAAAACTTATGCATTCTCATCACATTTATTATATATATATTTTATTATTCTCATTTTCTTTAAAAAATTCAAATATTTTTAATTTTTATATTTTCAGAAAATAAATATCTTAATAAGTAATTCTACATTTTTTACAGGAATTGAACTTATTAAGAGTCTTTGTACCACAAATCAAGAGATTGAGAAAGAAAACTTTCACCCTAATCATAGTAGTACAATCTACTTTAACCCATTTCCGAATTTAAAAAAAAAAGAAGATACAGTTAAACCTCTTTAAAGTAATAAAGTTGGGATCGATAAAAAATATTATTTTAACGAGAATATACTGTGGCTATCATGTTGGAATCGAAAAAAAATATTATTTTAATAAAATTATTACTTTAATGATTATTATTTAATCGAGGTTCAACTAGAGTAAAATAAATAAAATAATTTTACTTTCATTCACTCATGCGTGCTCACAAATTTTAAAAAAACAAAAAAAAAGTGAAAATAAATATAAATTTAACATAATTTCAGTCAAAAACAAGATAAAAAATTATCACCTAATCGCTTCGTTCCCTTTTAATAAACTTCCATTTTAAAGACTTTGACAGTAAGGCCTAAAATTTGCATTTACCAAGTGCCATATTTGTTTAATGGTATTAAGCAATTTGCATTTACCAAGGGCCATATTTGTTTAATGGTATTAAGCAGAGGATATGATTATAATCTTTTAAATTTTCCAATCCCATATTTGTTTAATGGTATTAAGCAATTTGCATTTACCAAGGGCCATATTTGTTTAATGATATTAAGCAGAGGATATGATTATAATCTTTTAAATTTTCCAATCCCATATTTGTTTTGTAAAAAAATAGTGAATAGTTATTCAAAAATTATAATCCTTTAAATATCTCATGTTTGTTTTGTTTGAGAAGAGAATAGACTATAATCACATCTAATGCTTAGTGGGCGGAGGTATTGTTTTATCCCCTCCTACAAGTCATTTTTTAAAAAATTATAACCTCATCATTGTTATCCCATATTAAATAAACATAGGATTGAAAAATTTAAAGGACTATATTACAACTATCCCACAAAACAAAAATACATATCCCACAAAACAAAAATAAGATAAAATTTTAAAGAATTATATTCCAATCTTACAATTAATCCTTCCAAACAAATTTAGAATAAGATTATTTAATCCATATAAATAATTTTGATGAGATTAGCTATGCCCGGATTATTATCCCGGATTAAAATCCCACTAAACAAACATGGTCAAGTAGTCTCCTACAGTACGTTCATGTTACGTTTCTCCAGGATTCAGTTTTTTTTCCTAGAGAGAGAAGCACAAAGCAGATCGAGATCAATACAATATCTAGAGAGAGAGAGACCAGTGAAAATGTTGGAGTGTTGTTACAGGCCACTGGAACGCTGCTTCGGGACAGAACTAAGTGGGTGTGATGCATTGTTATGGCACATGGATTTGAAACAACATGCTTGTGGTGATTACTCAATTGCTGTAGTTCAAGCTAATTCTTGTCTTGAAGATCAAGCTCAAGTCTTTACTTCTCCTCAGGCTACTTTTGTTGGTGTTTATGACGGTCATGGTGGCCCCGAGGCTTCTCGCTTTATTACTAATCATCTCTTTGCTTATCTTCACAGTATGTCTTCTATTTTCTTAAACCCTAGCCTTTTTATTTTTATTTTTTTAGTGTTTGTTGGGTAGTAATTGTGATTTGTGGATGTTATGTAATCGAATGTGTAGTGGCCATGTGATTTTTTTATTGTTTGCGTAATTGAAGAAAGTATAGTAGTAATTTGAAGCTTTGGGTTTCGATATTTAGGATTTGTAAATAGGGACAACCGGAGAAGCAGGTTGTTATAATTTTGGAAGGAATGGGGAATTGGGAATATAATTAAAGGCGGAGTGAATGATGTACGAGGAAAGAGTTAAAATTGGTGATGTGGATTTTATATGATGAGGTTTGTGATGAAAATGTGTAGGAACTAGGAAGTGTGAAGTAGCATTCACCCCCAGTTTAAATTGCTTTGGATGGAATGGAGGAATTAATGAAATTACGATATTAACAATAACACATGAAATAGTAAATTTTATCCCATTCCCCTCCAAATAAAGCATATTTGTAAATTGGGGTGTGTGTATTTACTATTTATGATATGAGTGTGTATATTGATGATTCTGTTTATCACGTCTGAATATAAGAAGATTGTATACTAAGCTGAAAACCTACTCTTTCACCAAGCGAAACTCTAATACTTTGGTGAAGGAGTGGCTCAGTCGTCAGTACACTCTTCCAACTAAGAGATCTGAGTTGCTCTTACTTGATTTACTAGTCATCCATAAGCATAGTCGATTTGTATTTACTTTAATCGTTATAAATGGAAGAAATCTAATTGAGGGTTTCACTTATTGGTGAAGGAGTTGCTCAGTCAGTACACTCTTCCAACTAAGAGATCTGAGTTGCCCTTACTTGATTTACTAGTCATCCATAAGCATAGTTGATTTGTATTTTCTTTAATCTATCGTTATAAATGGAAGAAATCTAATTGAGGGTTTCACTTATTGCATTGCCGCTTCTATTTGATATCATTGTTTTCTCCTTAAGTCAATAAATTTTTTAATCTGACGAAATTATTGTGATTATAGAGTTTACTTCGGAACTAGGGGGTTTGTCTGCTGAAGTTATCAAGAGGGCTTTTGGTGCAACAGAAAACGATTTTTTGCGTTTGGTAAAGCAATCTTGGTTGGAGCAGCCTCATATTGCTTCAGTTGGTTCATGTTGTCTTGTTGGCGCGATTTCAAATGGTGTTCTGTATGTTGCAAATCTTGGAGACTCCAGGGCTGTGCTTGGTCGGCGGATGACTAGTTCTTCAACTGTCCTCGCAGAAAGGTTATCAACAGATCATAATGTTGCATTTGAGGAGGTTAGAAAGGAGGTCAGGGCAATGCATCCTGATGATTCAACCATTGTGGTGTACACTCGTGGGGTTTGGCGAATCAAGGGCATAATTCAAGTAATTCTTTCCTTTCTTCTTGTGTGGTTCTTAGAAATGTGATAGTATTTTAAATTGACCAAGCACAAAATTTTGACAGTAATGCTTGCTTAACTTATCTTGATATTATTGGAAACATACAATCGTTGACCATGTCAATCGGTAACTGAGTTTTTTTAACAAGTTACTGGTAACTGATATTTGATTATTCTAACCAATTAGCACCAGGCTGTTTAATATGGATGTGATTCTACCCAGATGGTGTCACATCTTCTTCGTTTGATAATAAAAGCCAGATGGTGTCACATCTTCTTCCTTTGATAATAAAAGCAACGGGCAAGAAAGTTGTGCACTTGTGTTTATGTTTACTTTTTATTGTGTGCCATCTTATGTATCTCTCTTTGACCTTCGTTTTGAAATTTTACATAATTTCTGAAGCCGAGGGAATTATGAATGAAGTGTAGGCATTTAGCTTGTAAGACATTGCAAACTTTTTTCTGAAAATCATATTTAAATATTTTTTTATAATTATGATGTATTTTTGTAATTAGTTCACTAGAAGATGTCCCGTGGTCATATATCTGCACTTCTGTTTGTTGGTAACTTTGTCATGCAGCTAAAATTGATTTTGTGTTTATTGGGATGGAAAGGAATTATGTTTAACCTATCATGCAGGTATTATTTTTATGTGCATGTGTGTTCTCTTTACATCCTTTATCATTCCTATTTAGTTGTTCAAACTATGCGCATTTCTTTCATTTCACTGCTTACATTCCTTTTCTCATTCATTTTATTTACAAATTTTATTAATTTCTGCCTACAATTTTTTAATCTTTTTAAGTGGTCATTCATGTCATATTAGTCATTGTTTATACCAGATGTCTTATATCTTCATATTTTCATTCTATTGTTCCCACTACACCCAATAGAGTACAACGTAAGATTTTTGCAAGGTATTAACTGAAAATTTATTACTACAAGTTAAAGCATGATATTTCTTAGAGCTGGCAATTCGTTTGATTCGTGTACTTTCGTGTTTCGTGTCATGAATGCCTAACCCAAACCCGAACCGTTAAGGATTCGTTTCGTTTTGTGTTCGTGTACCATCATTTTGTGTACGTTTCATGTCGTGTTTCGTGTAATTTAAAAATAAAGATAATTATAATATATATTTAAATATTAAGTTTTTACAAGTCGAGTCTTAAGTCAATAAGTCATAAATACTCAACTGCAGTCACTTGTGAAATTTAAATTTGAATTTATTTTTTGTAAAAATTATATGTAAAATATTATTGTAAGATATATGTATTCATATAATTTTACTAAATTTATTTAAATATTTACTTATTTTGTGTACTTTCGTTTTGTGTCGTGTACACAAGGATAAACACAAAACCGACACTAAATTCGTCCGTGTACTTTCGTGTTCGTGTACCAAAAATGTCAACCCAAACCCGTAATTATCGTGTCGTTTTCATGTCGTTTCGTGTACCAAAAATGTCAACCCAAACCCGTAATTATTGTGTCGTTTTCGTATCGTATATGAAATTGCCAGCTCTAATATTTCTTTTCTAACATGTTTAGTGGGTTATCTCCTTAATTTTGATGTATTTCTTTTGTTGATGCAAATTGTTCCCTCCCTTCAAAAATTATAGTAGTTTGACTTTTTCGTACACACTTCCAAGTGCGTTGATTACATAAAGTTAAATTTTTAAGAATTTTTTTTCCAAGTGCTTTGATTACATAAAGTTAAATTTTTAAGAATTTTTTTTCTGAATTTTTTTTAATTAATATAATAATTTAGAAATAAATAAATAAATTTATAGTTCTAACTATGTTGTCAAAGCACTTAAAAGTGCATACCAAAAAGTCAAACAACTATTATTTTGAAAGAGAGGGATCCGTGCTCTACAATTTTTACCCTGATTATCTGTCTGTTATTAAGTGAATTGGCCATGCAGGTAGGAACTGAACTTAATCTATTTCGTACATATGCATAGTTTAGCTAAATCTTCACTTGTTTCTTTTTTCCCACTCATTTTTTTTAACAAAATTGTATTAATTTCCGCTGACGATGCTTTCTCCTTCACCGTCACCTTAGGTCATGTTCATCTTTTTTCCGCGCAGCTAATTTTTTTCATAATTTTCATTCCATTCACCCCCTTTTCCATTACTTCCAACAGAATTACTATTTTCCACTTGAGATTTCTTTAGTAGATACTTTAACCTTAGACCTATAGCTAGATCATTAGGATTCTCTTCTACATGCTTGCTGGGTTATTTGTGTAGCTGTGATGTATCTTTTGTCTGGATGCAAACTAGTGGCCTGCAGTTTGTCTCCTGATCATTTATTTGTACTTCTGTTAGTTTAATGCAGCTAATCAATGTTGGATTTGGTAAATGAAAGAAATAAAAGATTAACTACTATGCATACACATGTGTGCATAAAATCACTTCCTGCTAATTCCTCTGAGCTGGTATGAACTAAGCTCAACCATGTCTTTCATTTCACAAGTTCATTTGTTTCCCATCAATACATTCACACTTTTGTTTTTATTTTGCTTAAACTGCGTTATCTCCTTTACTCTCCCGTCATGTCAAATTTTTCATCCTTGCTTCATCACCTCCAATCTCTTCATACTTATCGCTCCATTATCATCCCTTTCCCTTTGCAATTAATATTATTCTGCATAGATTTCTCGGGTGAATACTTTGACCTTATAACTGGTCCTTGAAACATGAAAATTCTCTACATGCTTTATGGTTCATTTTTTGTATATGTGATGTATTCTTTTCTTGATGCAACATAGTGTTCTTCAGTTTGTTTCCTGATTAAATACCTTTTTCTGTTCGTTAGCCATCAGCTAAAAGGATGTACATATATGCATAATCTTCACTTCCTCAATTCTTTGCAATGCCACCCCCCCCCTCCTCTATGTCAGTCACAATTTTTAAATTTTTTCAGTTTATTTTGCGTTATTTTCCTTTTCTGTTTAATTTGTTTTATTTGCATCATGATAACTCTCTGCTTGGTGACTTCTTTTTGGTCTATGATTGTAACACTATCTGTTTAGGATATGACATTTCCCCTATTTAATGGGGTGTTCAGTTTAGCTTTTTCTTTCTTCTTATAAGGGAAAAAATGTGACCCAATAGGGGTCTAAACTTCAAGGGGTCCTATATGATCTTGTCATTATCTTGTGTTGATGTTTAGCGTAATCTCATTTGTTCTTTAAGAAGTTATTTGTTTTGCATGACTTTAACTTGTGATCCAGCCCCAGTTCCTTTTTTTTATTAACATGCTTTCTTATTAGGTGTCCAGATCAATCGGAGATGTTTATTTGAAAAAACCAGAACTTGTTAGAGATCCTTTTCCTCTGCAGTATGCATCACGTGTTCCTTTGAAAAAAGCTGTTATGACAGCAGAGCCCTCAATAATAACCCACAAATTAAGGCCAGAAGATTTATTCATTATTTTTGCATCGGATGGCCTCTGGGAGCAACTTACTGATCAGGCAGCAGTTGAAATAGTCTTGAAACATCCAAGAACCGTGAGGCTCCGTCTCTCTTATCATTTTGTTTTTTACTCTGTTAGCTTTTAGCACGAGTTGCGTTTAATTTATTGTTTACGGCTATTACTTTCTTCATTAGCCATTTCAAAGTCTGTAGTCCCATTTTTAAAGGACATGGTACTGAATGCATATATTCTTACTTTTGGCACTTTAGGGAATAGCCAAGCGATTGGTGCGAGCGGCCATTGAGGAGGCGGCAAGGAAGAGGCAAATGAGATACGACGACATTAGAAGACTTGAGAAAGGGATCAGACGTCACTTCCACGATGATATAACAGTTGTTGTAATATATCTGGACCAACAACAAACTTTTCCTAATGGTAATCCCACAGATCATCTTGTTGCGGACTGCACCAGTGCCCCAATGGACATCTACTCGTTTAATTCAGAAGGGGAAAGTATTCCGTACATTCCTTCTTGAATGAACTTGTGTCGGCCAAATACCCTGCACTGCTCGTGAATATGCAATAAATTTTGCAGGACAGGAGCCTCAAACAGTCTTTAGATGGGAGTTCACTTTAATAATCGGAGAACGCGAGTGTTTTTTGTACATGTTGTAGGTGAAGAAACAATAGTCAAAGGCTTTCTCTTAAGCTTTAGTTTTGATATCATTTTCTGTGTTTTGGTTCACACGAAATGTCTTGAGAGGCAGATGACCATGTAACTTTGCGTGTAAATATTTTTTTTAAAAAAATATTTCGTTTTCTGCACAGAGATTTAGCCCTTATGAGCTGTCTTGTAACTACAAAATGTTGGTCTGCGTGCTTGGCTGTTAAACGAACTCGCAGATTGTTAGGTGTTTTCTGAAGAAAACCCCAAATTCAGGAATTCTGCTGCCAACAGAAAACCACCAAATACAGAAAACGTGTTAGCTATCCGAGTCCATTATTCTGATCTGAGCAAGCAAAAGAATGTGTTTCTGTTGGTTGTTATGGCGCCAAATCGGGACTGGCTGTCCACACAGCCCCCGTCATTACAGTTGCTCATTATTTGTTCCAAGGATAAGGGCCAGTATACATATGTCCATGATTAACAAGTTTCAAGATTAAAGGTATAATCATTAGAAAACAACAGAGTATCCAAGTGGCATATATACTTGGTGCATCTATAGTCCCGTAAGATATTTTTAGTAGTCAAAGCAAGCATGCAAATTGAATAGTTGATGCCATATAAAGCAATGTATTTTCTTTAGTTGCGTACTTGTATGGTTGTATGTTTAAAAGCACAGTAAACAAGTAGTCAAGTAGTAAGTAAATAGAGGGGAGGAAGAAATGGGGATAGCTGAAAAAGCCCATAATGTGAAGGTAGTTGGATCAGGTGAGAAGACGGTAGTGTTAGGCCACGGCTTTGGCACTGATCAGTCAGTGTGGAAACATCTTGTTCCTCACTTGATTGATGTTTACAAAGTCTTACTCTTTGATAATATGGGCGCTGGAACCACGAATCCTGATTATTTTAGTTTCGAACGCTACTCAAATCTCGAAGGTTACACCTATGATCTTCTTGCCATTTTAGAAGAATTTGAAATTCAGTCTTGCATATTTGTTGGCCATTCCTTGTCCTCTATGGTTGGTTTGTATGCTTCTATCCTTCGTCCTGATCTCTTCTCTAAAGTCGTCACGCTTTCTGCTTCACCCAGGTAATTATTACTAGTAATCTTATTACTTAACTTGTTTGATCAGGTTAAGTATACGTCTATTTGCTTTTAGTTAGGTCACGGAGATCCGAATCTGGACTCTACTAATGTGGAAGTCTGGTGTACTTTTTACGACTTTTCTGTATGAGACATGAATATATATTATATTATGCATTTGATAGGTTTTTGAACACCGGTGATTACTTTGGAGGATTTGAATTAGAAGAAATTGATCAACTCTGCAATGCCATAGAATCAAATTACAACTCATGGGTCTGTGGATTTGCGCCATTAGTGGTTGGAGGCGATATGGATTCAGTGGCAGTCCAGGAGTTCAGCAGGACTTTGTTTAACATGAGACCGGATATAGCATTGAGTGTGTTCCGCACTATATTTACCAATGACTTGAGAGAGCTACTAGGCCAAGTCACTGTGCCTTGCCATATAATACAAAGCTCCAAGGACTTGGCCGTACCAGTATCTGTCTCCGAGTTCCTGCACCAGAACATTGGCGGAAAGTCTGTTGTTGAGATCATTGCCACTGAGGGTCACTTACCACAGTTGAGCTCTCCAGAGATTACTGTTCCTGTGATTGTCCGACATATCCAGTATGATATCAATGCTTAAATTGATAATTACACATCTATACTGCATCAACATTTACATGTTTGTTATGCATGTTAAAATGTGTAAATTCCAGTTCTTACAAATGTCTTTAAATTTAAAGTCAGATTCCGATCTTCCTTAAATATGTAACTATGGATCATTTGACGTGTGTAAAATGTTTAGCATAGAAGTCAATAAACAACACACGAGAAGTCAGGTGGGCTTAGTTGTCTTGTTTAACTTTCAAGCTCTCGTGATCGCATTGATCAAAAAGTTGCTTAGTATTCCGATATTTCCGTGTAACTTATAAACTGATATTTCTGTGTAACTATAAACTGAAAGCATGGTGATCCATAAAGATTAAAGAGTTAAAGACACAGGACCAAATACACTTTAGTCGGAAGATGAAGTATCTAGGCATGGCCACAGCTCCACTCCACTCTTGTCCTCCACTTGCAAAGAAAGCAAGTTGCAGCATTATCATCTTATCCTTTATATTCTTTCTGAGACTTGTTGATTTTTTTCCATTTTGGAATTTAAGCAACCTTTATCACTGAGCTGTTCTGCACGTGCAAATCTCATTTGTTTACAGATTTCGTTTCGTATCGATTCAAATCACCATTATATATATACGGGAAATCGAGGCAAAATGTGTGCATCTCGTGAATTATTAAATAAATATATATGGATGCTGCAGCTTTCTACAATCTGGAGTGTTTTCCTACGGACAGTGTGCGACTGAAGACATACTGTCTACTCAAAACTTCAATCCCAAGTTTTCTTTTTACGAGTCTCCATTCACTAGTTGCAACTTGCAACTGCCTACTACTTGCCAAAATTAGTTATTTTTCTTTTTGATTATTCCTTCCTCTTTGGGTTGTTTTAACTGTCGTAAATAATATTAACTATTACAGCAAGATAGAGGCAATTATATATTCTATTTGGCAAGACAAGACCACGATAACAGTTAACGTAACAAAACATTTAGGTAAACAACATGCAAGTCAAAAATTTAAAAACAAAGAAAAATAAGAGAGCGTACCAGTAACCATAGCTTTAACACATAAAGAAAGAACAGAAAGCAGTGATGTGCAACTGGTACAATGCAGAAAGTAACGAAACAGCTGAGTCGCCAGACCTTATTCGAAGCCCTGATTGCTCTTGAAAAGATAGTTGCCCCCACCTGGCTGCATTGGGATGCTATGCAACAACTACTCCAGGATAAAACAGTTCTGAACTTTGAGTTAACAGCACCTCGAAAGCTCAACTTCGACTGAAACATCACTTCGCCGAAAAACCACTATCTGAATATGGGAGAGCAGAGAGTATAGAGAGGAGAAGAAGAATGTAGGGTGTGGTGTAAAAACTTAGCACCTTAGTCCTCTATTTATAGTAGAGACTAAGTGTAACTGGCCACCCAAATCAAAACTGATAATTTGAATTTAAAATAAAATTGTAACAGCCTATTCATTAATCCCTCACATTATTTTAAATTTAATTTTAATTTGAATATATTATCAGTTACAAAGTTATTTTTCAAATGTCCAGGTTCAATGAATCTGACTAAGCCCATTTACAAAGTGACTTAGCCCAATTCAGAAACCGAACCCAACCCAATAGTAATAACCCAGTCCAAACTGATAAATAAATTCTAATTAAAATATTAATTCACAAATAAATAAAATCCTCGCCCAGGTCACCTCGCGTACGCGAGACGCCGAGACATTCGCCCAAATCGCCCTTCGACCCGACCCGACCCGGTGCGGTGCGTGGCGTGGCGGGGTGGGGCGGCGGCGTGCGCGTGTAAAGCACACAAGAACACAATGCACCATCACACACCTTGGTGGTTGTACACTACCCATGTGTGTGATACTATATAAAGCCAATACCCCCTTTATTTATTTTCAATGTGGGACAAAACACATTCTCTTTTTTCAAGCTCTTTCAAGCCATTAAGTTTAACTCTAATTCTCTATAAATTTTGTTAAGAAAAATTCTTAAAAACATACATGAAAGTTTAAGTTCACATATCATAGAACAACTTTCAATCATTAGATTTTAGGATTATCATCAAGACCATAATAAAACTATGATCTAAAATCTAATTTTTTCTAACAATCCCCCACAAATACATACAGAAATGCGATCAGGTTTTTCATCATGACTTGTTTTTCAGAGTCGGTACCCTTCCGGGTTTGAACCCTCCTAAGTCCTCTACTTCAATGTCTATCGGATTTAGATGAAATCTTTCACCTTGAATCTTAATTCGTTTAGTATAACCATGTTCCATAGACAACGACAAGTCAACGGCTATGTTGCCAATCTACGGCTTTGAGACATTAATGGTCTTGTCTCGATCCTGTTCGTCGAATGCTTCAAGGAATAACCTTTCCTCTAATTGCGACCACACAATTACATTCGCTTAGCGGGGCATCTCCAGAGATATACTGCCTCTATCTCGTCAAATGACTTGATCCCATTCAGAGTTTTAACACTCTTAATTTTCTAGCAGTGTCAGTACCTTCTAGGTTTACAGGGGATAGACTCAGATATAACAGTATCATCTACGTAGCAAAGGTACTACCAATTCATCCTTACAGTTTGTTATTACCACATTGAATACACTTCGAGGGATCTCCTCTCATGTATATTGGGTTCCCACTGTTGATAAATTATGATGGGTTAACAGTCCCATCCCCAACCTTGACTTGAGGACCACTGCAGGTTCCAGTCCTTTAGTCAAAGGATCAGCTATATTATTCTGAGTTCCTATGAACTCTATAGCTTTAATCCTATCAATCACTAGACCCCTTATAGACTTGAGTCTAACTTGGATGCGTCTCTTTGTTTTAGCATTATGCTTTTTACTTCTAATCTTGTCGATAGTTGTTCGACTATCACAATGAATAGTAATAGCAGGAAGCGGTCTGCTTACTACAGGTATCGCAGACATAAGTTCATGTAACCATTCAGTCTCCGTCCTCGTGGCATCTAATGCACACAACTCAGCCTCAAATATAGACCGAGTCACTATAGTCTGTCTGCTTGACTTCCAGGATATTGCTCCACCTGCCAAGGTGAACACATATCTGGTCACTCCATTAGAATCGGACTTCTTAGCTATCCAACTTGCATCACTATACCCTTCAAGCACACCAGGAAATCTCTTGTAATGTAAACTATGGTACATTGTGCCTTTTAGATATCTAAGTACTCTATCAAGAGCATCCCAGTGAGTTCTGTTTGGACAACTTGCATATCTAGCCAACTTAGACACAAGATATGAAATATCTGGTCTAGTACAGTTAGCAAGATACTGCAAACTCCCAATAATCTGAGATTACCTTAACTGAGACACAGTCACTCCTAAAGTATTCTTGACAAGGGCAACTTTAGAATCATAAGGTGTACTAGCGATTCTATACTGTGAATAACCATATTTCTCAAGTATAGGTTTCTCTATATAATGAGATTGAGTCAAGGTTATTCCCTCAGCTGACTGAATCAGTTTGATTCCAAGAATCAAACTAGCCTCACCCATATCCTTCATACAAAATGCCTTTTCAAGAATTCTTTTGTCTCGTTAATAATCTCAATATTGGTTCCAAACAATAAGATGTCACCCACATATAGGCACATGATAATACACTCACTACCTTTAACTTTGGTATAGACACACTTGTCACTTTCATTAACTGAATGACAATACAGTTTCATCAAACTTTTTATGCCAATCCTTGGGAGCTTGTTTCAAGCCATAGATGGACTTGATCAACTTACATACTTTCCTTTCATTGCCAGATACAACAAATCCCTTAGGCTGGTCCATATAAATCTCTTCTTCAAGTTCACCATGAAGAAAAACGGTCTTTACATCCATCTGATGGATGATAAGACCATGGACGGAAGCCAATGCTATAAGCATTCGGATTTTTACCATCCTAGCAACCGGAGAGTATGTATCAAAGTAATCAATTCCTTCCCTCTACTTAAAACCCTCAGCTACCAGTCTAGCTTTGTACTTATCTATTGAGCCTTCAGAGTTGAACTTCCTCTTAAAGACCCATTTGCACCCAATAGTAGAACATCCAGGAGGGAGATCAACCAACTCCCATGTTCCATTAGAAATAATAGAGTCAATTTCACTCTTCACAGCGCCCTTCCAATGCCTTGACTCCAAAAAATCCATAGCTTGCCGGAAAGTTAAAGGTTCGTCCTCGACATTGTAAGTGATAAAATCACCTCCAAAGTCCTTAACTACCTTTGCACGCTTACTTCTCCTTGGTTCCTCTACTTTCTTAGGAATAGAGCTACTACTAGGTTCCGCCCCCATATTTATCATCTTTTCCACATGATCAGGAATAGAACTCGATGTGTGAGTAGGATGTTAGATATATTTGATAATGTCATGGCTAATGTGATTTATGTTTAGTTTTCAGATCTTACTTAAACAGGATAAATCAGTACTTACTGGAAGTCAGGACTTAAGGATATCAGTACTTATATTATCAGGAGATAATCATCAGAAGATGGATATCAGAACTTAAGTACTGAAGGACGTTCAGATAAGGAAAGCAACTGGTTAAAGGAAAGAAGATCGAGACAAACATAAGAAGAGATATGCATGAAGAAGGAATTCTATGAAGAATAGTATACTTGGAAGAAAAGATATCTGATTGATATATTTTAGGAAGCAGAATTATATTCCATATCAATTAGCGATTATCTTGTAACTGTGTAGTATATAAACACAGACATAGGGTTTACACTATAAGTGTTATCACAATCGAGAAGATTATTCATTGTAACCCTAGCAGCTCTCGTGATATTTGTTCATCACTGAGAGAGAACAGTTCCATACTATAACAGAGTTTATTGTTTCAATAAAGTTTGTTTTCTGTTACTTGAGTTATTAAAGTTCGATTTGATTGTACTATACACTGTATTCACCCCCCTCTACAGTGTGTGTGTGACCTAACAAGTGGTATCAGAGCCTATCTGTTAACACACAAACAGTTTAAGATCCAAACACAATCATGTCTGAAGCAGAAATTCCAACTAAGCCCACCAAAGCTGAAGAACCTCCAAAGACACAAATTCAAACCCGATATGAGACTATTAGAGTTCCCATATTGAGACCATCTGAATATGCCATATGGAAGGTGAGGATGACCATGTTTCTGGAAGCTACAGATCCAGAATATCTTGATAGAATCAAGGAAGGGCCTCACAAACCAACCAAGCTCGCTGTTGCAGTTGCAGGTGAAGCAGCAAAGTCTGTACCAAAGGAGAAGAGTGATTACACTGCTGAAGATATCGCATCAATTGCTAAGGATGCTAAGGTACGACACTTACTTCATAGTGCTATTGATAATGTAATGTCAAACAGGGTAATAAACTGCAAGACTGCAAAGGAGATATGGGATGCTTTGGAAACAAGATGTCAGGGAACGGATACGATCAAGAAGAACAAGAAGACAATACTCACTCAAGAGTATGAACACTTTGACTCAAAGGCTAATGAGTCATTGACTGATTTATATGATAGATTTGTCAAACTCTTGAATGATTTGTCACTGGTTAATAAGGAGTATGATCTTGAAGATTCAAACCTTAAATTCCTGTTAGCTCTTCCTGAATGTTGGGATTTGAAGGCAACAACAATAAGAGACAACTATAATCTTGATGAAACAACTCTTGATGAAATTTATGGAATGCTCAAGACTCATGAACTTGAGATGGAACAAAGAAGCAAGAGGAAAGGAGGAAAGTCAAGGACAGTTGCTCTTAAGGATGAAGAAGAATCCCCCAAGGCAGCTACCTCAAGGAAAGACAAGGGTAAAGCTCTCTTCACAAAGTCTGATACTGAGTCATCAAGTTCTGAAAGTGATGATGACTCAGAATCTGAAAGCTTGCCTGAGACGGATGCTGATGAAGAGATGATGAAGCTGTGTGCTCTTATGGTGAAAGGGATCACAAAGATTGCATACAGGAAGTTCAGGAAGGGAAAGAAGTTTTCCAGGAAAGGCACAAGTTCTGATAAGAAGAATTTCAGAAAATCTGAGGGAAGAGGAGGAAAGTCTGACAGAGGAGATTATACAAATGTCAAATGCTACAACTGTGGTGAGAAAGGCCACATATCTCCTGATTGCAAGAAAGTGAAGAGTGACAAAGGCAAGGCTCTTGTCACAAAGAAGAAAAGCTGGACAGACACCACAGATTCTGAAAGTGAGGAGAATTATGCCTTGATGGCAAATGCTGATAAGGCAAGTGCTGAAAGCAGTTCTGAAGCTGCTGAATTAAAGGTACCTCAAACTACTTATGCTTTTCATACTGATGATATTAATGAGTTGAGACGATATCTTAAAACCATGTTCATTAGTTATAGAGATCAAACTTTAACATGTGAAAGATTAACTTCTGAAAATCTTGCTTGCAAAAAGAGGAATGATTATTTAAAAAAAGAGTTAGTCATGTTCCATCAAACTCAGAAAGATAGAGATGATGCTTTCTATGTTAGGGATGAAGTGCTTAAAATGAATGAATCTCTAAAAGCTGAGTTAGAAAAGGAAAGAGAGATTATCAGGATTTGGACTAACTCTGGCAGAACAACTCAGAATTTGTTAAATAGTGAAAACTGGAAAGAGGGCTTCGGTTATGGAGAGGATAAGAATGATAAAGGAACTGTAGATAAGCCTGTAGTTGTTAAACAAAAGTTAAAGTTAAAACATGTTAAGTTTGTAGCTGTAAAGTCTAATAATGAGAAATTAGAAGTTAAAAAGGAATTAACTTCTGACAAACTAAAACAGGAAAAGACAACTGAAGTAAACGTAGGCTTAATGACTAAGAAGCAGCTTAAGCATAAGCTGAAAGATGTTAAGAATGCAAACAAGGTAAAATTACCTAGGAAAAATAGGAATGGAAAGGAAGGTGTGAATAAAAGCAATGATTATAAGCCTGTTCCTGAAGCTCCTAGGAAAATGTGTCATAACTGTGGAAGTTCTAACCATCTGGCTTCTTTTTGTACGAAAAATAAGAACATAAACTCCTTACCTTCAAAGTCAGGAGTTAAGAGTCGGTCTGTTAGATATAAGCCACAAAATCCTTGTTTTCATTGTGGTAGTTTATGGCATTCCATTTATACTTGTAAGGAATATCATAGTCTATACTATGATTATTATCAAATAAAACCTTCTTTAAAGAAAGTTAGCATTGTTCCTTCTAGTGTAAGTTCTGATTCAAAGTCTGATAGTGTAAATTCTGATAAGAAAAATGTTAACATAAACTCTGATGCTAAATCCGCTGTAAATGTTAACAAACTTAATAAGGCCAAAGGATCCAAGCAAGTCTGGGTCCTTAAAACTAATCATTAGTGGTCTTTGTGATTGCAGGGCAACAGGAAAAACATCCTAGTTCTGGACAGTGGATGTTCAGGACATATGTCTTGAAATAAAGCCCTGCTATTAGACTTTGTGGAGAAGGCTGACCCAAGTGTTTCTTATGGAGATGGCAACATTGGAAAAACATTGGGATATGAAAATATCAATCTTGGGAATGTCATTATTAAAGAAGTAGCTCTGGTCTCAGGACTTAAACACAATCTGCTGAGTGTCAGTCAAATATGTGACAGAGGTTATCATGTGGATTTCTTTGAAGAACACTGTGAAGTTGTAAGTAAATCTACAGGCAAAGTTGTTCTGAAAGGATACAGGCATGGTAAAATTTATGAAGCCAAGCTTTCAACAAATACTGATGGTTTTGCAATCTGTCTGATGAGTAGAGCATCAATTGAAGAAAGCTGGAATTGGCACAAGAAACTCTCTCATTTAAATTTCAACAATATAAATGAGTTGGTCAAGAAAGATCTTGTGAGAGGACTGCCAAAGTCAGTATTTGCTCCTGATGACCTTTGTAATTCTTGTCAGAAGGCCAAACAAAGAAAATCTTCATTCAAGAGCAAGACTGAATCATCAATTCTTGAGCCTTATCACCTACTACATGTTGATCTATTTGGTCCAGTAAATGTCATGTCTATTGCAAAGAAGAAATATGTTATGGTCATAGTGGATGAGTTCACCAGATACACATGGGTGTATTTTTTGCACACAAAAAATGAAACTGCATCTATCTTGATTGATCATGTCAAGCAACTGGATAAATTGGTCAAGGACTCAGTGAAGATAATAAGAAGTGATAATGGTACTGAGTTCAAGAATTTGAAAATGGAAGAGTTCTGCAAAAACCATGGAATCAAGCAGGAATTTTCTGCTCCTGGAACTCCACAGCAAAATGAAGTTGTTGAAAGGAAGAATAGAACTCTCATTGAAGTTTCACGTACAATGCTTGATGAAGCAAAGCTTCCAACCTATTTCTGGGCTGAAGCTGTGCAGACTGCTTATTTTACTCAGAATGCAACACTCATCAACAAGCAAGGAAAGACACCATATGAGATGGTGAAGAAAAAGAAGCCAAATCTGAAGTATTTTCATGTATTTGAATGCAAGTGTTTTGTTCTTAAGACTCATCTTGAACAGCTATCCAAGTTTGATTTAAAAGTTGATGAAGGGATCTTTGTTGGATATCCACTTTCCACAAAATCCTTCAGAGTCTATAACTTGCGAACAAGAGTGGTCATGGAATCTATCAATGTCTCTTTTGATGATAAGAAGATTACTGGACTTGAAGATTTTATTGATCATGATCAGCTGAGATTTAAAAATGAAGACTCAAATTCTGATACTGAAAATCCTGACAATCTAAATCCTGATACTGCAAACACTGATGGATCAAACTCTGATGTTATTGAAATTGTGGTGACTACGCCAAAGGAAGTTGCACCTATGCAGGGGGAGCATACTCAAGATCTAACCACATCTCAAGAAGCATCAGAACATACATCTGGCTCTTCAAGTTCTGATTCGTCAAGTTCTGATAAGCCAAGTTCTGATAGTTCGGAAAATCTAAAATCTGAAGAATCCAACTCAGAGAGCATAGTTTCAGGGGAGCATCAGAAAATGTTAATGAAGACAGCATGGATCATGGGGGAGCATCCAGTTCTAGAGAAAACCTTCCATCTGCAAGGAAGTGGACTAAATCACATACACCTGATTTGATAATTGGAAATCCTGATGCAGGTGTCAGAACTAGAACAGCTACTTCAAGTGAATATCTTTACAATTCTTTTCTTTCTCATACTGAGCCAAAGAAAGTGGAAGAAGCTCTTCAAGATGCTGATTGGGTGCAAGCAATGCAGGAAGAGTTAAATGAATTTGAAATAAACAAAGTCTAGACCCTAGTGCCAAGACCAAAGAACAGATCTGTTGTTGGTACAAAATGGGTATTCAGAAACAAAACTGATAGTGATGGCATAATTACAAGGAATAAGGCAAGGCTGGTTGCAAAAGGATATTCTCAACAGGAGGGAATCGATTATGATGAAACATTTGCACCAGTTGCTAGATTGGAAGCCATAAGGATATTTTTGGCTTATGCTGCTCACAAAAAGTTTACTGTCTTTCAAATGGATGTGAAAAGTGCTTTTCTCAATGGAGAATTGGAGGAAGAAGTATATGTTGAACAACCTCCAGGCTTTGTAGATTCCAAATATCCAGATTATGGCTACAGTCTTGATAAAGCACTTTATGGACTTAAGCAAGCTCCAAGAGCATGGTATGAGACTTTAACTCAGTTTCTTCTGGAAAGTGGATTTAATAGAGGAACTATAGATAAAACACTGTTCTACCTCAACCATGGAAATGACTTACTTCTGGTCCAGATTTATGTTGATGATATCATCTTTGGTTCTACAAATGACAGACTTTGCAAGAAGTTTGCCAAACTGATACAGTCAAGGTATCAGATGAGTATGATGGGGGAACTTAGCTATTTTCTGGGCCTTCAAGTCAAGCAGAATAAAGAAGGCACTTTTATTTGTCAAACTAAGTACACCAGAAACTTGCTGAAGAAATTTGGAATGCAAGATTGTTCAAGTGCATCCACTCCCATAACCACCGCAACAAAACTGGACATGGATACTGTTAAATCAGTAGATATTACTGATTACAGAGGTATGATTGGCTCACTACTCTATCTAACTGCTAGTAGACCTGATATCATGTATGCTACCTGTCTTTGTGCAAGATTTCAAGCAGATCCAAGAGAACCTCACTTAACAGCTGTGAAAAGAATTTTCAAGTATCTTAAGGGAACAGCTGATCTGGGATTATGGTATCCCAGAGAATCAGATTTTAAACTAATAGGTTACTCAGATGCAGATTTTGTAGGTTGCAAAATTGACAGGAAAAGCACAAGTGGAAGCTGCCAATTTCTTGGAGGCAGATTGGTTTCTTGGTTTAGCAAGAAACAATAGTCAATTTCCACATCAACTGCAGAAGCAGAGTACATTGCTGCATGAAGCTGTTGTGCATAGATTCTTTGGATGAAGAATCAGTTACTGGATTATGGGTTAACATATTTTAAAATCCCTATTTACTGTGATAATCAAAGTGCTATTGCTATGACAGGTAATCTAGTTCAACACTCAATGACAAAGCACATCAGCATCAGGTACCACTTCATAAGGGAATATATGGATGAAGGTACAGTGGAATTGCACGTTGTTCCAACAGATCAACAACTAGCAGATATCTTCACAAAACCACTGTGTGAAGCTACTTTTACAAGATTGGTAAATAAACTTGGAATGGTTTCAGGTTCTTTTTCTAAATCTGCTTAGTTTTGTTCTGATGCATCAGACTTTATGATCAGTATTTACAGAAATTACTCTCTTTGTGTATTCTGTGCTTAATTGAAAATTGCTTAAGTACTGACTGTTGACTGATGTGACTTTCTAAACTCTGATAGTGATATGTCTGTTTTTGTAACTATTCAATCCTATGAGGATATATGTGCTAGATACTGACCTAGTAGTCTTCAATACACTAGAGATCCCATGTTAGAAGTAATTATTTATGTGGAAATCCATTGACACAAGCAAATTCTGATATTGAGCTTAGTTAAGTTTACTCTGTCTATCTTATTACTAAGTCAAAAACTAGAATAATGTTTCTCATCTGTTAAGTTCTGGTGTTAGTAAATCTACTGAATGTACTAAGTGCTGATAAACCTCACTTATCAAAAGAAAAAGAAATAAAATTAGGTACTCCTTTGAGGTATAGAGTAAAAATATGGAAGGGACGATCCAAGTGCATTGCTGGTATTAAGTAATATGCATCAGAAAAGCAAAATATTTTCTTGGTGACTTTTCACACTCTATGATTACTGCAGAAATACTCTGATAATAGCATAAATTCTGATAAGCAGTCGTGACTCACTTACACTGAGAAGCCACTGTAAAATGGAATTTAAAAAGATGCACAAAATTAGCACAAAACAGTTGAGGTGGACTCAAGCATGAACTCATTCAATAGTAGGCTTCAGAATAATGACAGATTTTTAGTAAAGTTTTAGTTATGACTTATTTCTAAGATGTACTGAAGTGAATCAGACTTTACTCTTTGTCTGATATTTAGCTTAATGCACACACTAAACACTTCATATGAATGATGAAAATTACTGTGATGATCTATGTTATTTTAGATGAACAGTTTATGTGTCAGATTGCATAAATTCTGAGGACAAGTTCTATTGAACGTTCTGATGATTAAGTTATGAAGAATCTATATCAGAATTTTTGTGAAGAATTACAAAGGTAGGCATTCATTTTTTGAGTTAAGAAATCATGTTCTGATAACTGTTAAGAAATCAGACTCGCTATTCTTTTTGTAGAGAGTAGGAAGAAGAAATAATTTATTTTCTTCTTCCTGTTTTTCTTCATCGTCAGCCTTGCCCTGCTTCTTGAGCTAGGACTAAGGCTGTTGATGTTAGGTTTAGAAGCTTAGGACAATCTTGTAATGCTCTGATGTAATTTAAATTTCATGAATGTATTCTCTAAATATATTAATGGAATTTTTACTTTTTGTAAGTTTTTGTCTCTGAGATGTTTGTAATTTAAATGCACTGATAAATCCTGATATATTCTGATAACCATTTCATTTTTTATTTAAATTAAGTTCTGATCTTAAAATATCAGTACTTGTTTATTTGATTTATTTTGGTCATTCTCACACTCGAATTTTTGTTTTTCTAGAATATTGGTGTTGTAGTGAAAATAATTGATAAGTGGGAACAGTTTAAATTTTGAATTAAAACTGATTTACCTCAATTCATGGAATTACTGGGTAAGTGGAACGATTTTTCCTTGAAAAACTGCAAGTGGGTAAGTAATGATTACTGTTTTCCCATGCCCATTAACTATTCATTATTGCTGCATGTCTGACAAGTGTCCAACGGTTATATTTTTTTACCAAGTATAAGTAAGAAAGAGAGAAGATTATACAATCTTTTATTTACTTTTACGCTTTATCTCTTTTTCTTTGCTTTTACTCTCTCTCATCTCCTGACATTGGTTTTTCATACAGACATTTTATCAAAAACCTAACAGGCAAATCTTAAATTTCAATTATTCTCATGGCACCTAAGGATTTGATCATTGATGGAGCTAAGTTCGTTCCAAATAACTATGCTGCAATTCTCGATCATGCTGAAGCTCCGTCTGAGTTGCATTTTGTGCAAGATCTTCTTGCACACAGTGAAATTGGGTATGCATTGACCCAGCCTTCAGTCTTTTCAAGCCAACAAGTTCTGACGTTTTGGCGGACTGGTCATTTTGATAATGGTGGTACAACTGGTACTCCCAGTATTGTTTTTGAAGTGGATGATTCTGAACATGTGGTAACTCCTGGTAAATACGCAAGGCCTTACACTTACCAGAAGGCTGTATTTTCTCAACACCGTAGGAATCAGCTCTACAAGAGTTAATGGCAAGTTTGGGGTATGAGCAGAGTTTGGCTAAGCTTGGACAGTTGAAACGGGATCATATCAGCAAGGAATGGAGCTTCTTCTTCGACTGCATCACTAAAGCCTTCGGGAATAAGTGTTCCAACTTTGATGCCATTCCTATAATGAGTCAGCACATCGGGTATTCTATTATTAACCAAACTCATTTTGATTTTGCAAATGCTGTGATAGGTTTTATTGGGGATAGGATGACAGAAGATAGGAATGTTGTCTACTTTGCTAGATTTTGTCAGCTTATATACTTTCTGTTGTGTTGATAAACCCCAACCTACCACTGACTTAACTCCACCTTTCAAAATTGCAAAACGAGCCTTTAATGACTTGGTAAATGCTGACCTTAAGAAAAAGGTGGTTAGACCTTTACAGATTCCTCAGTCTGTAAAACAGATCTTGGTAAATGCTGATCCTCAAACCTATAGATCTGTTTATCCTGATGTCCAACCCACCACCACAATCCAAACACCACAGCAACCATCTGAACATACCACTCATACATCAATTCCTCAACATTCCCTCAGAACATATCTCAAATCATATCTCTCAACTTCACAGACAGCTCAACCTTCATCCTCAGCACCTACTGTGAAGTCTTCATCTTCCAAGCCCAAGAGGACAAAGACTGTTTCTCAAACACCAAGGAAGAGAAGGAGGATTGTTCTGAGAGATGAGTCTGATAGTGAGGAACAGGTTTCTTTATCAGTTACTGTTGTTAAAGAAGCTGAGAAAGTTCCTTCTCAGAAGGATTCTGGAATTGGGGGATCTAAGCTTCTCAAAAGGCTTAGAAGAATGACTTCTGCTGAACCTCCCAAGGAATCCCCACCTTCAAAGAGATACAAGAAACAGAGAGCTAAAAGGCCAGTTTCAGATGATGAGGAAGCAGCAGCTAAGGAAGGAGATCAGGAATCTCTGATCTCACAAGAACCAGAATCTGCTAAAGCCACTGTTTCTCCATTGACTCCAACTCATGAAGCTGCTACAGAAAAGGCCAACACACCATCTGTATTTCCTGTTGATCCAGGCACAAGTGCTGAAATTGATATTCAGAACCTGGTTGTGCCTGAGGTACTTTACTTAGAAGCTCCAACAGCAATTAATCCATCAACAAC
Organism: Apium graveolens; assembly: GCF_009905375.1. Lineage (NCBI taxonomy): Eukaryota > Viridiplantae > Streptophyta > Magnoliopsida > Apiales > Apiaceae > Apium > Apium graveolens. Next base: position 122,459,796 of record NC_133650.1, on the reverse strand, counting down.
ACATGTTACTGATGCTACTCAAACTCCAGAATTATCTACTACACCTTCTCTGCATCTAGATGATGATGATCAGAATATAGGTGAGCATCAGGATATGGCTGTTGATCAGAACTTGGAACCAGATCAGCACTTAGAGGATGATGCTGATGCCTCAATTGCTTCTCATACTGTTGTTTTATCAGAAGATGCTGATTCTATAAGTTCTGATGCTGCAAATGCTGATGATACTGGTGATGCTGCTCTAACTGCAGATGCTGATGAAGCAGGTCCTTCAGGACATGCACCTCAACAAACTGTTCCTAAATCTGAACTAGTTAAGAAGTTTGTTACAAGAGAAATACCAGTGCCTTGGAGTGAAACTCCTGCAGGACAGGAGTGGACTAAAGAATGGAACTCAGTTACCTGTGTTCCATCTGCAAAGAATCTTGCTGAGCACTTGACAAAAGCTGATGAGATGTTAATTACTGATGATTTCAAAATACAGCTTCGAGTCACTGCATTGAGTACTAAACATATACAAGGTCTCCATTCCACTACTCATGCAGAGTTACATAAAATTCAGGAAGAATTAATCAAGCAAGAACAAGTTCAGAAACTTGACAAGAAAAAATTCTTCCAACCTACCTTTGATAGAGTTGCTTATATTGAGAAGACTCAAGAGAAACAACAATCTCAGATTGATGATATTTTGAAAAATCAAGCTTCTCAGCAATCTCAACTTAATGAAATCCAAGCCTCAGTGGAATTGCTTGTCTCTCTTCTCTTACCTGCTGATGCCAAAAAGGGGGAGAAAGTAATTAAGTCCAAATGCAAAACTGATAAGACACTGAAGGGGAAGGATGATGAAAAAGATGACCAAGGAAACTCTGGAATGGGTGGAGGTCATAGTCAAGGTAGAGATTTCTCATCAAGAAAAGCTGAAATCACAAGTCACCGGATAAGTTCTGATGCTGGAAAAAGAATTACTTCTGCTACTGGTAAAAGGATAAGTTCTGATGAACTTTTAGACCTTGATGAAGAAATGTCAAGACAGTTATTTCTTAAGGAAAATCCAGGAATGGACTTGGAGAGTCTGATGGAAGAAGAAGCCACACTTAAATCAGAAAAAGTCAAATCTAAATCTGAAGCTTCTGGTAAAAAGAAACTTCCAAAACTCAAAGGCATTGTGATAAAAGAAAGGACAAATCCTGAAGCAATCATGGCTAAATCACAACTGCAGATAGATCCAAGGTCCAAGGGCAAAGAGAAAGTTGGTGAACCTATCAAGGTTTATGTGCCTCCTGTGAATGAAGAAATTTCTGATGAAGATGCTGATCTTGCTCTGACTTCAAGAAAAGTTTCTAAGACAACCTCTGACATGGTTCAAGTTGTTCAGAGTCAAGAGATAGTTAGTTCTGATATCTCAAAGAAGCAAGTAACCTCTGACATAGCTCAAGTTAACTTGATATCAGAAGATAAATCAAAGGAAACCTCTAACATTGCTCATGTTAAACCTTCAAAGATACTCTACCAGGATTCACTAAAGCCAAACAGACTCAACCTTTGAAGACTGCTGCAAGTGGTTTTGAAGCAAGAGTGGTTACTGGAAAGGAAGCAAGATATAAAACTGGATTGGGAAGTGCTGATGAAAGAAGAATACAGAACACAACCAATGATCCAACTTCCTTAAGTGAACCATGTATTGGAGCAACTCCTGAGAGATTGAATCAACTAGAATCTGTACAAATGGTTTACCATACCTACTTGAAAGAACACATCTTGTTGTATTTCATGACAGATGGTAGGGTTTATCATATAAGGGAAAATGCCATTCCACTGAAGTATTTTGAAGAGCTGGAACATGTATTATTCTTACTTCAAGTGAATGACAAAATAACAGAAAGTGCTGCAAACTTTTTGAAGAGTCAAATTCAGAAACAGAAAAAGCTTTATTCTGTTAAGTCTGAAAGCTCATATCTTCCAAAGTACAGAGATCACAAGGGTGATATTGGTGAGATGAAGCCCAACACTGCCAATATTATAACTATATTTCTGGGTTACAGAGCTGTGGAATTCAATCTTGAGTCTGACAAGGCATATTTGATCAGACTGGATCAGGATATAAAGAAAGCTAAAATTAATGATCTCAGGGCTGCAATCTTTCAAATTGGTGAAGGTACTGCAGAACTTAAAGATGCTAAAAGGAGGATGATTGATGAACTCAGATATGCTGAGAGATGTTTGTTGAAGAACTATCTCAGAACAACTCCTGATATCAGAGAGATCAGAAGATGAAGCCAAGTCAAGATCTACAACTGCTTAAATTCTGATATGAATACAGACTGAAGTTGTTATCAGAAGTTAAAGATTGGTAAAGCTTTAAGGACTGTAAATTGTAGTTATCTAGTCAAATTCTCATGCATTTGTACTTAATGTTTTTGACATCATCAAATATTTGTTAAACTTGTATATTATGCTAATTTATAAGTTGGGGGAGATTGTTAGATATATTTGATAATGTTATGGCTAATGTGATTTATGTTTAGTTTTCAGATCTTACTTAAACAGGATAAATTAGTACTTACTGGAAGTCAGGACTTAAGGATATCGGTACTTATATTATCAGGAGATAATCATCAGAAGATGGATATCAGAACTTAAGTATTGAAGGACGTTCAGATAAGGAAGGCAGCGGGTTAAAGGAAAGAAGATCGAGACAAACATAAGAAGAGATATGCATGAAGAAGGAATTCTATGAAGAATAGAATACTTGGAAGAAAAGATATCTGATTGATATATTTTAGGAAGCAGAATTATATTCCATATCAATTAGCGATAATCTTGTAACTGTGTAGTATATAAACACAGACATAGGGTTTACACTATAAGTGTTATCACAATCGAGAAGATTATTCATTGTAACCCTAGCAGCTCTCGTGATATTTGTTCATCACTGAGAGAGAACAGTTCCATACTATAACAGAGTTTATTGTTTCAATAAAGTTTGTTTTCTGTTACTTGAGTTATTAAAGTTCGATTTGATTGTACTATACACTGTATTCACCCCCCCTCTACAGTATGTGTGTGACCTAACATAGGATCTTCCTTAGAAGTCGTTTCAGGTATTCCAATCTTCATAGGGTAGACATCCTCAAAGAATGTAGCATCTCGAAATTCAACTATCGTGTTTGCCACTATACCATCTACGTCAGATTTTAATACCAAAAATCTCATAGCTGTAGTGGTTTCAAGATAGCCCAGAAAGATACAGTCAACAGTTTTCGGACCTAGTTTCTTTCTCTTGTGTTCAGGAACAAGTACCTTAGCAAGGTACCCCCACACACGAAGATACTTAATACTAGTCATTCTGACTTTACACAACTCCAAGGGTGTCTTATCCATGTGTTTTAGAGGGACTCTATTCAAAATATGGCACGCCGTATTTAAAGCCTCTCCCCACATGTATTTAGGAAACCCAAAGTTAATCAGCATACTATTAATCATATCTTTAAACGTTCTTTTCTTTCGCTCAGCAACCCCATTAGACTCAGGTGTGTATGGTGGAGTAACTTCATGAACTATACCATTGTTTGCACAGAATTCATTGAAAGCGTTACTCGTATACTCACCACATCTATCAGATCTCAACCGTTTAAGTAACTTACTAGTTTATTTTTCTACTTAAGTTTTATATATAATGAATTTACTAAGTGCTTCATCCTTATGTCTAAGTAAATAAACATAACAATATCTACTACTATCATCTATAAAAGTAATGAAGTATCTAAACTGGTCCTTGGTCAACACACCACCAAATTCACAAATATCAGTGTGTACTAAATCTAACAAGTCCGAATCCCTAACAATGTTATGAAAAGGTTTCCTTATTTGTTTAGCAGACACACATACTTGACATTTAGAATTTTTTTCTATGGTATATTTTGGAATCAGCTCTAAGTTTATCATATTCTTAAGAGCACCAAAGTTTAAGTGACCTAGTCTAGCATGCCATATATCCGAGGATTCAACATAGTTAACAAAATGAATAATATTATTATTTAAATTCCCCAAAACGGGTTCAGCATTAATAACAAATAAACCATTTAACAAGTAACCCTTGCCAAAAAATGTACCAGTATGAATAAGAACTACTTTATTACACTTGAAAGAAATTTCAAAACCACTAGAAACTAAACAGCTTCCACTTATTATATTTCTACGCATGTCAGGATCATGATGCACTCTAGTCAGAGATAGTATACGTCCTGAAAGGAACTTCAGATCCACGTTTCCAATTCCAAGTACTTGAGCGGCACTAGCATTCCCAATCTTCACAGTCAAGCTATGACTCTGTTGATAAGATACAAATAAACTAATATCAGCACAAATATGCACATTAGCTCCAGTATCTATCAACCATTCATTTGACAGGGTTGTAGGATACATACCGGTCAACATTGGTTTCAGAAGCCGTAGCCTCACCAACAACCATGTTCACTATGGGCCCACTTGCAGTTCCAAGCACAACATTCGCTTGCGCTACCACCTCGGTTTTCTTCGCTTTATTTATAGGGCAGTCCTTACTCCAGTGCCCAACCTGCCCACAAGACCAACATGGTTTATTTGCCTTGGGTTTCTTGGCCTTGTCCTTGTCACTCTTAGGTTTATTACTATTCACTTTCTTAGCAACAACCTTCCTTTTCTGTCCTACAGTTGCTACGTTTACCTTCGAGGTACCGTGCTCAGTTGGCATCACATGTCCCTGTTTGGACTTGTGTTGTTCTTGGACCGAGATGTCCAGCATAAGGTTGGTCCAGGTGATCTCTTATTTCTGTCTTTTCAGGGAGAGAGAGAACTCTTCCCAAGACTTCGGGAGCTTTTCAATCACGCTCATAACCTTGAACTTCTCAGGGAGGTCCATTCCAGACTCCTTCAAAGCATGCACTATCATCTCGAACTCATGCACTTGCTCAGTCATGGACTTATTGTCCACCAGCTTGAACTCAAGGAACCTTGCCATAGAATACTTTTTCATACCTTATGAGTCAGTGTTATGTGTTTAGTCCAGCTTCTCCCATAAGAGTTTTGCAGAGTAGGCATCAGAAGAATAAACATCAAACAAAGTATTTGTTAGAGCAGCCAAAATGGCCGCCCTAGCCACCCCATCCTTCTCAGCCCACTTCGCAAAAGCCTTAACCGTTTCAGCCTTTTCTTGATCTACAACTGGTTTCTCATATTCCACAACCGGCCACAAACCCTTTATAGGAAACCACAATTTCATGCTTTTCTGCTAGCGAGAAAAGCCGATGCCACCGTTGAATTTCTCCGGTAAACCAGTTAATTCTACAGCTTGTGGAAAACTATAAGTGGTCCAATCTATGACCCCAGCAGTTGCACCAGAACTACTACCACCACCAATGGGAACCTCAGCTTCGCTAACCATTATCACGCTAAATAATATATAACGAACTATCTCTTCAAGAATGTTGGAAATAATACTAACTATTACAGCAACATATAAACTATTATATATTGTATTTAGCAAGGCAAGGCCAAGATAACAGTTAACGCAATAAAGCATGTAGGTAAACAACATGCAAGTCAGAAACTGTAAGAACAAAAAAAAACAAGAGAGCGTACCAGTAACCATAGCTTTAACACATAAAGAAAGAACAGAAAGTAGTGATGTGCAACTGGTACAATGCAGAAAGTAACGAAACAGTTGAGTCGTCAGGTCTTGCTCGAAACCCTGACTGCTCTTGAAGAGATAGTTGCCCCCACCTGGCTGCGTTGGGATGCTATGCAACAACTCCTCCAGGATAAAATAACTCCGAACTTTGAGTTGACAACACCTCGAAAACTCAACTTCGACTGGAATCTCACTTCGCCAGAAGACCACTATCTGAATATGGGAGAGCAGAGAGTATGGAGAGGAGAAGAAGAATGTGGGGTATGGTGTAAAAAACTCAGCACCTTAGTCCTCTATTTATAGTAGAGACTAAGTGTAATCGGCCACCCCATTTAATATCAAAATTAAACTGTACAATTAATAGATAAATCAAAACTTATAATTTAAATTTAAAATAAAATTATAGGAGCTTATTCATTAATCCCTTACATTATTTCAGATTTAATTTTAATTTGAATATATTATTAGTTACAAAGTTATTTGTCAAATGTCCAGGTTCAATGAATCTGACTAAGCCTACTTACAAAGTGACCTAGCCCAATTCAGAAACTGAACCCAGCCCAACAGTAATAACCCAGCCCAAACTGATAAATAAATTCTAATTAAAATATTAAATCACAAATAAATAAAATCCTCGCCCAGGTCGCCTCACGAGATGCCGAAACATTCGCCTAAATCTCCTTTCGACCTGGTCCGGTGTGGTGCGGTGCGTGGCGGGGCAGGAAGCACACAAGAACATAATGCACCATCACACACCTTAGTAGTTGTACACTACCCATGTGTGTGATACTATATAAAGCCAATACCCCCTTTATTTATTTTCAATGTGGGCATTCTCTTTTTTCAAGCCCTTTCAAGCCATTAAGTTTAACTCCAATTCTCTATAAATTTTATTAAGAAAATTTTTTAAAACCATAAATGAAAGTTTAAGTTCTCATATCATGGAACAACTTTCAATCATTAGATTTTAGGATTATCATCAAGACCATAATAAAACTATGATCTAAAAATCCAATTTTTTCTAACACTACCTTTATTTAAGTAATTTTTCGATTTTTGTGTCCCCGCCACTCCCCCAGGCTACCACCATTTTAATATCCTCTAGTAGATTTATCTTTCATGCCCCAACAGTTTATATGCTGCAATTTATTATTATACAAGTAAATTAAATGTACTTGTGATTGTACAAGTAATTAAAGCTTTAAAAATGTGGAGGGACATGCTTTGATTAAATTTTAGTTTTAAAAGAAATATTAGTTTAATTTTAATGATGTCGTTAGAAATTTAATTATTAAATATTTGTAGCATGTTATTTAATTTTTCATATACTCGTTGTATTTATACTCATTGTACAAGTTATTAAAATAAAATATAAGAATAAAGTGCACATCATCAACGTACACTTAGGTTGCCGGACATTTCGGATACTAACATTCAAAAACTATCATTTTCAATACTGATATTAAAAAAAACTTGCAAAGTGCATGATTCCGTCAAATCGGTCTAACACTGTTAATTTAGTTGAGGGCATTATAGTCTTTTCCAAGCTTGACCATTTAACGGGGGGGGCTTTACCAATTTTCTTTCTAATTTGACTATATATAAAAAAAACTTATATTTCTAATTTGTTGGGGGCGTGGCGTGAAAAAAAAGATAGAGGTTGTAAGCCGGCTTATAGAAATTCGAGCAATCACCGGAACCCGAGACCCCGGGAACCACTAAAGAAGTACTAAGCAAATATGACTTGTAGCTAGATGATTATGTATTGGGTCAGGTATGTTTAAGTACATATTTATTCTATTCTGGGAGGATCAGAAAATTGAAGCAGATAAAGCTGTTGATTATCATAAACTTGAACAAAAGCTTTTAATTGATTTCATGACTGTATGCCTATAATTCTACCATTATTTTATCTATCGTTATTTCATTCAAACTTAATATCTCATCACCTACCTCTATTCCATTTTGGCATTCTTCGGTTTCAAAGTTGACCCATTTTCTGTAATGAGAACTCATATCGTTGTCCACAATCTCACCCGTAAGCAAGTCCTTTGTTACAATTGGGAATGATAACCGTAATTCGAAGTACTAGTAGAATTGAAGAATAACGACGTCGTATAACTTTATTTCTGACTAATCATATCCTAAAGCTAACGATATTGTTTTGAATAGTAGTAGTTACCAGCAATTATGTATTTAATTTTTAATTTCATTGGGCTTAGTAGTCGGTTAGTGGGCTTGTGAATCCACTATCATTCCGCATTGTAACAGAACGAGGAGTAAAATAAATATTGAAAGTTTATCTTCTTAGTTAATATCTTCTTCCTTTTTTAATTGAATTTAAATAATTTAATCTAAGTTGATATGTTACAAATTAGTATCAGAGCCATGGCTGGGCCATCGCTAGCTAAACATGAAAAAGATTTGCAAAAACTAGAGTCTCATCTCGAAAAGGTACGGCAAGGTACTGTGACAAAGGAGGCTCAATATCGAACTCAGATATCAGATCTCATTAAACAGATGCAGGATATGGGTAGAAAGTTTAACTCCTTTGCAACCGAGATGAGGTCTGATAAATTGGATCAAACAACACAGATTTGAGATCTCCTTGAAACGGTGAAGCTACAACAACAAGGTAATGCATCTTCATCCAGTAGTGCTTTGCATAATTCATTTTCATCTGCCAATACCCATACTACACCACCTAAAGTCAACTCCCCACACGCACAATATAGTGCTAATATCCTTCATAGAACCACAGCTACTTCAACACCGTTGTTCATGACACCACCACCAATTTATACTCAAACTCCACCCATCTTGTTCGTTCCCAATCCAACCACCCTGTTTCCATTTACCCAAGGTCACTACACTGCTGCCCAAACCCCACACACCCTCCATCACCAACACCATTGGTTAAACATCAACTAACCTTTTCCACCTTTTGAATCAACATCAAAATTCTCAACCTTACCACCCATCTTACACACACTCTGTTGATAATCATACCCATAGAACCAACGCCTTAGCTCCGTATAAACTACCCAAAGTCGAGTTTCCCAAATTTGATGGTACTAACGCTCGTAGCTGGGTTGTGAAAGCTAAAAAGTTTTTCATGTTAAATCCGAGAATGGATACTTACACCAAAATTGTATTTGCTTCACTGTACTTCGAAGGCCCAGCAGATTATTGGTTTCAGACCATCCATGTGGAGCACCCCGAACTCACTTGGGAAAACCTTGTAGACTTTTTTTGTAACGATTCTCTTTGGGTAACCAAGAAAATATAGTGGGAAAATTTAATAAACTAGTGCAGAAGGGCACTGTGGCTGAATATATCGCTGAATTTGAAGAATTAAGGGGATACCTCCTTACGCACCATAACATTCATACTCCGGATTTCTAACTCTCTAGCTTTCTTAGTGGGTTGTGAACTAATATTCAACAGGCTTTGTCTGTGTACAAACCAAGGTCTCTTACTGAGGCTATGGAGAAAGCAAGGGAACAGGAAACCTTGGTTGATATTATGGAGAAGCGACACAAAAATACCACCAAAAACCCTTATAAGACTTCTACGGATTGGATAAGCCACAAAGCAGCAGTCTGAAGTGCCTCACTATCTGTAACTTATCCATCAAGCTTCTCTTAAGTACCTGAAATCAAAAAAATATCACCCCAGGAAATGGCCAAACGACGAGAGAAGGGGTTATGTTATATTTGTGATGAGGTATATTCAAGGGCACACAAATTCCAACGGCCCCAACTATACCTTATGGTGGGAGATGATAACGAGGAACCATAACTAGGAGTTGAGCTGGAGGACCAGGAATATATAGGGGTATCTATTCATGCCTTGCAAGGAACACAATGGTTACATACATTGAAATTGGAAGGGTTAGTCAAGCAACAATCGTTTACCATGTTAGTTGATATGGGATCCACCCACAACTTCATATCACAAACCTTTGTCAAGAAACTTGGCCTTCCAACATCTACATGCTCTAAAATGAAGGTTACATTAGCAGATGGCTCTCATTCTCAATGCACCAAACTAGTGACAAGTTTAAAGTGGAAATCAGGCAACACTATCTTCCAATCTGACTTTTTAGTATTACCTTTGGGTGGGTATGGCTTTATCTTAGGAATCCAGTGGCTGCAAGAAGTCAGCCCTGTATGCTTTGACTTTAAAGACCAAGAAATGACAGTGAGGTGGGAAAACAGGAAGGTTTTGCTGAAACAATCCAAGAAATTGGCAGTCCATTCTGACATGGTTTTAGACGATGACAAGTTGGGGCCAATCGGAGAATAAGCATATTTTTTGGTACAACTAGCTGCTCTGGAAGTCACCTTTGACCAGGAGCCATCAATCATTGTTCCACCAGCTATACAACCTCTAATTAAGCAATACTCCCAGTTGTTTCAGCCACCAAAAGAACTGCCTCCCAACAGGCCACAAGACCATCTCATTCCTATTGTTGAAGGCAGTGCACCAGTTAACATCAATCCATACAAATGCCCGTACCTGCAAAAGATGTAAATTGAAAAAATGGTCAAAGAAATGCTCGAGAGTGGCATAATCAAGCACAGTCAGTCGCCATATGCCTCCCTTATTCTTTTAGTCAAGAAAAAAGACAATAGTTGGCGATTTTGCGTTGATTATCCCGCCCTTAATGTGATTACTATTAAAAATCATTTTCCAATTCCATTGATCGAAGAAATGTTAGATCAATTACATGGAGGCACTATATTCACTAAACTAGATCTCTGCAGTGGGTACCACCAAATACGTGTTGAGGCGAAGGATACTTACAAGACAGCGTTTAAAATATCTTTGGGCCATTACGAATTTTTGGTGATGCCTTTTGGCCTCACCAACGCTCCATCCATGTTTTAATGTGTAATGAATAAGATTTTTAGTGTGTATTTGGGAAACTTTATTTGTGTCTTTTTTGACGACATCCTCATTTACAGCAAGACACAATCTAAGCACATGTATCATCTCAAGATAGTTTTTGAGATTTTTCAAAAGAATCAACTCTGCGTCAAACTTAGTAAATGTGCTTTTGGTTAGAAATCTATTGACTACTTGGGCCATATCATCAGCACTAATGGCGTAGAAGTTGATAGCAAAAAGGTCGTGGCCATGACATCTTGGCCAACTCCACGCAATATTAAATCTCTTCGTGGCTTCTTGGGCTTAACAGGCTATTACCGTAGGTTTGTGCGTAACTATGGAATTATTTGCAAACCATTAACAGACCTCCTGAAAAAGGGGATTTTTGTTAGAATAATAAGGCACAAGACGCTTTCGAAATTTTAAAGAAGGCAATGAGTCAGACCCATGTTTTGACAACTCCCGACTTCTCCCAAGAATTTATTATTGAGTCTAATGCCTGTATGAACGGGGTAGGATGTAACGCCCCCAAATCCGGGGTCAAAGGATTTGGTCGTCACTATGAAACCTCAATCCAAATCAACCTGTTAAATCAAAATGCAAATGTCAGCGGAAGATATTTATCATAAATGACCCCACACTAATCCAAGATCTTTTAAGGTTACAGTTCTAGAAATAGGAATTCCAAATTCCAAAAATAATTTTTCACTTTCTTTTTCTTTTAAAACTCTTTTCAACAAATTCCAATTCAATACTAACCCGCTAGTATAACTTTGAAAAGAAGTATACTAGGCCCAATTATACATTACACAACTATAATATAATATAATATAAACAACTTTACACAATAGAACTTACGCTAGTCCGTAAACCCTGGACCCACCACCTTTCCAAAGCTTCTTCTTTGCTTCCTCGAGTTACGCGGCTAAACAGCGCAAGCTAATCCTCACTGGGGGTTAAATTTAAAAATAGGAAAGTATGAGCGAAAGAAATGCTCAGCAAGATCATAATAACATATATAGGGTCTTTTTTATATTAAACCGACATCTGCAATAGTGCAGAAACCTTTTAAAATCATCATTGCTGAAACATAAATTTATTAACGAATCGGATAATTGTTTCTCACTGTATTCAAAACTCTTTTTGATATTTTCGAGCGAAATGCTTCAGCAATACTTTGATTCTTGACGAGAATAAAACTCGTAAAACTGTGTTTACGGAAATGTCATAAACAACAATAATATGAAACAATGATTATGGATTGAATCACAAACTTTATTCAAAACTGAATTCTTGATATTAATACTCATTTTGTTGTCATATCAAATTAGATATCAATACGAACTTTGATGCTCACGACATTCCATACTGAAGTCAACATCAATCATCTATACTATTACCACCTATGATATTTAACAACAAAGTATAATCAGCATAAATCAGAAACTAAATCAAAACTGCATTTCACCATTAATCCAAAAAATAAACAGTTAATAAATCATTTATTCTCTGATTATCGAAAACAATATAATAATTTAGATTGGAATTCTCGAACAACGGTGTGTTGCCGCCGGTGATCAGCCGCAGAGCAACACCGGTATGTCAAAGCATATCCAACTAAACAAACAGGGCATCCTGTATAATACCTAAATCTCCACTGGACCACCTCCATGGCCTCTTACGCACTTTGTGATCATCCAATCTTAAAATGTTTTATTGAGAGGGGTCATAATACTCGACACCCTTATAAATTTTATTCGCCCATTTACTTGGGCAGGAAACCCAAAACAACGTCATCTTTCTCAAAATCCAAAACATTTATAAATCCGATAGTTGGATAAGTAAAACACTTGACTATTCTGAACATAGAATAGCAGATTGGTACTTGCATAAACGAAATTATTTATTTCAGCGATATGTAAAATATTTATCTATTCAGAACAGAGAATAGGGAAAGCAATACTTCCATAATAGGATTTAATATAAATATCACTTAAACAATATAAATATCGCTTGAACAATAAGTGATGATAGGGATACTTGCCTTTGGGTTTTAGCAGTTAGTCACACTTGCAAAAACGTATATATTCTAACATCCTGTCTCAAAACATCACCGTCTTTTACTTCGCTAAATCTTTGATTTGCTGCTCATGCAGTGCTGCAACCCTATATTCCGTACTATTTAACTCTAGTCTTCATCCATTCCATCTGGTCCTGATCGTCTCGAAAGACTCGTATCTATAATTAGAAAATAACATTTTAATCGTCTAAACGATAATTACTCGACGAACTGCGCGTCAAAATCCTATCGTCTACCCATACGATAGCCGACACATAAAGAAAACAGTCAAAGATAAGACTCATGACCCACGTACGCATGTAATTCACATAGCATGTAAACACATCCTACGTATCACATAATTCATATAACACATGACTTGGTTCGCCAAAAGATTCGACTCGATACATTTAAAACTAAAATCGGGTCAAAAATATGACTTTTCGATAAATACACAACTCAGAACTGACTTGCAAATCAAGCGACCTTTCGAAACAAAAGAATTTAGGTTTCAATAGTATTTTTACGAAAAGCGGAATATTTTTCTGAGTCTATACGCGTTCGTTTCATATAAACAGAAGAACGCTTTATTTATTACGAATAAAATAAGAATTAAATGGGAATAAATCAATTAATAATAACATTAATTGATTTATAAGTACCAAAATATAATTTTTAAAAGCTTAAAAACAATTTTTAGGATTTATTTGAATTAATTGTAGATAATTTACATTTATTTAACTATTTATAAATAAAATTAATTGATTAAATAATTTAATCAATTAATTAAACTAATAAATAATTACCTAAAACAAATTATAAATAATTAAATGAAATTAATGTTTTTTGAAAATAATAAAGAAAAATAATTTTAGGAATTGAAAATGATTAAGTAAATAATTTTGGAATTTAAAATAATAAATAAATGATTTTTGAACATAAAATAAATGATTTTTATAAATAGAACATGGATTTTTGTCTTTATTTTAAATCAGAAAAAGGCATAAACAAGTTTTGGAAACAGGTTTTGGGAATTAAAGAACGAAACCGGGTCGGGTAAAAACTAATCAGGTCAAAGATGAATAAACCGGGTCGGGTAAGAACCCTACCGAAAACTGGGGAATGAACCCAAAATCCGGAAGCCTTCCCCCGGCGCCGGTGAGTTCTCCACCCATTCCAAAATCACTCGAATCCTGTCATTTTTTAACCCATATCACTTCGATACAATCCCTACAATCTATTTACGCAAACAACACCAACAACCAGTCAATTAATCACAAACTCCGGCCAATTAACATCCAAAAACCGGCGAACTCGTTGGTTTTCCGACGACAACAATCAACTCGACAAAAACTTAACTAAAAATGACGAGCAACATAGCAAATCAAAGCTAAAACTATGTAGAATCTATCCCAAGATCATATAGCATCATACGATTAACAAATCGGTTGAAAAATCGAATTAAAAATCTAAATAAAACTCCTTATCTCGACTTGGATACTCCGGGACTACAACAACATGAAGAATTATATGAATCGATTGCTACAATCAAGATAAAGCTAAATATAACACCATAAACATCCAAAAATTATCCAAAATCAAAATCCCAATTTTGTTCATATCGATGAAAAAAATGATTTTTCAAAATATCCCACCTTATTCGAAGATATTGGTATGAACAGAAAGAGCCCGAAGAGAGCTTTAATTCTGTTACTCGAGTTTTGAAAACGGAAATCAGAATCATAGGAAAGCGATTGGATTAACTCTTGCTGTTCAAGAACACCCCTAACCCTTGTTCTTACATTTTCTATTTTTCTGAATTTTTGCTAAAAAAATGAATAAAAATAAATATGGGCAGCTATTTATATTTTTCAGAAAAATAATACTGTAAAATAAATCAAGGGTGTTTTTATCCCCTAATAAAAATAATTAGGCCCGAAAATACTAATTTCGGGGAAATAATTTTAAAAGCGAACGAATAAAAAATTTGTATCGAAATTTCCTAAAATTCGCGAATAATTCAAAAATACAACAATACGGGATATTTGAAATAAGAGTAATTCTCTAAAAATAAAAACGTGAATTTTGTTGGCTTTGACGTCCCGATGGGGTCGCGGTCTGTTTATTTTTGAAAAACAAAAACGATACTTAAATTAACAGAAAAACCCGAACACGTATAAAATACATTCAGATGCACATAACCGAGATAAAACGAATACTTCGATAAAGATGCTAATAAACACACGTCCAAATTACGAATTGATTCATTTAAAACACATACCCCGTATCCCATTGGATCATATCGGATCCAAAAATAGATTACTTAGCCGCTAAGTAACTATAAAACGATATAATTTAATATCTGATTTGGATAATTATCAAAACCGGGCTTCTTATAAAACACCATATGAGAAAATAATGTAAAAATATCCCGTCTCTCGAGAATACGGGTTTTATTGATCTACCGAAATGATTATCGTATCGAAAATTTTATGTTGGGACTCGTACGGGTCAAACCGTACTCCGGATCGTAAAAGTCAAAACGCGGAAAATGTTCTAAATAATCAAATTGGGTTAGAAAGGAGTTTTACGAAGAGTTCCAGGTTGTAAAAACGCAAAAACGGTTGAAGTTGGACGATTCCCGGCTTTATAAAATAGTTTTATAATTACTCAGAAAATAATTATTAAATCCATAAATTATTATAAAATCATATAACAGCCCAAAAATTACCAGAAAAATATCACAATTATCTATATTTTATTCTGGACATATAATAATTAGAATACTCAAAGAATATCACATATACACATCCAAAACATCAATTCCAATTATCAGATAATTCACTAAAATTCATATAAAAATTACATAAACAACTTCAAATAATAATAATAATATCTGAAAATATGGGATATTACAATCTACCCCCTTATAAGGATTCCGTCCTCAGAATCAGCAGAAGAAAGCACTAAGGGTCTTCTAACCAACTTCCCAATCTTGCAAAAGTAACTTTTCTTAAATCTCAAATAAAGCTTGGAGTCCTTATATAACATAATGATCGCGGGAGCTTCCCTCCTTACCATTGTTCCTTCCACATATCATTTGACCAATTCCTCAATAGAATCGCTTTTACTGATCGCGAGAAAGAAGAACAGAGAGAAAGAGATATAAAGATAAATAGAGAGAGAAATGAAGAAACGAGTTGACTTTGCTATACACCACTGATATTTTGATTGCATTAAGTCCACTGCTGCTTTTGGTAATCCCATCACATAACCCTGCTTTGACTTGCCCAGGATAACTCAGCTTAACTTGATTGGCATACCTTCGAATATTTGAAATAATATAATCATGGAAGTTCAAAGAGAAAGGAAATTTATATCATAACGGATGTCCCACGATTGTGGTTACCAAAATTCGATTTTTTTTAGAAAGTATTGTCGAAATGAAAGAATAACTGAGAGATCAATATGATCAAATGAACTTGGTATTGCGTGTCCAAATTAAGACACTACTAAAGGTTGTTAAACTTCATGTATTCACAACACACACAAGTGATGGCATCCCATCCAACTCCTATCACACAGACAGGTATACCTTGTGTCCCCTATAGTTAGGGTTGTTCATCTCAGTCAGAATAAAAGAATATCAAAGGAATTCAAAATCAAATGAATAAAACTGAAAAAATTTCAAAGCTGATATTTCTGAAGGAATGAAATCCAGAGAATAAAAATTTTAACACCAAATGAGCAAGCGGTGTCATATCACCAATAAATTATCCGCCATATAAGAATAGTGGAAGTTAAATTATCATAATTTGGCAGAGCTATCAAAACCTGAAAAATAGGCTTCATGACAGCCTCTGGCATATTTAAAACACAGTTATGATTGAAAATGAGTGTTAGGGAATATATCCTCTAACAATTACTTCTTTTTGAGAGATATCAAAAAGGAATTATAAAAATAGAAGGTATTACCAAAGTTTTAATACTTATCTTCTATTTGAACTCTTCTGTTGCCTCGCTATCCGATTCTAGACACTTTGTTGGGTCCCAATGTGTTTGTAGAAGGGGGGGTTGAATACAAACAGTACCGAATAATCGAATTAAATGCGGAATAAAAAATGTGAAACAAAATTCAAGTTAAATAAAAATATTATTAAACTTGAAAGGTGTTACAACAACTGTATCGATTACAAGGAATTAATCTCAAATTAATTATCACAAATCTAGAATAAATTCGACATGAACTTTTTCTATTTTTGTAATAAAAAGATTTAAATGCTAAACGCAATTTGAGATTAAGTTCTAGGGATTTTGATCCGCTAGATTGTTACACAAGAACAAGATAAAGATTTCTAGTTGATTGGATTTAACTTTACAATCTAGAAATTGATCTTGAATTAAACAGATGAAAAATGTAATATTTCAAGGCGGCTGCTTTTCTTGTTCTTTGTTCTTCTGTTTGAATGATAGATTGATATGCTGCTTCTCTGCTTCTATTTAAATCAACAAAACCAATAGAATTGACTTGGCATGACAATCCTATAGCTGGCAAGACTTTCGGTAGGACAATTGAATGAACTAGCAAGACAATCTGAATGAACTAGCATGACAATCAGAATGAACTAGCATGACAATCAGAATGAACTAGCAAGACAATCATCCTCCTAGAGTAACTTTCGGTATGAAAATGGAAAATGGCCTAGCATGACAATCGGTATGACAATCCAGATTGTCATGCTAGTTCATTTTCAATTGTCTTGCTGATTTAATGCTTGAATTTAATCCAATTAAGCTTCTGAAAATTCCTAAAATTCCTAGAATTAATTCAGAATTAATTAATCAATTAATTCAATTAATAAATAAATTATTCTTCGCAGATATAATTTATTTTCTTAATTAAATTAGATGACTTAATTAATTAATAGAGAATTAATTCTAGTCTTGAGCAGCAACCAATCTTCTGCAAATCTTCTGAAAATCACTGAAAATTATGAATCAATTCCACCACTTCAACGTTGACACTCGATGTACTGTCTGGTTCATGAGTGACTAACTTCCGTGACGTTTCTTCATGTCTTGACTCTGACACTTTGATTTTCTTCAGATTAAATCCTTGTAATTAATTGATACTCTGACGAGATCTCTGTCACTTGAATAAATCCACAATCTTGACTTATATCACTGAGGCATGATCAATTTCTTGAACTTCTTCCAGTGAATTAACTCCTCAAGTCTGTAGATGAACATTGTCTCTGAATCCTTTGACAGATATTACTTTGCGAGATCTCTCTGACGGTAGATCCACTATTTACTTATTACATTCTTATTTGAGTTGAGTTGAATCCTCGAATATACAAATAGGTCTATGACATATGACTTACAATCTCCCCCTATTTGTTTGTTAGACAATAACACACAAATACCTAGAGGATAACTCAACTAACAAATAAGAAAAAGATATAAACATACATGCAAAGTAAATAGCAGAAAATTTCTGGATGAGATTTAACATTTTCCAGATTCCAAGTAGATGTTCCTCTAGACTGAACATATCTTCAAGTAGTTCCATCTTCACATGCACAACCACATTTCCTGTTGAGAAGCCCATATCTCTTGCTTCTCCCCCTTTGAGAATCAACTGATTAAAGAAGATCACCTTCGTTTTACCACCTCTCCCGTACAATAGGATCCGCAGATAAAATCAATGGTACTCCCCTAACAGCTTCTTCCCTTACTAGGAAATCACCTTGTGTTTACCACCTCTCCCGTACAATAGGATCCGTAGTTACAAACAACAATGGTGTGGTGTAGTGTACATTTTTAGGATCTTTTTCTTACTCCCTGCTATTTCTCCCCCTTAGTTGAGGAATCCTCCAAACTTTTACTTAAGCTTTTATCTCCCCCTTAAAGAAGGAATGTATGTCATCGTCTGAAGGAGTTCTCATATTTCACTTGGTTGGAAAAGAAATAACAAGTAGTTTCTCTTTCTTCCTCACTGTGAGTGTGTGATTCTGTTTAGTGTACCTCACATGTGTTTCACTCTTCTCTCCACTCGTGTTTACACTCATTCTCACAAGTGTATCACTCTTCTCTCATAGCTCCATAATCCAGCTGTACCTGCAAGGAAAATCACCTTAGCCATCCTTAAGGAGGTCACAGGTGGTGCAATGGGAGTTCACAAATCCCCATCCTTGTTAAACTCGTCAGATAAATCTGAGTCATAATCTACAAGTTGCTAGTTTCCCTTTTAGGGTTCCAGATTTGAATTCTGGGAAGGTAAACAATGATCCAACGAATTTAGCATAAAGATCAAAGTTCCCTTCTAATGTCTGTGAAGACATTTCCTTGTGACTTATCAGGTAATATCTGAATCATTGTCAACAAGTTGCCGATCTGCACCTATGTCAGATCCACTATCCGCAGATGCATCCAGGGGATTTAAGCCTGGGGAGGTAGACACTGACCACTGACATATGGCTTTTGGATCAGTATCCTCTCCTAACACCTGTAAAGGCAATTGGTCCACTAACGAACCTTGAACAATCGAATCTGACCTTAAAATGGTCGAAACTCTTGTTTCCGTCAACTCATCCTTTGTGTGTGTAACCTCTCCTTGTGCATCAAGAATTGATTATGTTTGAAGTGGTGACACTACATCGGATACCTTGGCCGACAGGCAAAATTCAATAGACTCACCCTGTTGAGAGAATGAATCTAGTAACTGTTTTTGTGCCTTTTCAGCCATTACATCTTTTTGAGAAGATGTATGGGGGCTAGCAGTTGTCTCGGTTTAAATACTACTCATCTATGTAGGAGACAGAGCTACTGGGTTGACTACAGAACCTTCCTTATGTGGTGCACTAGGCACTATCTCCCTCACGCTCATTCATACTACTTTTAGTGGTAAAAGAGTGTTGGTTGGTTCTATTTTTGTGTTTGTCTTTACAGTCTGGGATAGACGTTGTGGGTTTTCAACCTCATGACTGTCAATGAAAGAAAGTCATTGGAGACTGAACCTGTATCATAGAACATATGGTAATAGAGAGAAAATGATTTACAATAGTGATTTCAAAAGATTTTACATGACATAAGAAATCACTAATGTAGAAAGAAGTTTGATTTTGTTTTTCAATATGAATGAGTTTTTGATAAAACATTGATCACTTAGGGTAAAGTCTAAGTAATTCTCATTCATGTCAAAAGCTTACAAATATCTGCAACATAATGTTAACAAGATATCATTGACCGATACTTGTCAAGTACTTTAGATACTAATTGTTATGTTGCATAATCAATATATCACTGCACATATAAAACAATATGATTGTGCTTAGTGATAAGATAGTTATTAATATGACGACTCTACTTATTCATATAAAATTATAACTTCTGTTAGAGTGCCATACCATGTTCTTGACGATTGCTTGAGCAGTATACTAGTTCATACCAACCTGAAGTGAGATTGTGAAGAAGAAATTGCATAGTCCAATAGATCTGCAGCTGCAAAGTCCATGAACTGTGGTGCATTGACTTCCTCTTTTGACTTACCAACCAGGAGTACACTTGTACACATCTTACTAGAGTCCAATTCCAAGTGTAATGTGCAGCAGGTGCCTGATATGTCGTAATATTCTCAAGTCTCGTCACTGGTGCTATATGTTAGATACTGCTTCCTGATAATAACCTAGCACAATATACAAAATTACAATGATAACATTCCCAGCTTGCAAACAGCCATATCCCTCAGATAAACCTTTGCTGTTATCTCCAAAGGTAATCAGGGGGCCAGCTTTCTCAATCCACATTTGATAGCAGGGCTCTATCTCCGGTCATATGTCTTGATGATCCATTGTCAAGAATCCACACTTCCGGTTTCACCTGTTTTAATGCCCTGCAACACAAATGGATTAACCCTTCTTCGGAACCCAAACTTGGTTGGGCCCGGCATACTTGTAGAACTGTCCTTTGTCAGGCAAAACAACATTTTTAATCTTAATGGTCTCAACTTTCTCAATGACTGAACATTTGACCTTGTAAACAGCCTTAACAAATTTCTGTTTAAGCTTAGGCACAAATGTCTCCTTTCTAGCCTTAGAAGGACTAGCAGTCTTAGACCTATCATGTTTCTTGTTATTCACATGCTGACGAGGAGTAGTCTTATCATTAGACACATGCTTACCATTAAAATAAGCATACATCATATTAAAAGCACAAGACATACAATTAGCAACACTACATGCTTTATGAGAGTGATTAACAGCAGGTAATTTATGCATGGTAGACATGGCATTATTGTTATCCAACTCATGTGTGTCTGAGTTAGTCTCAGTTGCTTTCACAACTTTGACTGGAACTTTCGACTCACTTGACTTGGAAACAATCTTCTCATAAGCATGATCCTCAGCACGTATTTCTTCTTGAATAACAGAAGAGGTCGCATCAAATGGTTCAGCAATTGATGCTTTATAGAGGGGTTCATCAACACCCTTAAGCACATGTGGTACTTCCCTCCCTTTAGCACAGACATGAGGAGGGGAGTTTATGCCTAATTCTCCAATAGCAGCATTGTAATCATAACCTATTCCAGATGTTTGATTAACAGCTTGCTTACTGTAGAACTCTTTAGCCTTCGAACAAGAATTGAAGTAGGCTCTAACCTTAGTCTCAAGACCGGTGATCTTGTCTTTGAGAATAGTTTCGAGTTTTCTATAACAGTCAACTCTATTCTCTAGAAAAGATACCTGTTCTTTTAATTTGTCTTGATTAATGTGCACAAGTCTTAATTCATTGACCTCTTTCTCAAGGTCTGTGATCTGTAAACTTAACAGTTCATTATCACGACGTGCACAATCTAAGTTACCTCTTAGATGATAAACCATTTCAGCATCAGAAAGTTTTACCTCTATTCTTGACGATGAAGCTTTTCCATCAATAGCCATAAGAGCAAGATTTCCTTCATCTTCATCTTCACTGTCAGTATCATCCCAGCTTCTTCCCTTTGCCAGATAAGCCCTTTCAGAGTTCTTTCTTACTTGCTTTGGCTTCCTACATTCTGTGGCAAAGTGTCCCAACTCATTGCAGTTATAGCATCTAATGGTGCTTCGATCAACCATCCCTGTTTTGTATCCACCACTGCTGGTGTTAGAGGATGAAGATCCACCTTTCTGGAATTTGTTGTAGTTGGACTTGTACTTAAGCTTGGGATTCCTCTTGAATCTGACATGGGAGAATCTCTTGACAATTTGGGCCATTGACTCGTCTTCCAATTGCTCCAGCTCTTCCAAGGAATAAAAATCATCACTTGATTGATTTGTAGTAGGAGGATCATATTCTGCTACTAACTCATTTTCCTCACCCTTGGAAAACTGTACCATTCTTTCTAACTGTTGAGATTGTTGTTGTTGTTGACCTTCAGCTACAAGTGCATTAGATGTGCTGACCATTCTATCCTTCCCGTAGACTTCCTTCTGTTGAATCTGCTCCAACTCATAAGTTTTTAACACTCCATAGAGCCTGTCCAAAGAAATCTCACTCAGATCTCTAGCTTCTCTAATGGCAGTGATTCTATGTTCAAGATGAGCTGGCAGTGTTAAAAGGAACTTTTTGTTGACCTCCCTGATTGAATAATACTTTCCATTGATGTTCAGGTTGTTGATCAACGCATTGTACCTCTCAAACACTTCAGTAATTCCTTCTCCTGGATTTGATTTGAAATGTTCATATTCAGAGGTTAGGATTTCCAACTTGTTCTCCCTAACTTCCTCTGTGCCTTCATTAATCACCTCAATAGTTTCCCACATGTGTTTGGAATTTTTACAGTTCATCACATGTCTGTTCATCAAGGGATCAAGGGAATCAATTAATATTAATTGAAGGCTGGCATCCAAGGAGGCTTCTTCCTTCTCAGCAGGAGTAAAATCTTCAGGCTCTTTTGGATAGGTTCTAGCTTCAGTAGTCACCACACCATCTATTATTACCTCCGGTTCAATAACCATCGGAGTTTTTATACCCTTCTTTAACAAGTTTGAATATTTGGGATTTGCAACTTGTAAAAATAATAGCATCTTCTTCTTCCACATGATATAATTCTCTTTATCAAATTGTGGAATTTTAACGGTTCCAACTTTATGTGAAGTCATTATGAATTTTTGAATAAATAAAAATTCAAGGAGTTGAAAAATCACAAAAGTCTAGGATCTTGATTTGTTCGTTAATCAGAAGGCTCTGATACCAATTGTTGGGTCCCAATGTGTTTGTAGAAGGGGGGGTTGAATACAAACAGTACCGAATAATCGAATTAAATGCGGAATAAAAAATGTGAAACAAAATTCAAGTTAAATAAAAATATTATTAAACTTGAAAGGTGTTACAACAACTGTATCGATTACAAGGAATTAATCTCAAATTAATTATCACAAATCTAGAATAAATTCGACATGAACTTTTTCTATTTTTGTAATAAAAAGATTCAAATGCTAAACGCAATTTGAGATTAAGTTCTAGGGATTTTGATCCGCTAGATTGTTACACAAGAACAAGATAAAGATTTCTAGTTGATTGGATTTAACTTTACAATCTAGAAATTGATCTTGAATTAAACAGATGAAAAATGTAATATTTCAAGGCGGCTGCTTTTCTTGTTCTTTGTTCTTCTGTTTGAATGATAGATTGATATGCTGCTTATCTGCTTCTATTTAAATCAACAAAACCAATAGAATTGACTTGGCATGACAATCCTATAGCTGGCAAGACTTTCGGTAGGACAATTGAATGAACTAGCAAGACAATCTGAATGAACTAGCATGACAATCAGAATGAACTAGCATGACAATCAGAATGAACTAGCAAGACAATCATCCTCCTAGAGTAACTTTCGGTATGACAATGGAAAATGGCCTAGCATGACAATCGGTATGACAATCCAGATTGTCATGCTAGTTCATTTTCAATTGTCTTGCTGATTTAATGCTTGAATTTAATCCAATTAAGCTTCTGAAAATTCCTAAAATTCCTAGAATTAATTCAGAATTAATTAATCAATTAATTCAATTAATAAATAAATTATTCTTCGCAGATATAATTTATTTTCTTAATTAAATTAGATGACTTAATTAATTAATAGAGAATTAATTCTAGTCTTGAGCAGCAACCAATCTTCTGCAAATCTTCTGAAAATCACTGAAAATTATGAATCAATTCCACCACTTCAACGTTGACACTCGATGTACTGTCTGGTTCATGAGTGACTAACTTCCGTGACGTTTCTTCATGTCTTGACTCTGACACTTTGATTTTCTTCAGATTAAATCCTTGTAATTAATTGATACTCTGACGAGATCTCTGTCACTTGAATAAATCCACAATCTTGACTTATATCACTGAGGCATGATCAATTTCTTGAACTTCTTCCAGTGAATTAACTCCTCAAGTCTGTAGATGAACATTGTCTCTGAATCCTTTGACAGATATTACTTTGCGAGATCTCTCTGACGGTAGATCCACTATTTACTTATTACATTCTTATTTGAGTTGAGTTGAATCCTCGAATATACAAATAGGTCTATGACATATGACTTACACACTTCTTCATGTTCCAAGGATATCGATAATCTTCATCGTCATCGAACCGTAGTAGCCTCGGAAGATTCCATAATAGATATTCGCAGCTGACAGGAGTTCTATCCAGCTCAACACAACCAACTCAACCGAATACGCCTTATCTTAACTTACTCGTTGGTACTATATCCAATAGTCCAACATGAACTCGATATGAGCTCAAACGTCCTCACATAACTATACACACTCCTACACACTCTATATTCTAGTTTACTATAACCTCAGCTCTGATACAAACCTATAACGCCCCCAAATCTGGGGTCAGAGGATTTGGTCGTCACTATGAAACCTCAATCCAAATAAACCTGTTAAATCAAAATGCAAATTCCAGCGGAAGATATTTATCATAAATGACCCCACACTAATCCAAGATCTTTTAAGGTTACAGTTCTAGAAACAAGAATTCCAAATTCCAAAAATAATTTTTCACTTTCTTTTTTCTTTTAAAACTCTTTTTAACAAATTCCAATTCAATACTAACCCACTAGTATAACTTCGAAAAGAAGTATACTAGGCCCAATTATACATTACACAACTATAATATAATATAATATAAACAACTTTACACAATAGAACTTACACTAGTCCGTAAACCCTGGACCCACCACCTTCCCAAAGTTTCTTCTTTGCTTCCTCGAGTTACGCGGCTAAACAGCGCAAACTAATCCTCGCTGGGGGTTAAATTTAAAAACAGGCAAGTATGAGCGAAAGAAATGCTCAGCAAGATCATTATAACATATATAGGGTCTTTTTTATATTAAACCGACATCTGCAATAGTGCAGAAACCTTTTAAAATCATCATTACTGAAACATAAATTTATTAACGAATCGGCTAATTGTTTCTCACTGTATTCAAAACTCTTTTTGATATTTTCGAGCGAAATGCTTCAGCAATACTTTGATTCTTGACGAGAATAAAACTCGTAAAACTGTGTTTACGGAAATATTATAAACAACAATAATATGAAACAATGATTGTGGATTGAATCACAAACTTTATTCAAAACCGAATTCTTGATATTAATACTCATTTTGTTGTCATATCAAATTAGATATCAGTACGAACTTTGATGCTCACGACATCCCATACTGAAGTCAACATCAATCATCTATACTAATACCACCTTTGATATTTAACAACAAAGTAAGTATCAGCATAAATCAGAAATTGAATCAAAACTGTATTTCACCATTAATCCAAAACAGAAACAGTTAATAAATCATTTATTCTATGATTATCGAAAATAATATAATAATTTAGATTGAAATCTCGAACAACGGTGTGTTTCCGCCGGTGATCAGCCGTGGAGCAACACTGGTATGCCAAAGCATATCCAACTAAACAAATGGGGCACCCAAGGCACATATCGGCCTAAAGGTATTATATCCTATATAATACCTAAATCTCCGCTGGACCGCTGCCACGGCCTCTTACGCACTTTGTGATCATCCAATCTTAAAACGTTTTATTGAGAGGGGTCATAATACTCGACACCCTTATAAATTTTATTCGCCCATTTACTTGGGCAGGAAACCAAAACAACGTCATCTTTCTCAAAATCCAAAACATTTATAAATCCGATAGTTGGATAAGTAAAACACTTGACTATTCTGAACTTAGAATAGCAGATAAGTACTTGCATAAACGGAATCATTTATTTCAGCGATATGTAAAACATTTATCTATTCAGAACTGAGAATAGGGAAAACAATACTTGCATAATAGGATTTAAAATAAATATCACTTGAACAATATAAATATCACTTGAACAATAAGTGATGATAGTGATACCTGCCTTTGGATTTTTAGCAGTTAGTCACACTCACAAAAACGTATCTATTCTGACATCCTGTCTCAAAACATCACCGTCTTTTACTTCGCTAAATCTTTGATCTGCTGCTCATGCAGTGCTGCAACCCAATATTCCATACTATTTAACTCTAGTCTTCATCCATTCCATCTGGTCCTGATTGTCTCGAAAGACTCGTATAATTAATTAGAAAATAACATTTTAATCGTCTAAACGATTATTACTCGACGAACTGCGCGTCAAAATCCTATCGTCTACCCATACGATAGCCGACATATAAAGAAAACAGTCAAAGACAAGACTCATGACCCATGTACGCACGTAATTCACACAGCATATCACATAATTTATGTAACACATGACTTATGTCGCCAAAAGGTTCGACTCGATATGTTTAAAACTAAAATCGGGTAAAAAAAATGACTTTTCGATAAATACGAGACTCAGAACTGACTTTCAAATCAAGCGACCTTTCGAAACAAAAGGATTTGGGTTTCTTAATTATTTTTACTAAAAGAGGAATATTTTTCTGAGTCTATACGCGTTTGTTTCGTATTAAACGGATAACGATTAATTAATTACAAATAAAATAAGAATTAAATGGGAATAAATTAATTAATAATAACATTAATTGACTTATAAGTACCAAAATATAATTTTTAAAAGCTTAAAAACAATTTTTAGGATTTATTTGAATTAATTATAAATAATTTACATTTATTTAACTATTTATAAATAAAAGTAATTGATTAAATGATTTAATCAATTACTTAAACTCATAAATAATTACCTAAAACAAATTATAAATAATTAAATCAAATTAATTTTTTTTCAAAATAATAAAGGAAAATAATTTTAGGAATTGAAAACGATTAAGTAAATAATTTTGGAATTTAAAATAATAAATAAATGATTTTTGAACATAAAATAAATGATTTTTAAAAATAGAATATGGATTTTTGGATTTATTTTAGATCAGAAAAAGGCAGAAACAAGTTTTGGAAACAGGTTTTGTAAATTAAAGATCGAAACCGGGTCGGGTAAAAACTAATCGGGTCAAAGATGAATAAATCGGGCCGGCCGGGTAAGAACCCTACCAGATACTGGGGAATGAACCCAGAATCCGGCAGCCTTCCCCCGGCGCCGGTGAGTTCTCCACCCCTTCCAAAATCACTCGAATCCTGTCATTTTTCAACCCATATCACTTCGATACAATCCCTACAATCTATTTACGCAAACAACACCAACAACCAGTCAATTAATTACGAACTCCGACCAATTAACATCCAAAAATCGGTGAACTCGTCGGTTTTCCGACGACAACAATCAACTTGACAAAAACTTAACTAAAAATGACGAGCAACATAGAAAATCAAAGCTAAAACTTTGTAGAATTTATCACAAGATCATATAGCATCATACGATTAACAAATCGGTTAAAAAATCGAATTAAAAATTTAAATAAAACTCCTTAACTCGACTTGGATACTCCGGGACTACAACAACATGAAGAATTATATGAATCGATTGTTACAATCAAGATAAAGCTAAATATAACACCATAAACATCCAAAAATTATCCAAAATCAAAATCCCAATTTTGTTTATATCGATGAAAAATGATTTTTCAAAATATCCCACCTTAATCGAAGATATTGGTATGAATAGAAAGAGCCCGAAGAGAGTTTTATCATAGGTAATCGATTGGATTAATTCTTGCAGTTCAAGAACACCCCCAACCCTTGTTCTTGCATTTTCTATTTTTCTGAATTTTTGCTAAAAAAATGAATAAAAATAAATATGGGCAGCTATTTATATTTTTACAGAAAAACAATACTCTAAAATAAATCAAGGGTATTTTTATCCCCTAATTAAAATAAATTAGGCCCAAAAATACCAATTTCGAGGAAATAATTTTAAAAGCGATCAAATATAAAATTTGTATCGAAATTTCCTAAAATTCGCGAATAATTCAAAAATACAACAATACGGGATATTTGAAATACGAGTAATTCTCTAAAAATAAAAACATGAATTTTGTGTGCTTTGACGTCCCGGTGGGGTCCAGTTCCGTTTATTTTCGAAAAATAAAAACGATACTTAAATTAACAGAAAAATCCGAACACGTATAAAATACATTCAGATGCACATAACCGAGTTAAAACAAATACTTCGATAAAGATGCTAATAAACACATGTCCAAATTATGAATCGATTCATTTAAAACACATACCCCGTATTCCATTGGATCATATCGGATACGAAAATAGATTGCTTAGCCGCTAAGTAACTATAAAACGATACAATTTAATATATGATTTGGATAATTATCAAAATCGAGGCTTCTTATAAAACACCTTATGAGAAAATAATGTAAAAATATCCCGTCTCTCGAGAATAAGGGTTTTATTGATCTACCGAAATGATTATCGTATCGAAAATTTTTTGCCGGGACTCGTACGGGTCAAACCGTACTCCGGATCGTAAAAATCAAAACATAGAAAATGTTCAGAATAATCAAATTAGGTTGGGAAGGAGTTTTACGAAGAGTTCCGGGTTGTAAAAACGCAAAAACGGTTGAAGTTGGATGATTCCCGACTTTATAAAATAGTTTTATAATTACTCAGAAAATAATTATTAAATCCATAAATTATTATAAAATCATATAACTGCCCAAAAATTACCAGAAAAATATCACAATTATCTATATTTTATTCTGGACATATAATAATTAGAATACTCAAAGAATATCACATATACACATCCAAAACATCAACTCCAATTACCAGATAATTCACTAAAATTCATATAAAAAATCACATAAACAACTTCAAACAATAATAATAATATATGAAAATATGAGATATTACATAGGAGCTGTGTTGATGCAGGATGTTCGCCCCATTGCTTACTATAATAAAGTCTTTTCTGCTGGAAGCATGGGGCTGTCTACTTACGAAAAAGAACTTTTGGCGGTTGTCCACGAAATTAACAAGTGGAGAGGATACCTCCTGGGTAAACCTTTCACAATCAAGACAGACCATAAGGCAATCAAATATCTATTGAGCCAAAAAATAACCACTTTAATGCAGTAAAACTGGTTGACTAAACTTCTGGGCTTCGATTACAAAATCATGTACAAGAAGGGGCGAGACAGTGTGGTTGCTAACCCACTTTCTAGGATTCATGAACATCCTCAACAAAGCACTTTCACAGCAATCTTCATTTTAGTGCCCAACTGGAAAGAAGAGGTCCGCAAATCTTGGAATCAAGACCCTGAATTTATTGATACGGTGAATGTATTAGCCATTAATCCTACAAAAGCTCCTGATTTTCGTTAATTAATGGGGACTTGAGATTTAAGGGTCGCCCGGTAGTCAGCCAAATGGGAAATGTTTGTAATCAAATACTCTTTAACCTCCACAACAGAGCTGAATAGGGTCATTCGGGACACCAAGCAACTCTCAAGTGGATTAGTTCAATTTTTTGGTGGCCGTCACTTAACAAAGGTGTTACTAACTGCGTTCAGCAGTGTGAAGCTTGCTAGAGGTGCAAGGGTGAGCATGTTCCCTCCCCACGACTATTGCAACCAATTGAAGTTCCCACTTACGCTTGGAGTTTAATCACCATGGATTTCATTGAATCTCTACCCAAATCCGCAGGCCATGATATAATTCTGCATCATTAGCGTTACAACATCCTTTCTCTGCATCACAAGTGGCTCAAACATTATTGGATAATGTCTTTAAGCTCTATGGGCCACCAACTGCTATTATAACCGATCGGGATAAAATCTTTACCTCCCAATTATGGGCAAAACTATGCAAAAAGTTGGGCACATCCTCGAAGCTCTCCACAGCCTACCACCCGCAAACAGATGGCCAGAGCGAGCGTTTGAACCAATGTTTGGAAATGTACCTTCGATGTCTCACCTATCAACACCCAAATCAATGGCATCGTAGGCTTCCAATGGCTGAATGGTGGTACAATACCAACCATCATTCCACTATCGAAATGAAGCCTTACTTCGAATTATATGGCAGAGCTGCTTCAAGTTTCAACTATCACCAGGCTGGCTCTTCCCCAAACACTTGTGTCTACACTTTCATCCAGCAACGAACTAAAATCCACAAACTTGTGAAAAGCAACCTGCAAAAGGCACAAGAACGTATGAAGTACTATGCTGATAAACATCGCACTGATCAAAACTTCAATGAAGGAGATGAAGTTTTCGTAAAGTTATAAGCTTTCAAACAAACATCTTTGAAAATATTCAAAGATACCAAATTTACTCCAAGATTTTTTGGTCCCTATAAAATCTTGAAGAAAATCGGAGCAGTAGCTTACCAATTGCAACTTCCGGCCACAGACAAGGTTCATAATACCTTCCATGTCTCGTTACTTAAAAGGAAAATTGGACAGCATGAGCTAGCCTAGGTGGATCCACCCCTTGCTACTGATTTTCCGACACCGGCATATCCGGCAAAAATTCTTGATCGAAAGATAGTCAAACGCCACAACGCCATCGTAGTTTCTGTTTTAGTACAGTGAGAAGGCATGACACCGGAAGATGCGTCTTGGGTGGAATATAATACCCTACGTCGAACTTATCCACAATTCACCAACAAGGACGTTGTTGCTCAAGAATGGGGTATTGTTACAATTGGGGATGATAACCCTAATTCGAAGTACTAGTAGAATTGAAGAATTGAAGAATATCGACATCGTATAACTTTATTGCTGACTCAACCATATCCTAAAGCTAACGATACCGTTTTGAATAGTAGCAGTTACCAGCAATTATGTATTTACTTTTTAATTCCATTGGGCTTAGTAGTCAGTTAGTGGGATTGTGGACCCACTATCATTTTATCTATATACTCTCTGCATTATAACAGAAAGAGGAGAAAAAGAAATATTGAAAGTTTATCTTCTTAGCTAATATCTTCTTCCTTTTTAATTGAATTTACATTATTTAATCTATTTGATCTGTTACGTCCTTCACGGTTGTCAACCCAGACATCTCTCTATGAAATTCCTCTGCCAATTACTTTTTCTGTTAGAAAGTCATCAATTTTCTCCCAGATTTGCGACTTTCAAATGATATTTGCTAACAACTCTTACGTGATTCGTAGTCTGTTACAGATAGGGAAAATCAATCCTATATATATAGATGTTTTTTTACTTTCTAAATTATTTACCCAACAAAGTCGAATTTGTAAACTAGGGCTTTAATATGAGATGTAATGATAAATTTGGGAAAGAAGTACTGCATATATAGTGAATTTAATCGTTACAAATCTTTTACCAAGTTTACCCCTGACCCAACTAACAGAGTTATACAAATTTGATGAAATCATGCACTTTGCAAGTTTTTTGAAACTTCAGTATTTCAAATGGTTTTTTTGAATGTGACCATCTCAAGTGATCTGACTGTCTAAGTGTAAGTACACTCAGTGCACTTTACTCAAAATATAAATAATGTAATAAAAAATGGAGCTCCAAAGATTACGAAGTGTTCTGCCCTAAATTAGCATGGCCTAATTTAAAGCGTCGTCTCGTGAATTGGATGATTAATGCGCTATTTATTAAAAAAGTCGAAAAGGAAGATGTCAAAATAAAGCCCACTGGACATTATACGAGGGAGCTCGCCCATGTGAAGAGCTCGCCCTTGGGCTGACAAGGATGGAGCTTGTCTATTAAGGAGGAAGCCTTTTCTTTTGAAAGTTCACGTAAAGACATGGAATATGAAGTCGCCCTGGGGAATAAATTACTATAACTTCTAATCTCTGGAAGGGGTCTAGGTTCGTTAACAGCCTCGCCTATTGATAGGTCGAAGAGCGTCGCCCCTGGATACTTCCCTGAGGTTAGCCCTGTGATTAGTTACATAATCTCTATGGGCTCGATGTGGGCTTTAACTTCGATAATTTCGGGTCAATGACTTAACCGCCACGTTCCGAGAAAGTAGCTAGGCTTTGGGCCTAATGCAGTTATCAAAAGGCGGTGGCCTTGGTCCTAGGAATGGTTAAAAAAGAAAACTTAGTCCTCTAGGTTTCTTGTTCCCCGAAGACTATGTTTGGCTTGATCCCCCATAAATAGGGGTACGTAGGCACATTATATGGTATGAAGAAACCCTTGCGAAAAAGAGAGTATTTAAAATCCTAACATAAAATCCAAACATAAAATCCTAACTCCTAATCCTTAATCTACGCTCTCAATAATCATCAATCACTACCATAATTCCAGCAACCCTCCGAATTTGTTATCAATTAAATTCCTCCCTTAACAATTAGCGCTAGAAGGAGGGGCTCTTGACATTCAGTGGAGGAAGGATGTCGAACACACAGAAAATCTCGGTGATGATACATGCGTAGAGGAATAAACTAATAACCAAAACGATGCCCTGCCCCCGGTAATCGCCAGTGACGAGCCTAAAGCAGGAGGGGGAACTACGCAAGAGAGAAGCATCCCTATGTTGCAAATTGGTGGTGAAACCCCTGTCCTGATGAGCAATAGAGAACTTCTCAACCAGATCACTTTCATGGGGAATACGATCACTACTCACTAGTATGGCCTCTCGCATGGAGGCCTTGGAGAGGAAAATGCACTATGTATTAGGACCTTAATACTCAGAAAGCCACTACCATCTTGTTGGGGAGCGATAACAGTTTAGTTATGATCCTTGACATCGTTTAGAGGATGCTTACGTAGAAGGAAGGGGGACTCATAGGGAGGAAATTTCTTATCAGCTTGAGGGGATGGTTCCAAGAGGGAACCCATATCAACCCAACCCCAGGAACAATAAACATGAAGAAGATCTGGAGAAGTGTACAGGGAATATGGTTTCGAGCAGTCAAGTCACGTGCTTTAACTTATAATGAAGCTATAATTGAGTTTCCTGATGATTATAGGCGTTATTTGCCTCGTCAGGGGGCTCCGATTCACGAAGAATAGAGTACAGACATGGAAGATAAAACCACCTTCAGATGGAGTCATATCACCGGATGAAACAAGGACGGGTGAAAGGATGGTGAGATATCCCAAGATCCAGGAGAGGTTATGAAACACAAAGGCTACTTAACAATGGCAAGGACGTTGATGTCGAAATTTTAAAGCCTCCCCCTCCCCTGAAAAGTAATAACCCGCCTAGGGGACCTCATGTTCAAGAATAGGCCTGAAATGACCAATGGCTTTATAACCAATACAAAGGAGGATGAAGTTCTCAAGAGAATTGAATTAACTTCTTTAGGAGGGGGAACAATGCTCCAGTCTGGGTGAAGGGACCGCAGTTACACAAGAATCAATAGCACTGGGACCATATGCATCAATGGTGGAGGGAAGATAATATTGAGAAGCAAGATGATGCTAAGACTCGAGACAACCGTGGAGAGAATAATAATTAGAAACATGACTAGTCTAGCCATCAGCATAATCCAGATAAGAACCAAGAGATTCCAGGTCTTAGAGGAATCAACATGGGAACCCTCCGAAAGCTGCTAGCCCAAGCTGATGGAAAGAAAGCATACCCGATGTGGAGTCTTCTCCTTTCTCACCCGAAGTTTGCGGGGCTCTACTACTACCCACTTTCCAAGAGACATGAGATCTATGTTTCAATGGAAATTCAGACCCCTCAGAATATATTGGGCGGTTCAATACGGAGATGGAAGTGTACCGGGTAGAAGATCTGACGAAATGCAGGTTGCTCACTTCTATTTTAAGGGGGAATACTTATCAGTGGTTCCAGAAACTTGGCCCATCCTCCATTACCTCATGGGAACAGATGCGTAAGATGTTTCTCATCCAATATCAATCCTCTATGCAATATGCTCCTCCAGTGACCACATTAGCCAATATCAAACAAAAGGATGGGGGAACTTTTCAAGCCTACTTTCGAAGATTTAATGCGGAAGTATCAAATGTAAAGGGAGCTAACGAGGAAACTATAAAGAACTTTTTGATATCCGGCGTTTGGATCGGGATCGACTTTTGAAAAAGCCTACAAAGGGAGGAACTTCCTACTCTAGCTGTTTTATATTCACAAGTGGACTTTTCAAAAGGGTGGAATGAGCTTTAAAAAGGACTAACTACATAGATGTCTCTTGAAAAGGAAAAAACTGATAGATCGCCTAGTCGTTGGAAATATAAAAAGAAAAATGGAACGAGTGATGTGAATGTAGTTGCCGCTCATCATCTTTCTCGATCACGAAGCCCGTGACCAAGAAGGAACCTAGGATTTTGACCTGGCAGATGCACACCCCTTATTGCATCTATTAATCATATTTATGGGGTTACAAAAGGGGAGGTATTTTCAGAAATCCTCATCCTTTAACAAGGACTCAGATGAAAGATATGAAAAATATTATACTTATCACGAATCACATGGGCATTGCACCTATGAATGCCGGTAATTGAAAGTAGTAATTGAGTCTTTCATAAGAAATGGAAAGATTGAGGAATGGGTCATCCGAGATATCAGGAGGTATAAAGATGGACCTTCTGATAAAAAGGACAAGGAGGAAGGGTCAGGACATGATAAAGGTAAAGGCGAGACTATGAGTTTTGTTAGAGAGGCTAGTATCCGTACTATATTTGGAGGATCACAAGTTACAGGAGTAGGAAGAAATGCTATGGACAGGTATGTAAGAAAAATACGACACTCTCCTCTCACAAATGTCAATCATTTGACAGGATCGTCGCCCAAGATGTTTATAGGTGAAGACGCTGAGATAGTATTCTCTAGGGCCGACGGTAGATGGGTACATCATCCTCACAATGATGCTTTGAAAATTAAGGTGAAGATTGGATCAAAGAATACTCATCGTGTACTGGTGGATAACTGGAGCTCTAGAAACATTCTTTATTATAATGCTTATAAAAAGATGGGATTTCTCGATAAAGAAATAACATCGGGAACTACCCACAGATATGGGTTCACAGGAGACTCTATTCGTTACAAGGGTATGATCCGATTACCATTCACATTGTGAAAAGATCCTCTGAGTGTCACTCGCATGTTTGAATTCGTGACAGTTGACCAACTATCTTGTTACAATGCTCTCTTAGGAAGACCATTTCTAAGAGATATGCGAGTGGTGACTTCTATCTATTACATGTCGCTGAAATTCCTAACTCCAACAGGGATCAAGTGTGTAAGAGCTTTCCAGTATGATTCTATAGAATGTTATAGTAAGATGAGAAGGAAGGCATCGAGGGGAGAAAGAAATCCGAGGGGAGATTCCGAGATGCTTGATTTTAAAGACGAGCGTGCCGAGGAAATCTTACGATCTGTTGGATCACGAATGATTGTCAAGATGGTTTATATAGTGGAATTTCCTGAGAAGGGGTCTTTATTGCCCCATGAATACACAACCTCACCCAATCTCCTATAAGCGACCTCTAATGTCCCAATCTCAAGATTTGCTCAAACATCTCATGGTGATGTCCCTCATATCCTTATGATTGAAGCCCTCCCACCAAGAATTGTTGATTTTGAAAAAGGGATTGTTGAAGAAGTAAGTGATGATGAAGAGGATTAAAGAGCAAGGAAGGCCAAAAAAGGAATATCCGTCATGGAAGAGGACATTTACTATAATCTCGAACCACCCCATCCCGATAAAGTAATCGCTGGATCGGAGATAAAATTTGAGCTCATTACCATAACAGAGATAGGGGAATCCAGTAGTACAGTTGATTTTGATTTAGATCAAGATTGCAAGAAGTTGAACAAAAAAATGGGACCTGCAGAAGATACCTTACCCATTCTTGTTGATATAGCTGATACCTCGAAGGTCTTACAAATTGGATCTCGGCTTCGTTCAGTCCTAAGAGCTCACCTCACCACATTCCTTAGAGAAAATTGGATGTCTTTTCTTGGAGTCATGCAGACATGATAAGGATTGATCCCGAAGGTATGTGTTATCATCTCAACATTGACCACAAAAGACAGGTGTCAGACAAAAATGGAGAGCCATAAGCGGAGATCGTGCGATAGCTCTAAAGGAAGAGGTAGACCGATTGCTGAAAGTGGGTTTAGAAAGGGATTCTTTTTATCCAGATTGACTAGCTAATCATGTGCTTGTAAAAAAATCCAACGGCTAGTGGAGGGTATGTGTGAATTTCACCGACCTCAACAAAGCATGCCCAAAATATAGCTTCCCTCTCCCTCAAATTGATCAACTCGTAAGCATGGAATGCTTTATTAAGGTTTATATATGCTTATTCGGGATATAATTAGATTCCCATGTACTAGCCAGGTTAGGAGAACACATATTTCATCACAGATCGAAGTCTCTATTATTATATTGGAATGCCATTTGGATTAAATAATACACGATCCGCCTACCAAAGGCTTGTGAATATGATGTTTGAAGATCAGATTGGAAATATAATGGAGGTATATGTGGACGACATGTTCGTAAATCTAAGATCGCGGATGATCATATAAAGCACTTGGATGAAATATTTCAGATTTTGAGAAGATATCGCATGAAGCTCAATCCTCAAAAGTATGTTTTTGGAGTGGAGTTAGGAAAGTTTCTAGGTTTCATGGTAAATCATAGGGGTATTGAAGCTAATCCAACCAAAATTCAAGCCATCCTAGATATGAGGTCTCCTCACACTGTTAAAGAGGTATAAAGTTTGACCAGAAGAGTAGCGGCACTCAATTGGTTTTCATCAAAGTCATCAGATAAATGCAAAGAATAGTTTAAAACCATTAAAGGGGTAGGAAAATAGTTTATTTGGACAACATAATGTGAAGAATCCTTTTAGCAACTTAAAGAACACTTGGGATCCCCTTCTTTGTTAGTCAAGCCCGCTGATAGGGAAGTCCTAGTTTTCTATCTGGTTGTGTCAGATTATTCTGTGAGCGGAGTGCTCATAAAGGAAGAAGGTTCCATGGAATCCCCAGTCTATTATGTGAATAAGCACCTGTTAGATGCCAAGATGAGATACTCCGGTATGGAAAATTGGTGTATGCTTTGATCATGTCTTCAAGAAAGCTATGACCTTACTTTCAAGCACATAAGGTAGAGGTCCGAACCGCTTATCCACTACGGCAGGTTTTCATAAACCAAAAATATCAGGAAGAATGCTGAAATGGGCGGTGGAGATAGGATAGTTTGACATGGATTACAAGTCTAGAAGCTCTACTAAAGGTCAAGCTCTGGATGATTTTCTGTTAGAGTTAGGGCTGGGCAAAATCGAACCGAAACTGAAAAGCAGAACCAAACCGTGCTAATTCAGTTCGGTCATTATTTTTCAGAGATTTGATGTATTTTGTCCAGACCGAATAGACCGGTCATTATTTTTCAGAGATTTGATGTATTTTGTCCAGACCGAATAGACCAAAATAAAATTCGGTTCAGTCCGGTTGTTTGAAAAAATATTTTGGTCCGAACCGAATAGACCGAATAGACCAAATTGTAAATACTATAATTTTATATTATATACATTTTACATATATCTTAAAATTTATAATCATAATTTTTAATTCATAATTTTATTTATACACTCTTAATACTCTATATATCACCTTACTTTAATTGTGTTTTAGATTTTATAATTCTTTGTTTAAAATTTCAATATAATTTTATTTTTGAAAAAAAATTGGTCCGTTCGGTCCAAAACTAGACCGAACCGAATTATTTTGGTTCGGTTCGGTCCGATCCATATTACAATTTCGGTTCGATCCGGTCCAAGAAAAAAATGGTAATTTGGTTTTTCGGTCTATTCGGTCCAGTCCGGTTTTGGACTGAACCGACCGAATGCTCAGCCCTAGTTAGAGTTTCCAATGAAACACGAGGGAGATGATTTGGCCATTTTCCCTACATTACCTCTTCATTATGAGATAGAGTATACTACGACTTCCCCATGGTGGACTCTGAATATCGATGGCGTGGTGAATAATTAAGGAGCATGCACTGGAATTGTGTTAAAAAGCCCCGAAGGGCATTATTTAAGTGGGGCAATCAATCTCTATTTTCAAGTTATCAATAATGACGTGGAATATGAGGCACTTAACGCTGGGATGAAGCTATCTCTCGAAATGAAGATTGAAAATCATAATATCCACAGTGATTCCATGCTAGTTGTGTATCAAGTGAATGGGAAGTTTCATGATCAAAGACCTCAAATTGAATTCTACATGAGATGATCTCAAAGGTTGTTAAGTATGTTCAGGGAGGCTAAGCTGGAGTAGTTACTGAGGAATAGTAATATGAAGGTAGATGCCCTTGCCAAGTGGGCATCATAGAAGGACACAAAATTAGTAGGAGTGATTCCCTTGAAAGTTTAGAAGCAATCTAGTGTCCCGAGAATAGAACTAATGCAGGTGGAAGTTGTGAAGGCCCCGACGTGGAAAACCCCAAATAGGATTATCTTTAGAAAGGGATCTTTCCGAAAGGTAAGACAGAAGCTAGGAAGTTAAAATATAAGGCGGCGAGATACATGAATTATGAAGGTTCTTTATACCATAAAGGATTTAATCAACCTCTTCTTAAGTGTATTGTTGGGGAAGAATGCAACTATATACTACAAGAGGTCCATGAATGAATTTGTGGTAATCATTCGAGGGTGGTTCTTTAGCCCAAAAGATCTTACGATAAGGATAATATTTGCCTAAGCTTCATGAAGATGTTTTGAACTTGGTGAGGGTTTGTGACAAATGTCAAAGGTATGCAAATTACAATTATAGGCCTAATGCCTTTCTTACATCATTTGTTAGTCCTTGGCCTTTTTCTATGTGGGGAATTGATTTGATTGGGGAACTCTAAAAGGCAAAAGCAGAATCTTTAGATATAATCACCGTAAAAAAGTTTTGAGATTTCATCTATCAATCAATTGTGTGCCGGTTTGGAATTCCATATAAACTGATTTCGGATAATGGGAAGCAGTTCGATAGCAAGGAGATTAGAGAGCTCCGTGATAACCTTGGAATAATCAAAGCGTTCTCAGCTATCAGCCATCCTCGAGCAAATGGACAAAGGAGGTCGTCAACAAGATCATCAAACACACGCTTAAATATAAGCTCGGGGAATTGAAGGGTAATTGTCCAGAAGAGTTACCTAATGTCTTATAGAGCTATAATACTACAACTCGAACGACCACGTGGGAGACGCCTTTTGTGCTAACCTGTAATATTCGGGATATATCGTGTAATTATTTTTGCTATTAAATAATTATTATCTGTGTTCAGTATTTATTCTGCGAATTAATTGTTAAGTGTTATCTGTGTTTGGATATTTAAAAATAATATTAATTGAGTATTTTAATTTTTATATGTCCAAAATAAAATATAGATAATTGTCATATCTTTCTATTATTTTTATGTTGATTTATGGATTTTTAAGGATCATATGAAATTTATAAAATCTTTTTCTGAGTATTTAAAATTTATTTTATAAAAACGGGAACCAACCGACGTCATCCGTTGTTACATTTTTGGAACCCGAAACTCTTCCGAGAACTCCTTCCTAACCGAATTGTAATAATCCGAGCATATTCCATGTTTCGACTTTTTCGATCCGGCGTACGGTTTGTTCTGCGCGGGTCCCGGCGCAATATTTGCGATACAATATTCGTTTCGGTTAATCAATAAAACCCGTATTTTCGATAAATGGGAGCTTTTTATTAAACTATTCCAATTATCACCTCGTAGTACGTGTAAACAGGCGCTGAGACCAAGACCGCAGTACAAATTGTACTGGTTTGGATAATTATCCCGAAAACCGATACCGTTTGGATCAGTTTTTATAAATAAACGTACCGTTTTATATCCGGAATGATCCAACAGGATACTAATTTTCCGTAATTATAAATAGCCTTTTCCAGTATTTTATTTCGTATCAAAATCATTTGCAGATAGTTAATTTTATAATTTTCAGAGAAAAACCCTAATTTCATAAACTGTTCTAAGAATCAAACAGCAAAACGAAGGCGTTACCGATCTCTGTTTTCAAAGCTCGAGTACTCAATCCAAAGGATTTGAAGTGTTCTATCAGATTCTGAGCTTCTTTTTACTACAGAAATCAAGGTTTATTTTCTATATTTTTATTTATTTTCGGATTAATTTTATTAAAAATATGAT
This sequence comes from Apium graveolens, assembly GCF_009905375.1. Classification (NCBI taxonomy): domain Eukaryota; kingdom Viridiplantae; phylum Streptophyta; class Magnoliopsida; order Apiales; family Apiaceae; genus Apium; species Apium graveolens. The sequence goes on along the minus strand of NC_133650.1, from coordinate 122,419,659 downwards.
TTTTTGTTCGGATGATTGTTTGTATGATTTGATGATTGAATGTTGTAGAGCTTGTTTTCCTGATGATTTTGATATATTATACGTCTGATTTGGAATTCAATAATATGTTCAAATTTGAGTTTGATTTTCGAATTTTAAAATTAGGGTTTATAACCCGTATGAATGTTTTCAATTGAAATTTGGGGGTTTTTGATTTAGGGGTTATTAGCTGTTGATTTATAGTGGGTTGTGTTCCTTATGAAATTTGCAATCGATTGGTATATAGCTCGTTAACAGAGGATGTCTGAATCGAAGGGAGTTGTGTTTTTAAAATTCACGATGTTCGCCGGAAACCGGCGATGTTCTTGGCCAATTTCTGGCCAAGTCTGGGGTTATTTGAATGATTTGATTGCATGAACAAGTTCCTGGTGTTGTGTAAAGTAAATCTGGAGGTGATGGTGGTGGGAGGATGCCAGAGACGAGTTCTCCGGCCACCCCCGATTATTTTCCGGCGACCCCTGGAAAATTACAGTTTAGTACCTGTAGTTTTGAAAACGATACAGTTTGGTCCCCCAGGTTTCCAAAACTTGCAAATTTAGGATTCCTGTTTACAATTTATTTAAAAATCATATTTCCTATTTATTTTTATTATAAAATTTCGATTTTAATTTCTGAAAATTCTAAAAATTATTATTTTAATTTCGAAAATTATTTTTAATTCAAAAATAAATCTGAATTAATTAGTTAATTAATTTCAGTTAATTTTAATTGATTAATTGGTCAATTAATTCAAAAATTAATTGATTAATTGATTTAATTAATTTATAATTGATTTTAATTAGTTATTTAATTAGATTTAATTATTTAAAAATGATTTAAAAATTTTAAAAAATAGTTTCGAGCTTTAAAATATTATTCTAAATTATTTCCAAGGCTCGATAATTATTATAAAATTATTTTTAAGCCAAAATTGGCCTACCAAACCATGTTTGTTACCCCAAAATTGATCCAACGGCCCGTTTTAATTCCGAAAAATGTTTTAAAAATCATTTTAAATACCAGAAAGCCTATTTATGACCCGAAACGTCTTTATAAATGATATGTCATTGATTATGTGACGTATTATGTGTTATGTGTGACATGTTGGTTGACTGTCGGTCTATATATTCGATGTTTACTGTTTATTGCGTAACTTTCAATCCGTTAATCGGAAATGGGTGAAACGAAGGGTAGATAGAAGTATGTGTTAAATAGAATCATATGAGTTGAATATTGATAGATGCTTATGATATGTGAGCAGAAGAGGCAAGACGTAGGAAAGGGAAACAGGTAGTTGAGGAGTAAGACGGTTGAGATTGGAAGCGAGTGCAGTGTAGTAAGCTAATACCAGGCAAGTGTTCTGAACTTTCTCGAGATATTATCATGATTGATATTCCTATTTTATATTGTATGTGCTTTGAAGCACTGAACCCTAAACCTTGATTCCAGTTATTGATCTTGAGCCGTAACCTGATTCTTTCTAGACCATTGATTGTCGTATACCCAAACACGAACCTCAAATATACAATACTACTCCACAAATACATATAAACTAAATATTAAACACTGAACCAGATTGCTTACACATTCAAACCTTTGTATTTTACGCTTTGAAAGACCAAATCCTTGAAACCCTGAAACATTGATTCATTGTTATCCAATTCTTTCATTACCTAGCATCCAAACTTTGAAAATACTCTTTTGATCCTTATGCAGATTAAAACCATTTCATTATGGAACATCAAATGTTGTTAATGATTCTGGTTATTGTTTATTATTGTTTATTCTGTTATTATGTTAGAATTGGATTGTTTTTATAAAATTGTGGACCAAATTCGTGGTCAGACCATATAATGGTCAAGTTAGGCCAATGTGTGCCTTGGATCCAGTAGTTAGAGCAGTGTTGTGTGCTTTGCTCGGGGTTAGTGTGTGACTGATCAGTAACCTAACCTTGGTTTTTAACATGAAAATATAATATCCAATTCTAAATCATAATCCATTGTTCACTTGATATCATAACCATGTTCACCTGATGATCATTATTCTCAGTTTTGTCATTGTGACTTGCTGAGCTAGTTAGCTCATTTGTGCGATATTGTTTCTGTTCTTTTCCAGTTAAAAAGGAACCGGTTGGTACCGAGGATCCCCAGTCCAGCGCGAGAGCTAGGTGTTCAGGTTGATTGAGCTGAGCTAGTAGGCTTCTTTTGGGATAATTTAAGTCTGTAAAAGTTTGTAATAATGTTTAATACTCAGTTTTGAGTTTGGAATAGTTGGGATTCGAACGTTTGTAATATAATAGTGTGTTTGGCTTGTGTGCATACTTTAACCTGTTGCGGTCCGTGGTGGTGGGTAAGTAGGGTCACTGCATATTATTATTATCTTTATTATTGTTATAAGCAGGTTATAAATAAGGTGTGTGTGGACCCCAAACTTCTGACCCGGGTTTGGAGGGCGCCACATAACCTATGGGTGTGAAGCCATAGTTCCTGTTGAGCTTGGAACAGGTTCTTTTTGGAGAGACTATTATAATTCGAAGGTAAATGAGGTCAATCATAGGATCTACTTGGATATGATGGAAGAAACACGAGTAGGAGCTCAATTGAGCTTAACTGCATATCAATAGAGGATTGCTCGACATTACAACGCCAAATTGAAGGCCAGACCCTTAAAAGTGGGAGACCTGGTGTTGCGATGTATAATGCCAAATACTAAAGTTTTGAATCATGAAGTCTTCAGCGTAAACTGGGAAGGACCTTATAAGGTATGCGCAACTTTATGTGAATGGACCTATTACTTAGCAGAATTGGATAAGAAGCCTATTCATCACTCTTGGAACATGAGCATCTCAGAAAATATTATCAGTAGCTATATTTTTATAAACTTTGCTTTATTATCATCTCAACAAAATCTAGGGGTAGTACATGTACACCTCCTTAGCCAGGATTTCTATACTATTTATGAATATAACACGATTTATTTTTGTTAGGTCTCACACACTGTAGAAGGGGGTTGAATACAGTGTTTATCACAATCAAATTGAATATAAGAACACAAGTAACATAAAACAGATTTTATTCAACACAATAAACTCTGATACAATATGGAACTGTCCTCTCTCAGTGATGAACAAATTATCACGAGAGTTGTTAGGTTACAATGAATAATAACTTTGATTATGATAACATATATAGTGTAAACCCTATGTCTATGTTTATATACTACACGGTTACAAGATAAATTCTAATTGATATGAAATATAATTCTGCTTCCTAAATCATAGAATTCCTTCTTCATGCATATCTCTTTTTGCATTTGTCTTGATCTTCTTTCCTTTCAATCAGCCGCCTTCCTTATCTAAAAGTCTCCTTAAGTCCTGATATTATCTCCTGATAAATATCTCCTGATAACTTAAGTTCTGACAACTTAAGTTCTGATATCTTAAGTTCTGACTTCAGTATAAGTACTAATTTCCAGTTAAGTACTGATGTGTCCTGTTAAGTAAGATCTGAAAACTAAACACAAATCATGTTAGTCATGACATTATCAAATATATCTAACAATCTCCCCCAACTTGTAAATTAGCATAATATACAAGTTTAATAGATATTTGATGATGTCAAAAACATTAAGTACAAATACATGAAAATTTGACTAGATAACTACAACTTACAATCCTTGTAGCTTTACCATCCTTAAGGTCTGATAACAACTTTAGTTTGTATACACATCAGAGTTTAAACAGTTGTAGATCTTTGACTTGGTTTCAATTACTGATCTCTTTGATATCAGGAGTTGTTCAGAGATAGTTCTTTAACAAACATCTCTCAACATATTCAAGTTCATTAACCATCCTCCTTTTAGAAATCTTCAATTCAACTATATCTTCACCAATTTGAAAGATAGCAGCCCTGAGATCATTTATTCTAGCTTTCCTTATATCCTGATCTAGTCTGATTAAATATGCCTTATCAGACTCAAGATTGAATTCCACAGCCTTATAACCCAGAAAAGTAGTTATAATCTTAGTAGAGTTAGGCTTCATCTCGACAATATACCTTTGTGATCTCTGTACTTGGGACAGTATGTGCTTTCAGACTTTACAGAGTAAAGCTTCTTCTGTCTTTGAATTTCAGTCTTCAAAAAATTTGCAGCACTATCTGTTAACCTGTTCTTCACTTGAAGTAAGAATAGAACATGTTCCAGTTCCTCAAAATACTTCAGTGGTATAGCATTCTGCCTAATATGGTATACCCTTCCATTGTCATAAAATATAACAAGATGTGTTCTTTCAAAAATATATGGTAAACCATCTGTACAGATTCAAGCTGATTCAATCTTTCAGGAGTTGCTCCAACACCTGGTTCACTTAAAGAAGTTGGATCATTGGTTGTGTTCTGTATTCTTCTTTCATCAGCACTACCCAATCCAGATTTATCACTTGCTTCTTTTCCTGTAACAACTCTTGCTTCAAAACCACTTGTTGCAGTCTTCAAAGATTGAGTCTGTTTAGCTTTGGTGAATCCTGGTAGGAGTAACTTTGAAGGTTTAACATGGGAAATGTCAGAGGTTTCCTTTCCTTATCTTCTGATATCAAGCCAACTTGAGCTATGTCAGAGGTTGCTTGCTTCACTGTCATATCAGAACTTACTATATCTTGACTCTGAACAACATGAGCCATGTCAGAGGTTGTTTGAGAAATCTTCCTTTTCATCAGAGTAAGACTAACATCTTCATCAGATATTTCTTCATCCATGAATGGCACATAAACCTTTACAGGTTCATCAACTTTTTCTTTGCCCTTGGACCTTGGATCTATCTCCACTTGTGATTTGACTTTAGTTGCCTCAGGATTTGTCCTTTCTTTTATCGCAATGCCTTTGGCCTTAGGAAGTTTCTTTTCAACAACAGAAGCTTTAGATTTGGAGTTGACTTTTTCTAACTTAAGTCTAGCTTCTTCTTCCTTTAGACTCTCAAAGTCCATTCCTGGATTTTCTTTCAGAAATAACTGTCTTGAAATTTCCTCATCAAGTTCCAGATGTTCATCAGAACTTATCCTTTTACCAGTATCAGAACTTATTCTTCTCCCAGTATCAGAACTTGTTCTTTGACTTGTAGTTCCAGCTTTGCTTGATAAAAAACCTTTACCTTAACCATGACCTCCACCCATTCCAAAGTTTCCCTGGTCATCTTTTCCATCATCCTTTCCCTTCAGTGTCTTAACAGTTTTGCATTTGGACTTAATTACTTTCTCCCCCTTTTTGGCATCAGCAGGTAAAATAAGAGAGACAAGCAATTCCACTGAGGATTGGATCTCATTGAGTTGATTTTGATGAGAAGCTTGATTCTTCAGAATTTCATCAATCTGAGCCTGTTGCTTCTCCTGAGTTTTCTCAATGTACTCAAGTCTGTCAAAGGTAGGTTTGAAAAACCTTTTCTTGTCCAGCTTGACAAGCATATCTTGTTGATTTAAGGATTCTTGAATCTTGTCTACCTTGGCCTGAGTTACAGATTGTTGACCTTGAAGGTGCCTTGTACTTAGTGCAGTAACTCTGAGCTGTGTCTTGAAATCATCATTGACTAGCATCTCATCAGCTTTAGCCAAGTGCTCAGCAAGTATGTTTGAAGTAGGAACAAAATCAACTTTGTTCCATTCCATAGTCCACTCCCTTCCTCTAGGAGTTTCACTCCAAGGTACTGGTGCATCTTCTCTAACAAACTTCTTGATTAATTCAGCTTTGTTTGGAGCTTGTTGAGGTGCATGTCCTGATGGACCAGCTGCATCAGCATCTACATTGGCAGCAGCTTCACCAGTAAGTTCAGCATTAGCAGCATCGGAACTTATAGAATCAGCATCATCAGCATCCTAAGATAAAAGAATAGTATGAGAGGCTATTGAGGCTTCAACATCATCCTCTAAGTGCTGATCTCCAATGAAGTTCTGATCAACGGTCAAAGCTTGATGCCCACCTAAAATCTGATTTTTATCATCCAGATTCAGAATTGGTGTAATAGGAATATCTTCATTAAAATCAGCATCTAGAATTGGTGTTGTTGATGGAGTGATTTGAGTTGGTGGAGCTTTTAAGTACAAAACCTCAGGCACAATCAAGTTATGAATATCAATCTCAGAACTTGTACCTGGGTCATCAGTATGTACTTGTTCAATTATAGGTGACACGGGAGGAGTAGGCACTCTGTTTTGAGCAGTTTCTGATTGTTCGGAAGGAAGTGATTCAATAACAATTGGTTCTGTTGGGATCAGAGATTCCTGACCCCCTTCCTTAGTTGCTTCCTCATCTTCTGATTCTGACTCAACTGTGTCCCTGTGAGCTCTTTGCTTTTTCATTTTCTTTAAGGGCGGAGACACTGTAGGAGCTTTATCATCAGGATTTTGCTTTCTAAGCCTTTTGAGAGGCCTAGAACTCCCAGTTACAGTGTCTTTCTGAGAAGAGATCTTCTTATAGGAATTTATACATCACAGAAGCATGGCAAAACAATTTTCTTGATATAAAATCCAAATAAAGGCATACAAATCGTGATTAAATCATATGGGATCGATTTCTAACCTTTAAAATCGATCCAAGAACGATGAGCGGAGATCCCTAGCAGCTCCTCCTCAAGTATGAAGCACTCCACCGGTATCCACCAAGAGATCAATGTAATGGAGGAAGATTGGGTGGGAGAATTAGGGTTTGCTTAACTTTTTAGGTTGAGGCAAAAATAGGGTTTATAATAGTATATTTATAGGCAAAATTTTCAGCTGAAAATTTTCCCATAAAATATTATTATTATTAACCCTTTATTCTTATTAACCAATTAACTAATAATTAAAATACCTTTTAATTATTAATCCTTTTTCTAAACACTTTAGAAATAATTCTCTCACTTGATTTAATTTCCAAAAATTAAATTCTTAATTAATAATATTAAGAACTTTTTCTTAATTAATTTATAATCAATTAAATCTCATTATATCAATTATTAAATTTGTCAATTAATTATTTATTACATAAATAAATAATTATCAACCATTATTAATTAATTCCTCCACCATTAAATCATTCTCTTTTATGGTGTGACCCTGTAGGTTCAATATTAAGCCGGTAGTAGAAATAAATAATAATAAAACTATTTTATCATTATTTATATAAATTCTCTAATTCATTAAATATGATTAATTAATTAATCATATTTATTCTACATCGTGAGGGATACTTCTCAGCATATCGCGACTATCCGGATAATACGAATTCACTGTTTAGAATACCAAGAACCCATTCAGGGAATAGTTACCGTACAATCAATTCCTTCTACCCTGCAATGTCACGATTAAATACAAGGCATGGAACTTGTGTCAAGCCTATCTTATTTAATCATATGCTTTCCCATTCACTATGCTTATTTCTAATTAATGTAAATTAGAAACTCCTTTCTAATTTCATTCACTCTGGCCAGAGATTCCTGAACTAGCATAAGTGGATCAGTATTGAACATTCTCTTCCTTCACTGGAAGGGGTAGATCCTTTATTGATCATACACTATCTACGTGTACAAATTCCTATACCCAGTAGAGCCCTTATAATTATTCCAGGAGACTAAGAACTAAACCAAAGCATAGTTCAGTGTACACAAGATGACTATGATGACCTCAAGTCTAAGGATACTTGTACAACTATCACTATGTGAACATCTGCTGACACGTGAGTGAACTCCATCAGTTGTTCAGCTGTGTGAGTCATGTTCAGTGAACTTATTATATAATAAGCACCTACATACTAGCTATAGTGTCACCACACAAATGTCTATGAGAACAGACATCCTTCATAATGAAGCAAGCATAGTATGTACCGATCTTTGCGGATTACTAATTACCAGTTAGTAATCCTATGACCAGAAAATATTTAAGTTCAGAGTTATCATCTTTTAGGTCTCATTATTATGATCTCATCATAATCCATAAAAAACTTTACTCTAAACTATGGTATATCTTATTTAAACACTTAAATAGATAAAGCCCACAATAAAACCAAAACAAGTCTTTTATTAATAACAATGAAATCAAAACAGATTACATAAAAGTTATTCCTAAATCATCATACATGATTGGACTTAGGACACATCTCTTTTAATCTCCCACTTGTACTAAAGCCAATCACTCTGGTGTCTAATACCCATCTTGTCTTTATGACGATCAAAGTGACTTTGAGAAAGTGGCTTTGTTAAAGGGTCTGCTATGTTGTTATGTGTGTCAAATCTCTCGACATTGACGTCTCCTCTTTCAACAATCTCCCTAATCAGATGAAAGTACCGCATGACATGTTTGGAATTTTTATGAGACCTAGGTTCCTTGGTTTGTACTATTGCTGCGTTATTATCACAATACAACACAATAGGCTCTTCAACGCTAGGAACAACTCCCAACTCAGAAACAAATTTCCTCATCCTAACGGCTTCTTTTGCAGCCTCACTTGCAGCTATATATTCTGCTTTCGCTGTGGAGTCAGCCGTTGTAGACTGTTTGGAACTCTTCCAACTAATCGCACCACCATTCAGAGTAAACACGTACCCTGACATGGATTTGCTATCATCACTTTCTGATTGAAAACTAGAGTTAGTATAACCCTCTATTTTCAACTCAGATTCACCACCAAAAACAAGAAAAATGTCCTTAGTCCTTCGCAAGTACTTAAGGATGTTCTTCACTGCTTTCCAGTGGTCTTCACCTGGATTGGACTGATATCTGCTCGTCACACTAATTGAATAAGCAACATCAGGCCTAGTACACAACATCGCGTACATGATAGATCCTATTGCTGAAGCATAAGGAATCTTACTCATACGCTCTCTTTCCTCAGGTGTCTTAGGAGACATCTTTCCGGAAAGGGACACTCCATGGCTCATCGGTATGAGACCTCTTTTGGAGTTTTCCATGCTAAACCTTTTAAGCACTTTCTGGATGTATGTACCCTGGGTAAGACCTATCATTCTTCTAGATCTATCTCTATAGATCTTCATACCGAGAATGTAGGATGCTTCTCCCAGGTCCTTCATGGTGAAGTTCTTTGATAGCCATACTTTGATTGATTGCAGCATCGGTATATCATTTCCTATAAGAAGTATGTCATCCACATACAATATAAGAAATGTTACCGCGCTCCCACTAACCTTCTTGTAGACACATGGTTCATCTATGTTTTTGATAAAACCAAACTCTTTGATTGTCTCATCAAAACGGATGTTCCATCTACGAGAAGCTTGCCTTAAACCATATATGGTTCGCAGCAGCTTACACACTAGGTGTTCATTTCCCTTGGAAAGAAAACCCTCTGGCTGTGTCATATACACTTCCTCTTTAAGTTCCCCATTGAGGAAGGCCATTTTCACGTCCATTTTCCAGATCTCATAGTCGTAGTAAGCAGCAATCGCAAGCAAAATCCGAATTGATTTTAACAGGGCTACAAGCGAAAAAGTTTCATCAAAGTCAATCCCTTGCCTTTATTTGAATCCTTTTGCCACGAGCCTGACTTTATAGGTCTCCACCTGGCCATCTGCTCCAATCTTTCTTTTGTATACCCACTTGCACCCAATAGGCTTAACACCTTCAGGCGCCTTAACCAGAGTCCATACTTGGTTGGTATACATAGATTCAATTTCGGATTTCATGGCACTATGCCATTTCTCTGAGTCAACACTACTCATGGCCTCATTATAGGTCACAGGGTCGTCATCATCAATGATTGACAACTCATTGTCATTCTAAATGATAAGGCCATAATACCTCTCAGGTTGGCGAGACACTCTCCCTGACCTACGAATGGGCTGTTCCACAGAAGGTTGTTCAGTCTGAACAGGTGTTTCCACTTGATCCGTAGTAGTTTGTGCTTCTTGAACTTCATCAAGTTCAATTTTGCTCCCACTGTTTCCTTCAAGGATAAACTGCTTTTCCAAGAAGGTAGCATGTCTGGAGACAAACACCCGATGATCGGTGTAAAAGTAATACTCTAAAGTCTCTTTAGGATATCCCACAAAATTACATTTTACGGATCGAGATTCCAGCTTATCTGTTACGACCGGCATTTTTCGTGTAATATTATTTGTGGTTTTGATATAATATTAATGTCGAAAGTAAATATGTTCAATGATTGCGCGTTTGTGTTAGTGAGAATTTCTGCATTATAAAATTTTTAAGTATAGTACATGATTTTTCAAAGTAAAAGTTTAATTATTTCCTTTATTTTTGATTTATAAGGAATATACTAAGCCTTGGAGAAATTTTCTTTTAAAAGATACTTTGTTCACAAATTTTGAAAGTGGTTTTATAAAATTTCTAAAAATCCAAATTATTTTATGGTATAAATTTTATAATTTTCAAACTTTTATTATATAAAAATAAATCTTTGAAAAATTGTTGCTTGATAATTATCAAATTACATGAATATCCTTGCATGCAAACTCTTTTCTATTCAACTAAAGGGCTAAAAAGGACAATTACAACCCCACTAACTCTCATCTTGCTAACCAAATTACTCCTTTGTCCTTGCATGCAAAATGGTCTTAGTATGTTGGAAGGTTAATCTTGTCAATTCTCATTTCCACTCACTTATTTCAATCAATCAAAATCATAAAAACCCCAAAGTGCAAAGTGTTGTGATCATTCACCCCACTCCACACTCCACCCTCACTCTCTCCTCCCTCCCTCCTCCCTCCCCTCTCGGCTTTTTCTCCCTCTCGGCAATCACTATAGCCGAAGCCCCCATCCCCTTTCTTTTCTCCATTCTTTCACTCAAACATCCATCTTATATTCAAGTAATCTTACTCCCTACATGTTGTCCATATATATTTCAAAGATTTTTGAGTAAAAAGTTTAAGTTTTAAGGTTGCATGTCACGGTTTTAGTTGGAACTCAAAGTACAATCTTGATTCTTATGGATTTAAGGTTGTTTTTGAGAGGACTACAAGGAATGGTGAAATGCCAAGTCTTGAGGAAGAAACTCTTGATGTTGAATGGCCATTTCCCTTCCATTTCATTCGTCCATGACCTTAAGGGAGCCGAATGAATGGTCCTTGAGATCATACTTGTTGCTTTGTTCAATTCTTGTATGTTTATGTGGTAATGGCATGAATTTTGTAGTGAAAACTTGATGAAACTCTTTGCATGCTAAGTGATCATCTATATATAGCTTATGCTAGGCTTGCATGTCAATTCCATGATAGAATATATTTATAAAATATGTTGTTTTGGTTTTTAAAACTCGAAGTTATGCATGCATGTGGATTTCTCTTAGAATGTTAGAAGATTTTGATCATTTGGAAAGATTTTGTTAGTAAGCTTTAATTCCAGTAAGGATAAGGTGTTAACCTTGATTAGTGCTCCTTGATGTATGGTAATAATTCATGTATATATTTTATAAATATATTCTATCATGGAAGGGAGTTAGTTCAGTATATCACCATGTTTAAGTCTTGGTTTGGGTATTTGGGTTGTTGGTGGTTGAGTTTGTCAAGTAAAAACCTTGGAGAAAGGAGAGTCATAGTTTCTGCAGAAAATCAGTTTAGTACCTTGAGGTTTAAAGAGAGTTTTGACCATGTCATTGATGTGCACTTTGAGGCCCAAGCCACCAGAAGTTAGTATTAAGAGTATATAAAAGGTTTTAGGAGTTGGTTGGAGGTTTGCATGTCGTTTGGTTAGGTACACAAGTGGAATAACAAAATCTGTCCAGCAGGGGACAGTTTTGTTGCAACTAAGAAATAGGGAGATTTGACCATGTCATGGGTAGGCCCTCATTAGGCCCTGTTGGGCCTTAGTTAGAGGGAGTGTCAGAGAAGTTTTTCCAACCATAGTTCATAGGATATGAGTTAGAACCATGTGTCACAAGTTAATTCAAGTCAGGGTGTTTTCTGGCCAGAAAAACAGGGGAACCATGGACTTTAAGCTTAGGCCCAAAGAGGCCCAAGCCAGGCCCTTGAGCCACATCAATTTTGGGAGATGCCCTAAGGTCAGGAGAGTCCTGTGTAAGAGTTTTGGAGGAAAACTTGTAGTTTATGGGTGTCTAATGCACTCAAGAAACCATAGATATCATTCTGAAATTTACACCAGTGAACACTTTCACTTATCACATATTTTAGAATACTTAGGAGTGAGATCTAGGTTGACCACCATGGTTGTAGGATAGTATAAAGTCAGTAGAGCAGAAGGCCCAAGTGAGGGTCAGTAGGTCTTGAATAGTTTAGTAAAGGCACATCGAGTTAAGAAGATAAAATTTGGAGACTTTGTCTAGTATAGTGACCAAGTGACTTAAGTTGGGGATCGAGATCATCCAAGCCTAGTGTTGCATTATGGTGTATGTGGTATTATTTGGTATTAAAATATGATATGTGAGTATATGTGGCTTTGTGTGTAATTATATTTTGAAGGTGAATGTAAATTAAGTGCATATAGGCCTAAGAGCCATTCGTGTTTAAATTCGGGTTGTAAATAGGTTAAATTGGTGAGAATATATTATAATGAGGATTATTATTATTTATGTAGGATCTCGAGACGAGGGTAAACTTGCCATAAAGGTCGAGTGAAGCTTCCAGTTGCTTCTACCAGTCAGACCAGACCAGCCTTTCTCAAGGCAAGTGATTCAACTTGTCTTTCGTATTCACTACAAATAGTTCATATATATTGATACAACTATCTTGAGTAATTTTGTTATATTTGAATCAAGCGTATCTTAAGTTTATCTTTGAATCATATAGAAATGCCATGAACCCTCGAGTACGTATTGCAAGTAGTTCAAAAGTCTTTTCATGATAGTTTGAATGCCATGATAAAATAAAGAGTTGTTATAATACTTGATTGATCCTCTTGATTAACATGATAATGATTCCTAAGTATTGATATCTCATCCTGATACTTGAACCCCTATAGAACCTTACCTTGATACTTGAAAGCCAGATATTTATCAAAGTTTTCCCTAATTGATTGATACCCTTCTTTCTTATCCTAAAGCTTGAAAATTCTGATATATCCTGAGTTAAAGATCATTTCTTCATACCTTAACACCTTTAGTATTCATGGAGCTTACCTTCTTAATGATCTAGCACTTGCACCTTGTCGAGAAACCATTGCTATAAGCCTAGTTTGGCATTACCCCTTCATAATATCCAATAGCCTCACTAAATTTCCTTGTCCAAGTTTTCATATATGAAAACCTTTCAGTTACCCTAATAGAGTAAAGTCTAGTGGATCATGGCCCTGTGATTTAGTATCATATTTCCAGTGTTTCAAGTTGATCTATAATCCCTTGAATAAAATGTTTATTTTGTCATAAATCGGCATCAGTTTTTGGAAATAAATAAAATGTGGATTTTCAATCCCAAAGGGGGATAAATGTTTTCTTTGAATAGTGGATCTGGACTGAGACGCAAGTCATTTCCACACTTATATTGTAGGCTTAAAAGTTGCCTAGGGATCCCATTAATGTTTTAGAACCCAGCGAGGTTCGGGATTACTTCGCGGCTGATCACCGGCTGTAATCCGTAGCGTCATAAAATAATTTTGATTAAGATATGATTTTGAAATTGTTTTGATACAAGCAAATGATGCCATCACCCAAAGTTCTATCTCTTGTTATCATTGGTTATATCTTCGCATTGTCATTCTTTAATATATATCTCGATTTATGTTTCGTATCGTATTGTTTAGCACTTGTTGAGCATTTGGCTCACTCCTTGCTTTACCCTGATATTACAGCTAGCAGCTATGGTTAGATTCAAGCAGACCGCCCGTAAGACCTGTGACGCTGATGCTTATGTTCGAGCTCAGGTAGAATAAGAGATAGTAGTTTTGTGTGAGGACTCGATATTAAAATCAGTTGTAATAGATGGTAGTGTTGGGCTGTTCCAAACCCTAAACTGTAAGATCTTGGATTTGGTTATGTTTACTTATTTTTAAAATGTTGTAATAGTTATATTTAAATTGTTGGTCAAGTTGGGGGTGTGACAGGTTTTTGGTATCAGAGCTACGGTTTAGAGTCCCTGGACAGCCCAAATAGGTTATAGAGTATATGTATAGGCTATAGATAATATGTGAGAGAGTAGGCTAAGTAAATTTATTGTTAATAGTCCTCTTATTGGTTTGTCAGCAAAGGGCGCATTCCTCGTCACCCTCTGGGTCGGACGACACTATTGCTTTCTCCCTGTATGCTGAGTTGAGGCGTGAGTTCGACATGCTTCAGGGCAAGTATGACCGACTGATAGACCGACTTAAGAACGTGTACCCGGACATCCAAAACTATGAAGGGAAGCCCAAGGAGTAGATGACTGCGAGACTTGAGACCTTGGTTCAGTACGTCAACACTAAGCTTGAGGAGATGCCAGCGCACCGGGACCGCACCAGCCAGTATGTCATTCAGATGGTGGCGGATGAGCTCCAAAGCATTGTGAAGACGCTTCGAGAGGAAAAGACTACCAAGCCCCGTTCAGATGGAGTGGATCCTTAGTTCTTTCCATTTACCTTTTCATGTTGTTCTACTATCAGACTCCGTAGAATTCCCAGTTATTTCCGTTATTTCCTTTAAATAAGCCTGTTGTTCCTAGAATCAGACTTTGTCCTAATCCTGATGTATTGTGACCTTTAAATTTTAATAGTCATGCACTATTGTTCCATTTGCTCTCAACTGTTATTTTACGCTTTTATATGCATTGCCATATCTGCTTAATTTGAAACTTGACCTCATATGTAAATAAGAATGCCATGTGATACCCTCAAATTATTTTATCATTTATATCTGTTTTGACATAACTCTTATTTCAGGATCATGCCTCCCAAAAAGAAGAACCCAACAACCACATCCACCACAGACCCAAATATTCTTCGATTACTGGAAACTTTGCAACAACAAACCAATGCTATAGCTCAACAACAACTAACTCTTCAACAACGAATTGAAAACCAAGATAACCGTGAACCACATCAACCACCCGAACCACCAGTACCACCTAGACAAGTTGTCACCTTCAAGGCATTTTAGAATGTGAATCCACCTGCATTTCATGATACCACTGATCCCGTAATAGCTAACACATGGATTAAGGAAATGGAAAGGGCTTTTGAGTTGGTACAGTTAGGAGACGATCAGAAGACGCCATATGCTACTTACTTCTTGAAGGGCGAAGTCATCTATTGGTGGGAGTCAGTAAAAGCTATGGAAGCAACTCAGCAAGTTTCTTGGGAGAGATTTAAGAAGTTATTTCTGGACAAGTATTACCCTAAGTACATGCAGAATCAGATGGAGCTTAAATTTCTTGAGTTGAAGCAAGGGAACATGACGGTACTGGAGTATGAGAAGAAATTCACCGAGTTGTCAAGGTTTGTGACAAAGTATACCAGCACTGAGGAGGGAAAAGTAAAGAAATTTCAGCAAGGATTGGAGCCTTGGATCAGAGATAGAGTGGCTATGTTTGAACTTGAAACCTATGCGGGAGTAGTACAGAAAGCTGCTCTGATTGAGAATAATGGGATGCAGTCAAGGAAGGAAAGGGATAACAAGAAGAGGAAGGTTCTATTTTATGGAGAAAAGTCTGAAGCCGGAAGTTCACAAGATCGGAATGTAAAGAGGATCGGATTCCATAAGGGCGGAAATTTTCAAAAGAAGGGAAATTTGGGCAAAAGGCAAGAATCAAAGGGGAACAACCAGGCAAGCCAAGGACAAGTTGGAGAAAATAGGTTCCAGAGACCGGAATGCAAGCACTGTGGAAGAAGGCACCCTGGAGTGTGCAATAAACTGAGCATGACCTGTTATAGGTGTAACCAGAAGGGACATTTGGCAAATGAGTGCAAGATGCCGAAGCCAGGAATTACGTGTTACAAGTGTGGGAAGACTGGACACATAGCTAGGGAGTGCAAGGCAACCAGACCAGTCAAAGCTCTAATGAATGTGGCAAGTACCAGTGCGAGCATGCCAGCCGAGGTATTGGCGTTACCTCCACCACCTACAAAAACCCCGCAAGCAACAGCAAGGACATTCGATCTGAAGATGAAGGATGTTGTTCAGAATTCTGAGGTGATAGCAGGTACACTTTTACTCAATAATGTCAAAGCTAAAGTATTGATTGATTTGGGAGCAACAAGATCTTTCATATCAGAAACTTTTGTTGATAAATTTCAATGTGATAAAATGGTTATGAGCGAGGTAGTAAATATGGTAATTATGAACCAAGAGAAGATTCCTGTGAATCAATTCTGTCCGAAGTGTGAGATTGATATTTTAGGGTATAAGTTTTCAGCCGACTTGATATTCTTCAAGTTGGGAGAGTTTGATATAATTTTAGGAATGGATTGGTTAGGGAAGAATAACGCCCAGATTAATTGTAAGACCAAGAAAGTGTATTTAAAGACGAAGAGTGGAGAAAAGGTAGTATTTAAGGGGCAGAGGCAAGAGCAACTATTTCTTACAATCGTTCAGGCTAAAAAGTTACTTAGAAAAGGTTGTGAGTCGTTCCTAGCTTATGTAGTGGATTCAGAAAAGGGCAGTCCCAGCATAGAAGATATTCCCGTAGTTAACGAGTTTCCCGATGTGTTTCCAGACAAACTACCAGGCTTACCACCAGATCGACAAATCGAGTTCGAGATCAACCTTGCTCCAGGCACGGAACCAGTTTCAAAGGCCCCATATAGGATGGCACCAGCAGAAATGAAAGAGTTGGCGAGCCAGCTACAAGAATTATTGGATAAGGGAGTGATACGGCCAAGTACGTCGCCATGGGGAGCACATGTTCTGTTTGTAAAGAAGATAGATGGGAGTATGCGGTTCTGCATAGATTATCGGGAGTTAAATAAGGTAACGATTAAGAACCGTTACCCGCTACCAAGAATAGATGACCTTTTTGACCAGCTGAAGGGAGCAAAATGATTTTCAAAGATTGACTTGAGATCGGGATACCATCAATTAAAGATCAAGGAAGAAGATATTCCCAAGACAGTATTCAGGACCAGATATGGGCATTATGAATTCCTAGTAATGCCGTTTGGATTGACCAACGCCCCGGCCATATTTATGGATCTGATGAATCGAGTATTCAAGAAGTATTTGGACAAGTTTGTAGTGGTATTCATTGATGACATTCTTATTTATTCTAAGTCAAAAGAAGAACATAAGCAGCACCTCTGGATAACATTGGAGATACTTCGTCAAGAGAAGTTGTATGCCAAGTTTACCAAATGTGAGTTTTGGTTAAAGGAAGTTCAATTCTTGGGGCACGTCATTGGAAATGAAGGAGTTAAAGTGGATCCGGCAAAGGTTGAGGCGGTTATGAGTTGGGAGAGGCCAAAGACTCCTACGGAAGTGCGAAGTTTTCTAGGATTGGCAGGATACTATAGAAGGTTTGTCAAGGATTTCTCAAAAAATTGCCATGCCATTGACCAAGTTAACCCGGAAGAATCAGAAGTTCGAATGGAGTGCAGAATGTGAGGATAGCTTTCAAGAGTTGAAAAAGAGGTTGGTAACAACTCCGGTGTTAGTACTTCCAGATGAACAAGGGAACTTTGTGATACTCAGCGACGCTTCACATAAGGGATTGGGCTGTGTGTTAATGCAACACAGTAAGGTGATCGCGTAGCGTCAAGACAGTTGAAACCGCATGAGTTGAAGTACCCGATGCATGACTTGGAACTAGCCGCCATAGTGTTCGCTCTTAAGATTTGGAGATATTACCTCTATGGAGAAAAGTGTGAAATCTATACAGATCATAAGAGTTTAAAGTACATTTTCACTCAGAAGGAGCTCAATATGAGGCAAAGGAGATGGCTGGAATTGATCAAGGACTATGACTGCTCGATAAATTACCATCCTAGAAAGGCGAATGTTGTGGCCGATGCCCTAAGCAGGAAGGAGAGATTGAATATGATGGCAACACCAAAGGAACTGACTGAAGAGATCAAGAAATTTGGACTGGAACTCTGTGATTGTGGAAAAGTTGAAGAAGTTTGTCGTGCAATGACTTTTCAGCCAACACTAGTGGAAAGGATAAAGAAATGTCAAGAAGAAGTAATGGAGAAAGAGAAGAATCAACTAACTGGAGAAGAGATTGGCACTCAAAAGGACGAACAAGGTATACTAAGGTTTTCCTCAAGAATTTGGGTTCCTCATGTACCTGAATTGAAGAATGAAATCCTATAAGAAGCCCACAATTCAAAATTTTGAATCCACCCAGGAAGCACTAAGATGTATCGGGACTTAAAGCAGAACTTTTGGTGGCCAAATATGAAGCGAGACGTGGCAGAATGGGTTGTGAAGTGTTATACTTGTCAAAAAGTGAAGGCAGAACATCAACGACCAAGTGGATTAATTCAGCCCCTAAAGATTCCAGAATGGAAATGGGAAAATATTGCTATGGATTTTATAGTGGGACTACCGCGAACGAAATCCGGACATGTTGCTATATGGGTTATAGTTGATCGTCTTACGAAGTCAGCGTATTTCCTTCCAATTAACGAGAAGTCATCATTGGACAAATTGGTTCATCTATATGTGCGCAAAATCGTACTAAGGCATGGAGTACCCGTATCGGTAGTTTCAGACAGAGATCCCCGATTTAACTTGAGATTCTGGAAGCAATTTCAAGAAAGTCTTGGCACGAAGTTGAATATGAGCACGGCGTACCACCCGCAGACTGATGGTCAGAGCGAAAGGACAATTCAAACGATCGAAGACATGTTGCGTAATTGTGCAATCGATTTTGCAGGAAGTTGGGATGACCACTTGCCATTGATTGAATTCTCTTACAATAATAGCTATCATTCCAGTATTGGCATGCCACCATACGAAGCTTTGTACGGGCGAAAATGTAGATCACCGACAAGTTGGGATGAAGTAGGAGAAGGAAGGATTCTCGGCTCGGAATCGGTACAATAGTTGCATGACACAGTCAAGTTAATTCAGAAAAGGTTGCTTGCTGCTCAAGATAGACAAAGGAAGTATGCGGACCCAGCACGTAAGGATGTTCGATTCCAAGTTGGCGAAGCTGTTTTGCTGAAGGTGTCGCCTAGAAAAGGGTTGTCTAGATTTGGCAAGAAAGGGAAGTTAGCACCTAGATATATAGGTCCTTTTGAAATTTTGAGTCAAGTGGGGAAGGTGGCCTACGAGTTAGCCTTACCACCTCAATATCAGCATGTGCATAATGTGTTCCATGTGTCATTGCTTAAGAAGTACAATCCTGACGCTAGCCATGTGAAAGAATATGAACCTGTAGAAATTCAGGCAGACCTGTCATTTGTGGAGCAACCTGTCAAAATACTCAACTGGAAAGAGAAGAGTTTTAGAAATAAGTCAGTAAAGTTTGGAGGAACCCTAAGGTCGAAGAATCGACTTGGGAGTTAGAGTCTGATATGCGTTCCTGGTATCCTCATCTGTTCTCTTAGATTCCGGGGACAGAATCCCTTAAGGGGGAGATGATGTTATGACCGGCATTTTTTGTGTAATATTATTTGTGGTTTTGATATAATATTAATGTCGAAAGTAAATATGTTCAATGATTGCGCGTTTGTGTTAGTGAGAATTTCTGCATTATAAATTTTTTAAGTATAGTACATGATTTTTCAAAGTAAAAGTTTAATTATTTCCTTTATTTTTGATTTATAAGGAATATACTAAGCCTTGGAGAAATTTTCTGTTAAAAGATACTTTGTTCACAAATTTTGAAAGTGGTTTTATAAAATTTCTAAAAATCCAAATTATTTTATGGTATAAATTTTATAATTTTCGAACTTTTATTTTATTATATAAAAATAAATCTTTGAAAAATTGTTGCTTGATAATTATCAAATTACATGAATATCCTTGCATGTAAACTCTCTTCTATTCAACTAAAGGGCTAAAAAGGACAATTACAACCCCACTAACTCTCATCTTGTTAACCAAATTACTCATTTGTCCTTGCATGCAAAATGGTCTTAGTATATTGGAAGGTTAATCTTGTCAATTCTCATTTTCACTCACTTATTTCAATCAATCAAAATCATAAAAACCCCAAAGTGCAAAGTGTTGTGATCATTCACCCCACTCCACACTCCACCCTCACTCTCTCCTCCCTCCCTCCTCCCTCCCCTCTCGGCTTTTTCTCCCTCTCAGCAATCACCATAGCCGAAGCCCCCATCCCCTTTCTTTTCTCCATTCTTTCACTCAAACATCCATCTTATATTCAAGTAATCTTACTCCCTACATGTTGTCCATATATATTTCAAAGAGTTTTGAGTAAAAAGTTTAAGTTTTAAGGTTGCATGTCAAGGTTTTAGTTGGAACTCAAAGTACAATCTTGATTCTTATGGATTTAAGGTTATTTTTGAGAGGACTACAAGGAATGGTGAAATGCCAAGTCTTGAGAAAGAAACTCTTGATGTTGAATGGCCATTTCCCTTCCATTTCATTCAGCCATGACCTTAAGGGAGCCGAATGAATGGTCCTTGAGATCATACTTGTTGTTTTGTTCAATTCTTGTATGTTTATGTGGTAATTGCATGAATTTTGTAGTGAAAACTTGATGAAACTCTTTGCATGTTAAGTGATCATATAGATATAGCTTATGCTAGGCTTGCATGTCAATTCCATGATAGAATATATTTAGAAAATATGTTGTTTTGGTTTGTAAAACTTGAAGTTATGCATGCATGTGGATTTCTCTTAGAATGTTAGAAGATTTTGATCATTTGGAAAGATTTTGTTAGTAAGCTTTAATTTCAGTAAGGATAAGGTGTTAACCTTGATTAGTGCTCCTTGATGTATGGTAATAATTCATGTATATATTTTATAAAAATACATAACTTGTTATTTTCAAAAACTTGATGACTTGTAAGTTGTGAAATGTGATTTCCTTTATTTTTCCATGTTGCACCTTAGGTAAGGATGATCTCCACCAAGATTATTTTGAGTGTAAGGGGGTTAGTTCAGTAGATCACCATGTTTAAGTCTTGGTTTGGGTATTTAGGTTGTTGGTGGTTGAGTTTGTCAAGTAAAAACCTTGGAGAAAGGAGAGTCATAGTTTCTGCAGAAAATCAGTTTAGTACCCTGAGGTTTAAAGAGAGTTTTGACCATGTCATTGATGTGCACTTTGAGGCCCAAACTACCAGAAGTTAGTATTAGGAGTATATAAAAGGTTTTAGGAGTTGTTTGGAGGTTTTCATGTCGTTTGGTTAGGTGCACAAGTGGAATAACAAAATCTGTCCAGCAGGGGACAGTTTTGTTGCAACTTAGAAATAGGGAGATTTGACCATGTCATGGGTAGGCCCTCATTAGGACCTGTTGGGCCTTAGTTAGAGGGAGTGTCAGAGAAGTTTTTCCAACCATAGTTCATAGGATATGAGTTAGAACCATGTGTCACAAGTTAATTCAAGTCAGGGTGTTTTCTGGCCAGAAAAACAGGGGAACCATGGACTTTAAGCTTAGGCCCAAGGAGGCCCAAGCCAGGCCCTTGAGCCACATCAAGTTTGGGAGATGCCCTAAGGTCAGGAGAGTCTTGTGTAAGAGTTTTGGAGGAAAACCTGTAGTTTATGGGTGTCTAATGCACTCAAGAAACCATAGATATCATTCTGAAATTTACACCAGTGAGCACTTTCACTTATCACATAGTTTTAGAACACTTAGGTGTGAGATCTAGGTTGACCACCATGGTTGTAGGATAGTATAAAGTCAGTAGAGAAGAAGGCCCAAGTGAGGGTCAGTAGGTCTTGAATAGTTTAGTAAAGGTACATCGAGTTAGGAAGCCAAAATTTGGAGACTTTGTCTAGTATAGTGACCAAGTGACTTAAGTTGGGGATCGAGATCATCCAAGCCTAGTATTGCATTATGGTGTATGTGGTATTATTTGGTATTAAAATATGATATGTGAGTATATATGGCTTTGTGTGTAATTATATTTTGAAGGTGAATGTAAATTAAGTGCATATAGGCCTAAGTGCCATTCGTGTTTAAATTCGGGTTGTAAATAGGTTAAGTTGGTGAGAATATATTATAATGAGGATTTTTATTATTTATGTAGGATCTCGAGACGAGGGTAAACTTGCCATAAAGGTCGAGTGAAGCTTCCAGTTGCTCCTACCAGTCAGACCAGACCAGCCTTTCTCAAGGCAAGTGATTCAACTTGTCTTTCGTATTCACTACAAATAGTTGATATATATAGATGCAACTATCCTGAGTCATTTTGTTATATTTGAATCAAGTGTATCTTCAGTTTATCTTTGAATCATATAGAAATGCCATGAACCCTCGAGTACGTATTGCAAGTAGTTCAAAAGTCTTTTCATGATAGTTTGAATGCCATGATAAAATAAAGATTTGTTATAATACTTGATTGATCCTCTTGATTAACATGCTAATGATTCCTAAGTATTGATATCTCATCCTGATACTTGAACCCTTATAGAACCTTACCTTGATACCTGAAAGCCAGATATTTATCAAAGTTGTCCATAATTGATTGATACCCCTCTTTCTTATCCTAAAGCTTGACAATTCTGATATATTCTGAGTTAAAGATCATTTCTTCATACCTTAACACCTTTAGTATTCATGAAGCTTACCTTCTTAATGATCTAGCACTTGCACCTTGTCGAGAAACCATTTCTATAATCCTAGTTTGGCATTTCCCCTTCATAATATCCAATAGCCTCGCTAAATTTCCTTGTCCAAGTTTGCATATATGAAAACCTTTCAGTTACCCTAATAGAGTAAAGTCTAGTGGATCATGGCCCTGTGATTTAGTATCATATTTCCAGTATTTCAAGTTGATCTATAATCCCTTGAATAAAATGTTTATTTTGTCATAAATCGGCATCAGTTTTTGGAAATAAATAAAATGTGGATTTTCAATCCCAAAGGGGGATAAATGTTTTCTTTGAATAGTGGATCTGGACTGAGATGCAAGTCATTTTCACACTTATATTGTAGGATTAAAAGTTGCCTAGGGATCCCATTAATGTTTTAGAACCCAACGAGGTTCGGGATCACTTCGCGGCTGATCACCGGCTGTAATCCGTAGCGTCATAAAATGATTTTGATTAAGATATGATTTTGAAATTGTTTTGATACAAGCAAATGATGCCATCACCCAAAGTTCTATCTCTTGTTATCATTGGTTATGTCTTCGCATTGTCATTCTTTAATATATATCTCGATTTATGTTTCATATCGTATTGTTTAGCACTTGTTGCGCATTTGGCTCACTCCTTGCTTTACCCTGATATTATAGCTAGCAGCTATGGTTAGATTCAAGCAGACCGCCCGTAAGACCTGTGACGCTGATGCTTATGTTCGAGCTCAGGTAGAATAAGAGATAGTAGTTTTTTGTGAGGACTTGATATTAAAATCAGTTGTAATAGATGGTAGTGTTGGGCTGTTCCAAACCCTAAACTGTAAGATCTTGGATTTGGTTATGTTTACTTATTTTTAAAATGTTGTAATAGTTATATTTAAATTGTTGGTCAAGTTGGGGGTGTGACATTATCTGGGTCAACTTTCTTGACATAAGCTGGACATCCCCAAATCTTAATGTGTTTAAGACTCAGTTTCCTTTCTTTCCATATCTCATATGGAGTTTGAGGAACATATTTGGAAGGCACCTTATTCAGTAAATATGCTGAGGTTTCCAATGCATAACCCCATAGGAATACTGGAAGATTCGCATAGCTCATCATGGACCGAACCATGTCTAACAAAGTTCTATTTCTCCTTTCAGATACCCCATTCAACTGTGGAGTATATGGAGGAGTCCACTGGGAGACTATACCATTTTCTTTGAGATAATCTAGAAACTATCCATTCAAGTATTCACCACCTCGATCTGATCGAAGAGTTATAATACTACGTTTGGTTTGTTTCTCCACTTCATGCTTATATTCTTTGAACTTTTCAAAGGCTTCAGACTTGTGTTTCATCAAATACACATATCTGAATCTAGATCGATCATCTATGAAAGTAATGAAGTATGAAAATCCACCCATGACTTGCGTAGACATTGGTCCACATACATCTGTGTGTACCAATCCTAGCAAATCTGCAGCCCTCTCTCCATGTCCACTAAATGGAGATTTGGTCATTTTACCCAATAGACAAGACTCGCATGGAGGATATGATTCAAAATCAAAGGGGTCAAGTAACCCTTCCTTATACAATGTCCGCAGTCTATTTTCACTAATATGACCAAGTCTGCAGTGCCACAAGAAAGTGAGATTTTCATCATCCCTTTTTCTTTTATTAGTTTGTTCAATCTGAAGTAAATTATGCTATAAGTCACATACATACAGACCATTATTTAAAGTATCACGTCCATAAAGAACATTATCTCTAAGAATAGAACATTCATTATTCTTAATAATAAATGAAAAACCATCCAAATCCAACATAGGAATAGAAATAATATTCCTCACAATAGAGGGAACGTAATAACAATTATTCAAAATAATAGTCTTGCCCGTAGGCATATGTAAACTAAATGATCCTACAGATATGGCGGCAACCCTTGCTCCATTGCCCATACGTAGAATCACCTCATCTTCTTTAAGAGTCCTACTTCCCTTTAGTCCCTGCAACGAATTACAAATATGAGAACCACGGGCGGTATCTAATATCCAAGTAGAAATTTGACTTAGTGACATATTAACTTTGATCATGAACATACCTGAATCAGAAGCGGTAGTCTCACTACCCTTCTTCTTCTTCAATTCTGCAAGGTAAACCTTGCAGTTCCTCTTTCAGTGCCCCACCTTGTTACAGTGAAAGCAAACAGCTTTGCTCTTGGGGTCTTCAGCTTTTGGTGGAACCGGCTTTTTCTCACCTACTTTCTTCTTCTTGGAAGGGTTCTTCTTCCTTTTCTTAGGATTGGAACCTTCACCAATTAGAAGAACAGGACTCTTCTTAGGGGGAAAATTCGATTCCGCAGTCTTCAACATGTTGTGGAGTTCAGGCAGGCTGACATCCAGCTTATTCATGTGAAAGTTCACAACAAACTGCGAGAACGAACTCGGAAGTGATTGCAAGACCAAGTCTTGGCTCAGCTCTCCATCCATGACAAAACCAAGTTGTCCAAGACGTTCAATCAAATTGATCATCTTAAGTACATGGTCATTCATAGATGATCCCTCAGACATCCTACAACCGAACAGCTCCTTTGATATCTCATATCGAGCTGTCCTCCCTGCCACATCATACAACTCTTGTAGATGCATAAGGATAGTGTGAGCATCCATATGCTCATGTTGCTTCTGTAGCTCAATGTTCATGGAAGCTAGCATGATGCATTGAGCAACATTTGCATCATTTATCCATTTACGATACACAACATGTTCATCATTATGTGCATCGCTAGCAGGTTCAGTAGGCTTAGGTGAGTCAAGCACATATTCCAGCTTCTCAACCCTGAGAGCAATTCTCAAGTTTTGAAGCCAGTCAGCAAAATTAGGACCAGTCAACTTGTGCGCATCTAGTATACTCCGGAGTGATAGTGCAGAAGACATAACATATATAGTGAATCTGTAAATGATGAACACATAACAACACTTATCAAATATTCAATTTCATTTCAAAATACTATATAAATCGGGTCTTTATTCATAAGTGGATCCCACTAGTTTATCTAAATTATATAACCCCCTTAAGTGAAAAATTAAGCGTTCATAATGCTAGTGGGAATAGGGATCCTACATTCCATCACACAACCTCGGCTGTAGCACGAAACGTCATGTGATGTTCAATAGACAGACAACTCTTGTCAATTACATCTTATGTTATTCCCTAATAAAACTTTAGCCTCTTGAATAATTGAGTCACGGCTGTAGTATGACAGACTCAATATTCTAAGTCAAGTCTAACCCAACATTTCGTACAATTGAATCAGTCTCCAACGGCCCACGGCTGCAGCACGTAACGACCTTTAGATTCTAATTCAATGTACACATCTCTATGTAATAGACAAGTATTTCTTATTTCGAAATCAAAGCCCTCGGCTGTAGCACGAAACGACAATGATTTAAAAATAAGAACTACTTTCTACCATGTTGGAAGGCTTTGACCGACACAAGCCCGTTGTGTCATTGGCCAATTACTACTTGATATTATTTAATTTTAGAGGGATTATATAATGTTACAATCATAATCATATTATAAAGAGATTTTTCCTTATTAAATATTTCAAATCAATAATCGATAATCAGATGATTCCCAGATCGGGGGGAGCATCGTCAAGAGGCGTCACTTAATACCCCTTTCTTACAGATAGGAATCTGCTTTTGACAGAATCATCCTTTCTCTCAATATTGAAAATTCGTATTTAATTACGTGTTCCATAAACACAAGAATCTCATGATTGTATTCATAATATTATTGTTAAGGCAAGAAACGATTCCTATTCTAGATTTTCTAGAGCACGCCTTATATTGATTTAAGTTCACCTAAATCTATCATCGCATGGTAAACATAGGCATATATCTCATATATAAAAATAAATAAACAAGTAAGCATGCAAGCAATATAATGTCACACATTGATATAATGATCTATGAATTTATTATAGCATTTAAAAGCAATTAAAATAATTAAAACATGATTTAAAACACTTTCGGGAATATAAACAGTTCAAAACTTTTATATAAAAAAAATTAGACCACTCCATTAGATCCGTCTCGGAAAAATGAATCCAACAATATATTGCATGCCCAAAATGGAGTTACGAAACTCCCAGAAATCAAATTAAAAAAAAAAACAGATGGGCTGTAACGCATTACAGGAACGCGTTACAAGCCCTGTAACGCATTCCGGTAATGCGTTACAACCCTTTTAAGCCGTTAAAAGGTGTAACGCATTCCGTGAATGCGCCACAGGGTGTAACACATTCCCGGAATGCGCGACACCCCCTTCCCCGCGTGCGCTGCACGCGCCTGCAACAGTCGACACAGATTTTTTTTTTTATTTAATCAACAGCCGCCGCACTGTCTTACACCGAACGCCGTGCCACCCACCATCAACATCAGAATGTACTTTAACATTCAGCAGCATATAATATATATATATATACATAACAGATAACACATATATACATATTATTTAATTACGAATTTTAAATTAAAACAACTTCAAAAAATCATAATAATTAATCCACACATCAGAAAATTATGAAAAAAATACCCAGACGATCTACAACACTTGTAGAACCCAGATCTACAGTCAAAATAATCCTGAGAAACAATTTCTAATCATTCATAATTAATCCATGATATAACTTGCAAAAATCATAATAAATTCATACAATATCATAAAATTCTGAAATTTTTACCACAGATCTATATGCATACAACCTATGCTCTGATACCATTGTAGGATTTTATACATCACAGAAGCATGGTAAAACAATTTTCTTGATATAAAATCCAAATAAAAGCATACAAATCGTGATTAAATCATATGGGATCGATTTCTCACCTTTAAAAGCGATCCAAGAACGACGAGCGGGGATCCTTAGCAGCTGCTCCTCAAGTGTGAAGCACTCCGCCGGTATCCACCAAGAGATCAATGTAATGGAGGAGGAAGGGGTGGGAGAATTAAGGTTTTCTTAACTTTTTAGGTTGAGGCAAAATAAGGGTTTATAATAATATATTTATATGCAAAATTTTCAACTGAAAATTTTCCCATAAAATATTATTATTATTAACCCTTTATTCTTATTAACCTATTAACTAATAATTAAAATAACTTTTAATTATTAATCCTTTTTCTAAACACTTTAGAAATAATTCTCTCACTTGATTTAATTTCCAAAATTAAATTCTTAATTAATAATATTAAGAACTTTTCTTAATTAATTTATAATTAATTAAATCTCATTTAATCAATTATTAAATTTTCTAATTAATTATTTATTTCACAAATAAATAATTACCAGTCATTATTAATTAATTCCTCCACCATTAAATCATTCTCTTTTATGGTGTGACCCTGTAGGTTCAATATTAAGCCGGTAGTAGAAATAAATAATAATAAAACTATTTTATCATTATTTATATAAATTCTCTAATTTATTAAATATGATTAATTAATTAATCATATTTATTCTACATCGTGAGGGATACTTCTCAGCATATCGCGACTATCCGGATAATACGAATTCACTGCTTAGAATACCAAGAACCCATTCAGTGAGTAGTTACCATACAATCAATTTCTTCCACCCTGAAATGTCACGATTAAATACAAGGCATGGAACTTGTGTCAAGCCTATCTTATTTAATCATTTGCTTTCCCATTCACTATGTTTAGTTCTATTTAATGTAAATTAAAAACTCCTTTCTAATTTCATTCACTCTGGCCAGAGATTCCTGAACTAGCATAAGTGGATCAACATTGAACATTCTCTTCCTTCACTGGAAGGGGTAGATCCTTTATTGATCATACACTATCTTCGTGTACAAATTCCTATACCCAGTAGAGCCCTTATAATTGTCCCTGGAGACTAAGAACTAAACCAAAGCATAGTTCAGTGTACACAAGATGACTATGATGACCTCAATTCTAAGGATACTTGTACAACTATCACTATATGAACAACTGCTGGCACGTGAGTAAACTCCATCAGTTGTTCAGCTATGTGAGTCATGTTCAGTGAACTTATTCTACAATAAGCACCTACATACTAGCTATAGTGTCACCACACAAATATTTATGAGAACAAACATCCTTCATAATGAAGCAAGCATAGTATGTACCGATCTTTGTGGATTACTAATTACCAGTTAGTAATCCTATGACCAGGAAATATTTAAGTTTAGAGTTATCATCTTTTAGGTCTCATTATTATGATCTCATCATAATCAATAAAAAACTTTACTCTAAACTATGATATATCTTATTTAAACACTTAAATAGATAAAGCCCGCAATAAAACCAAAACTAGTCTTTTATTAATATCAATGAAATCAAAATAGATTACATAAAAGTTATTCCTAAATCATCATACATGATTGGACTTAGGACACATCTCTTTCAGTTGTGAGGTTGAGGGTTGTGAAGTTGGATCAGAATCACCTGTGACAGAAGTCATAGTTTGACTCACAGTAGGTACTGTGGTTATGACAAGTTGTTGTTCCATACTTGTTATAGGAACCTCCAATTGAATTGGAGGGGATTTGACTGGGTTACCGTCATGTGCACCAGTCTCAAACCCTTGTGTGTCTTGCACCACACTGTCACCTGAATGTGCTATTCTTGCCTCCTCTATGACAGGATCATTGGCAATTGTACTCCTAGCATCAATTGCTAATGTAATCTCAGCCAGTGTTTTGAGGGGAATTATTCCTGGAACAGGAACCTCTAATTGAATTGGAGAGGATTTAGATAGCTCCTCCTCAGGAGTACTAACTTCAAACCTAACAGCCTGTGAAAGTTGATTTACACATGAAGGTGCATTTGTAATATCCATGAGGTCTTCAGTAAAAACTGATGAATCCCCCATTGTAGCACCCCCAGATCCGGGGTCGGGGATTCGGGTTGTCACAAGTTCCATTTCCCTTATCAATACTTAATCTTAACAGTCAACCAACTACTGCGTACTGTGACCCCACAATATACACACACACCACAAGTTATAGTCTCAGAGATGAATACCAAAAATAACACAAGTCATTTTATTCCACAATTATAAGTCATTACACCTCAAAAGGGTTTCTGAATAAATTTACATTTCCTTGCCATTATTACGATTCATAAATATACATAAGTCTGGTACAACAAAAGTTGAAAGCCTAGCCTATTGGTAGTTCCTACCTCAGCTACAACGGCATCAACGCCTACAGGAAACTGCGGAACGTTTCCTATCCGCTCACGAATTGGGAGCTTGGTCCTGTTCATCTTTTCTATCTGTTGTTGTGTGATGAAAGAAGAAAGCAAGGGTGAGCAACAAACCCACCGAAATAATATGTATAATAATTAACAATATATGAGCGTTCTCATAGTACTCATGAAAGTCTTGGTCAAGTAAAAATGAACCAAGTTTTTTATCTTAACGCGACCAAGTCGCAAAATATTCAGTATATATATACCTATATACTTTTCACAATCTTTGAAATCCTCTGACATGTATAATATACACAGAGTTCCAGTTTATAACTGTACAAAAATATCGTTGCAAGGTGATCTCATATATCTAACCTTGTCTCAACGTTTTTCTGAAAATCTTTGACATGCATAAGATAATCATTTACTAGATATAAGTTTAAAAGATGAAGTTACAAGATACTCCAGTATACTTATATCTTTTCCAAATACTACTTGAACTACCACCGTTCAAGTTATAATCAGTTTCAAAAGTTCATCACATAGATGAGACTACAAGAAAAGATTTGAATAGATTCAATCTTTGAATTATCATTCAACAGAAATGAAGTTACGAGATACTTCATTAAGTCCTGATATATATATATACACCTATATATATATATATATATCTCATATTTTCCTTGGAAACCTCTGTTATAAAAAGTATAAACAGAGTTATAATATCCAATGAATTTGGAAAGAAGAAAACCTTGGCATAAACCTGATATCTTGCTGATCAGGAAAAGATACCAATAAGTAACCTTTTCTACTAGTAGATGGACGAATTCCCCACTGGTCATCACCCTGGCCACATTAGGACCTATGCTGGACTGCCACTCAGCCACTTACGAATTGATGGACTCCCACTGAGCCACTTACACTTTCATGGACGCCCACTGAGCCCATGTTGCTTATGCCGACTCAAATAGATGAACTTACTTCCCGAACGATGGGCAAGTAATCAAGATGCTTTCTCAAAACAGCAACCTCGTTGCGAATGTAAAATACACCACTGAGCCGGATACCTCAGGTTTTGAGTGAGTATTTAAATCCCCTTCGAAAGGAAGATCTTAAATATAAAAATGAGTTTTGGGATCCGCTCTAACTTTTAGAAAATCATTTTGGAGACTCGAAAACATTTTTAAGAATGTTTGGAGTAATGCTGATTTAATAAAATAAATCAGTCCCGATATATTAGAAAATATCTGAATATTATTATTTAAATAATATTCCCATAAAGGATAATCTTTATAAAAATAATTGAAGTAGAAGTTTTAAAAACTTATACTTGAAATTAATAATAAATGACCAAAGATATACTTATACTAAAGTACGATCTTTATTTGAATAATCGAAAATAAGTTTGATTATCGAAACATTATTCTTTAATAAAATAAAGAATATTATTTAATAAAATAAGCGGAGTCATAAGTCCTCGAATGAATATTCAAAAATAATATTCATTAAATAAAATAAGCGGAGTCATAAGTCCTCGAATGAATATTCAAAATAATATTCATTAAATAAAATAAAGTTATCGAATAAACCTTATTCGATTAATAGTTTTGAAAACTATATATATATATATAAATATATATATATATATATTATACTCGGGAACATCGACTCCCGGTTTAGAAAATGTTCACCTCTGGGTCCCCTATACTAAGGGTATACGCAACTACTGCTTATCTCTAGCATAGGTATTATGCAATTATAAGCAATTGAATCAACAATTAGATTTCAAGATTACGAAACAGACATGCATATATATCATATCACATGCTCCAATATATCGCAAGATTTGCTAATAACAATCATGCACTTATCACAAGATAATGCATATACATATATACATCACAACAACAGTATAACGGGTAGAAAACTTGCCTGAGTGTTCCCGGATAGACTTAAGCCTAGAGTGGGTCCGATAACCTATGAACAATAACATAAGTCGGAATTAAACCCTGGTCGCTTAAGAAACTAGACTTTAACCAATTGAACCCTAATGTTCTCTTATGGTCACTTCTCCGCTTAACGAATCACATAAGTCGTTGGAGTACCCTCGGCTCCACCATTTTTAATAAATTAACCATTAAGAATTTTAAGGTGATTCTTTCGCGAGTACTCTACCAACTACCTAATCCACACTTTACATAATTGTTTTATACTCCAATTAGTCATTTAAGGGCCTTAACCAAGGTTTCAAAGTAAGGTGAGGGGTAATGATTCGTTCGTGAAACACTGTTACTTAAAACAGTCGTTTCTCCTAAACCGTACATCGGATTCAAGCGAACCACATATCAAAACGAAGCTCGTAACATGAACTACCTAAAAATGGAAATGGTCAGAATCTAACAGTGAGTGCATGGGTCCTGAAGTTAGGAACAAAAACAGTCCAAGGAAAATTGGGCATTACGACGGCTATAACTTAGCGATTCCCAAAATTTTATCAAATCAATTCAACACCAAACCACCATCAATCAATCCCAATACAACCATATGACAATATCACTCATCAACCACTTTAAACCATTTAAACAAAGCCCAAATCATACCATGAACCATCAAGAACAACTAGTACTACTCTTTACTCCCAAAATCAACAAAAGCACATAACAACTAAGATCTCAACATGGCAAAACAACTACTACACTTAATCTATCATTCCATCATCATAATCATTTATATCAAACAATCTTAATACTAAGATCATGAAGCCATCCTTCAAGCTTTTAATCAATGAAAGATCCTTGGAATGCCCATGGAAGCCTTGATCAATGCTTAAGCTACCTTGATCTTACAATAAAAATCAAGTATCAAAAATTTGTTCTTGAAAGTTACTATTCACCCTAGACTTTTAGGAATTGTTTAACTAGGTAAATCTTGGAATCTTGGATCCAAACTTATAGCATAACTAAGTTATGAATTATGGAAGCTAAGGAAACAAACCTCTTAATTTTTGATGGAATGGAGCTAGGGTTTTGAAAATCTCCTCCTTGATTTAAGAAGAAAGGCCGAGAGCTTTTGTTCTTGAAAAAGAAAATTCAAATTCTATTTTGTGTTATGATTTGCTTGGTTCCCTTTTTGGCTTGGCAAATAATTAGAATTTTTTACCATGGTAACTTTTACTTGGCCTAGAATCATCCAACCAAATACTTCTCCTTGTCATGCTTACATTACCCTACTTATGTCATCCATTTGCCACATGTCTTCTCCTTGTGGTGTGATGACACCATCATCCACTAACCTCTTTGATTAACCCCTAATTACTTGACTAATGACCACTTATCTGTTATACAGTTCGCTTAACTTTCGTTCTCGTTCGTCGCTTGAGGGGTCATATCCGGGATCTTATTACTTGGGTTCCCCTAAACCTTTCTCTATAATTTATATTGCTTTTATGATCCTCTCTTATAATCCTTGAATTAAAATCCTTTTAATTATGTTACCTTATACTCAATTCTTTCGGTATCTGGTGGATTTTTGGGAAAAATCAAAGTGTTCGAATTTGGATTCTGACGATCTTTACATACACCTATATATCATATAGAGTACTAATAAGATCTCAGAATATCAATAAATGAACCCCTACATAGTGTGGCATGAAAAGTTTTCTTATTCAGCATAATCAGCAAAAATCATTATTCATAAGGGTTACAAAAAGTCCAAAAAAATTTTTTGGGGGTTATTACAGTCTCCCCTCCTTAAAAGGGATTCCGTCCCGGAATCAGATAGAAAATAGTTGGGGATGCTTTTCTAGCATTGTGTCTTCTAATTATCAAGTCAATTTTCCCACATTGTGGTTCTGCCACGAAGTCCTGACTAGCATTTGTTCCTTTCTCCTAAGCACTTGTTCCTTTTCGATCTACAACCCTTCCTGGTTGCTCCATATAGGTTACGTTTGGTTGCATGCCTATGCGCTTATATGCCCCTATTTGTCTGGCATCCGGATTACACTTCCTTAACATTGATACGTGGAACACGTTATGAACTTATTACAGGTTCGGGGGTAGGGCTAGCTCACATGCTAACTTCCCAATATGTCTTAATATCTCCAAGGGTCCAACAATTCGTGGGCTTAGCTTTCCTTTCTTTCTGAACCTCATCCATCCTTTTCAAGGGAATACTTTTAACAAATCAAGGTTCCCTCCTTCATACTCTTTGTCCTTTTGAGTCAAATCAGGATACCTCTTTTATCCATCCTGGGGTTGCTGTCATCCGTCCTCTGATTAGATCCACTATGTCTTTGGTCCATTGGACCACTTCGGGTCCGAGCATCTTGTGCTCTACAACTTCATTCTAACATAAGGGAGATTGACATTGTCTTCCTTCAAGGATCTCATAAGGTGATATCTCGATACTGACATACCATCTATTTTCGTAAGAAAACTCAATCCGTGCTAAGTGACCATTCCAAATTATTTCAATTCTATTGCACAGACTCTCATCATAGCTTCTAGCATTATAGCTTTTGATTCTCAATACTCCCTCTTTTATTGTTCGTAGTCATTACTATCTTCCGTACATAATACTATACTGGATACACTTTTGCTCGTTAGTATTCTATAACCTTTTACTAACCGCGTCAACCTTAGTATCACGAACGCGTTTCGATTTTGGAGACAACACACTTGCAGTACTCATTTTCTAGCTACTTCTATCTTTGGAAGCTTGATCAATCCTATAGAAGTAAAGGAATTTATTGAGAGATCACTATGATCATGAACACTTGTTTTATTGCATAGTTAGTACAGAAGGTGGCCAACCTTTAGTACTTGACAAGCAATTAAACAACATGTGTTATCCTACTAGGCTTCTATCACACAGATAGATAGTCATTCGGCAATACATCCCCTTCTGGAAGGGTTGTTCTTCTCAGCTTACATGAAATGAAAAGGAGAGAAAAGAACGAATTGAAGAGAATCGTATATATATAAAAATACTGCCACAAAATATCTGGCTTGGAATCTACCTCTGAACTATAAAGGTTTGTCATAGGAGAACAAAACATATACGTATATATATATATATATATATCAACATCAAGTATTAGAGCATCGCATTTCACATGCCTAAATATTTTTGCTATTTCGTCCATCATTCTATGGACCCATGCTCTTGCAAGAGCTTATAAACAATCACCTTTAAAACTTCCTCGACATCGAAAATCGAATCTGGGATTTCATTCTAGACATCATAGTAATAACCAGTATTTTTCTTTGTAAATATATATATATATATATATTAAGTTAATTGTAGTTGTAAAAATAAATATTTATTAAATTGAGTGGATCCATATACATACTTATGCAAGATCTTAAAAAATATATATTTGAATAATACATTTCTTTATGTTTCAAAAATCTTTAAAACAATTACATATAATTTTATATGCTTACATGTCTATTTTTACTTGGTCAAAAAAAACAACACGTTATTCAGAGATAAGATATGGGTCATTTAAAAAATAGTGGGTGATAACTAACCGTCATAATAGGAGGGCACTACGTCAAATTTATAAATAAATATACGTGTCTCACCTAGTTTATTTCTTGCACAACATCTTCTTTATGAGGTACTCCTCATTCTCTCTGTTTTCTTCTACCTTTCTTTTAAAATGTGTTTTCTCACTTTTTTATACTCACTTTAATACATTTAATTTACATTGATGTCAAGTTCTTTCAAATGCTTGCATACTTGTTGATTTAATAATACGTGATTTATACATGTTATTAGATATTGATATTTGTTAATTAGTTCATATGTACTTGGTATATAATTTGTTAAATATTTAAGTACCATATTTTTAAATTAGTAATTTATCTTAGATAAGATGATTTATGGTAGGAATCTTATGATTTTATTAAATTATGTAGGTGTCTGCAAAGTATCAGGTTAATAATTTATATTGTTATTGAATATAATTATATACTCGTGTGCAGGGATATGTTTTATTGTAATATTATTGTATATAATATGTTCACTAACCTGCATATTTTATTAATATTATTATTATGTATTGTAATCATTATTGCTATTATTATATATTAACTGATTTGGGTAGTCATAGATAATTTATTAGTGAGTGGTAAAATAAAATGAATTGGTATTGTTTTGACATGTTATTATACTAAATATATTATGTCTAGACTTTAATAATGTGTTTATTAATTTATATTAGTTAATGTAAAATTTACACATGTTTTTATTATTTATTTTCCAAAGTTTTATACATCTTGTAAGTTTAATGTGTCTGGTAATGTTTGTATATTTATTTTCATCATTATGTATACATTAATTACGTGTTATTAATGTATTTGGCTTAATTTATATAATATAGTAGAGTTAGTAAATATTTTATTTGATTTGATGAATGAAAAACTATTATTACTTATTTATTGTTTTACACTATCTAAATTATGTTTTAAAATCTTAAAGTTTGTTTTGTTTATAATTTTATGTTGTCAGCCTATTACTTTGTTTTATTTTGTTGTCAACTAATTACTCTGTTCTTTTGTAAGCATGTTAGGGTACATAATTCTAACATGTATTAATCTGTGACATTGCTTAGCATGATATTTTCAGATTGGATTTAAGGTGTTTGCTCTACTTGTATAAATTAGGTTAGTAATTATCTTTGTTTGGTTCACTTAAATATAGGAATTACTTGGAAATATTTTGGACCATCATTAGCCCAGTAAGGTAAGTTAACTCTTCACACTTTATTTTATTTTAAAATCTTTTAAATATTTTTGCACTGCTTTTGTTTTAAAATTTATGAATCAAGTACCCTGTTTTAGAAATAAGAATTTCCAGTGAGCTCTGACTTATGAACCAGTTAGTAATTGCGTATAGTTCCGGAACTAGCCTTTGATACCTTACTAGGGAGTGCTACTTATGATGCCTTCGGGAGCGCACATTCTATGATACCTTAGTAAGGGGCGCATTATTGACATAAATTATGAACTTTTGATTTGTGGCCTTAGCTAGCTGTGGAATTTTTATATCTTATGTCATATGGATTTCGGAAAATGATTTTTGTTTTATAAAATTATGATACTTGATCCACTAGTGTAGAATTGTTTTCTTGCTGGGCACTTGGCTCATTACTCACAAATTTTCAGGTGCTTAGCTTTTGGGACATCTTAAAGGTGGACTTGATTTGAGCTTGCTTTGGAATAATATTTTAGTGATTATGTTTGTAATGGAGTTGCGTCTCCCAGGATTTGCTTTATTTTCAGCTTAGATGATCTTATTTCTGTCTGGGATTTTAGAATTTTATGAAAAACTATAAACTTATTCTTATTATGGATTTAATTTGGAGTTTTAGTTGAATATTTAAGTATAATTATTTTCTGAAAAGTTGGGGTATTACAATCATCGTTATTAGAATTCTATGCTTGCATTACAACCTTCCTCGTATAGTAATACGACCCTCTATTGATAAGAAGGAATAAATATTCAATTGGTAGATAATCGACTTAAATAGTCTATCAATAATAACTTATACATCACCACAACCCGATTAGTGGTACTCAATCTCAACATCCATTCCAATATGACTCTCACGGTTGCAAGTAATCGGCTCATTACTCGCAGAATCATTCCTGCATTACTATGGTCCACCGTTGACCTACTGTAGTCATTTGTCTTCCATGAAGTCTTAATAGCTAACCATACAGAGTCCATACATATCGTATCGAATTCTTCTAAGGAGGTAACATGATCACAGTTCATGATTCATGAAGGACACTCCTGAACTTGACGTACATATGACATGAAGCAGATAAAATTGTAGAAGAATATCAATCAAAGCAACAATAGCAGGTTATTACCGTTAGTAATCATATGTCCTCAATAAGAGACTGGAAACTCAAGGGTTCATTTAGTCCTTTCATAACATGGCCCTGGCTTATCTCAAGATATGACCTTCTAAGATAGATAACCCGCTTACGGCGATTGCATAAATTAAATCTTTACCAAACTACTATTACGGTTGAGTATCGCACAATCATCAGAAGGAATGTCAATCTTTCACACCATAATACCACCTTCACGGCTTTAACCATCATTACTGTATTCCTATGGCATGAGCGCCTATAATTTCTCTTTTACAGTTAGAGTGTCGGCCACCTCATTGGTATTTCCTGATAGTAATAGTTCCTTACAATCAATGTCCTTTGAATGATCTTCAACTAAATTTTCTACCTCATTTCCATTCACTGCTGGTGTGAAAATGCTCTTCCTTAAGCTTTGGTGAGAGAAAAAAAATATCACAATTTTCCCATAATGTATTTCCTCGGTCTTTGAATGTGAAAATTGTCACGACTGACTCTCAATCATACTTTGGGCGTCCCTTATCTTGGGTACTTCTCGTTGTCACCAATCTCGACCTTTATTGGGTCGATCTATAGCTTCTTATGGTTTAACACGTGCCCCACCTGGCATTATTATAATTACGTCATATTTCCTTTACCAAAGTTTCTACTCTTCAGAACTTTGAATATTACCTTTCTCCTTGTAAAACCTCTAAGGTTATCCGTGAATCGTTCCTCCTGTATTCCCTAGATACAAGGCATATCAAAATACCATTTACTAATACTAGAACCATTGTCTATGGAGTTCTGAAAACTTTCTCCACTGATCTTTAAAGATTGTTGTTGCCTTAATCCTTAATTCCATATTACCCAAACTCATAATGTCCCTATTAAGGGTGAAATGCCAACCTTTATGCATTCCCCTATGGTTCATCTCAAGATATCGAGGTTCCAACCTTAATTCCGCCTTTTAAAAAGGTACTTGTATCCTTCCATAGATAAATCAAGTCATGTATCCCTGATGAGGGTGTCTTATTCTATCATTCCCACCTCGATAGTATATGCCTAATTTCACGATAACATCTGCATTCAAAATGAGGTCAATCAATATGGCCTTCAAAAGATAACAACGGTTATCCGCTTTTCTTGCCTGATTTAGTAATGATAACAGGGATGTTCTGGAAGATATTGGGCGTGTTCAACGTGGACTTCTTAGTTCTAACTATTCATTTATCTTTGTTATTTATCTCAACAGTCATCTCAATGTTGGAATACCTTTTATACCTAGAGTCTCCCTTTTGGGCACCAAGCCACAGGTGTTACATACACTTCACATTCTTGAAGGTCACTTCCTTCATTTAACTTTCCTAATTTCTTACTTCCTTGTCTCCTCAGTCCATCCGTGTTTCCTTATTAATCAATCGATCTATCTCAAATTTTCATCGAATACTGTCAACTTCAAGGGAATTAACTATACGTATCACTTATGCCTTCAACCTTGAATTTATCTCATGATCAGTCACCATCGCGCTGATGATGACACACTTCTCTATATTTATTGCAAGGGTTTCTTAGGGTTTCCCATACCTAACTCCCTTATCACTTCTCAACTCTATTTCCTTTATATCCCTTTATACTCCTTCCCTTTTCAGTCTTTTATTTTCGTTTCCATTACAACCATTACATGAACCAACCCAACATAAGCATTGATTTCAAACATCTCGTCATTCTGGATTCGTGTCCTCAGAACGAATCTTGACAACTTTTACAACTTAGATTCATAATTCATCATACTCGTCCGCTTTTATCTGGCTCTAAAGCTTTTACACTACCTCCATAACCTTGGGAAGTACTTTCCCGAAAACAATCGTCTGAACTTTAATCAGTTTATTATTACCTCTGGCTCCATGCATTTTTTGACCTTTCACCAACGGGTGGCCTC
The DNA here is from genome assembly GCF_009905375.1 of Apium graveolens. Lineage (NCBI taxonomy): Eukaryota > Viridiplantae > Streptophyta > Magnoliopsida > Apiales > Apiaceae > Apium > Apium graveolens. The sequence goes on along the minus strand of NC_133650.1, from coordinate 122,380,042 downwards.
TCTCTTAGGGGGTAAGTGACAAAAACAGTCTTTTGTTCTTCGTCAATCATTTAGAATCTCAAATGATTCCTATATTTCCATTAGCCAGGCTCTTGCCTCGACTGGGTCAACCTGTTCCTTGGAACTCTGAGAGCTTAGCGACTTAAAGGTCCTGAAAGAATTTCTCACCGCATTGCTTCCTCAGGTGGTGGTTGGGATAAAAGTATAAGTTTTGTTTAGGCAGGTCCATTAATTTCCCCATAGGAGTACCGTCCTGGTTCTCCCTATCTTGCTCAACTTCTGTTTTCTCAGTATGAAATATTCATCCTTCTCCCATAATCGGGGTTATCTTATACGTTAAAATCCTTGTCTTCCATTTCATTATGTTATGGGTTCATTCTTTCTTGATGGCGACCTCCCTGACTATCACATTCAGGGTTTGCCCTAATCTTATTCCTCAAACTATGGCTTTCATCTAAGATCCCATCCTTAAGCTCTTGAACGTTTGGAACCCAAATTCCGTAGGAACACCTCATTATTCCCTTATCATCTTTCTCGATATTAATCTCTTCTCTATTCATTGGCTCCCTGCCTTCCTTTATCACTTCTTCTTGGCACAATATGATCTTTTCCAATAATTCGGGCTGCAATACAATCTCAAACAACTTTTCAGTTTTGGCTCCGGTTAACTTTACTTCTGTTTCCTTTTTCTCAAAATCTCTTATCAATTCTCCCAAAGACATTATCATCTTGAGTCTCACCTTTCTACTAAGGGCGTTAGCCACCATATTGGCTTTCCTTGGATGATAAAGAATCTCATAATCGTAATCCTTGATTTAGCTCTAACCACCTCCTCTGGCGCGTGTTAAGCTCTTTCGGCGTGGAAGTATACTTGAGCTCTTATAGTTTGTGTAAATCTTGCACTTCTATCCATAAAAGTAGTGCCTCCAATCTTTAGGGCAAAACTATTGCCGTGAGCCCAAGATCATGGGTGGGATATCAAATTTCATATTCCCTTAATTGCATTGACGCGTATGTGAATACCTTGTCGTGCTGTCTAAGGACGCACCCTAATTCCTTATGCGAAGCGTCACTACAAATCATAAAATCTCCTTTTTCATCCGGCAACGCCAACATAGGGGTCGTCACCAACCTTTGCTTCAGTTCTTGGAAGTTGTTCTCGCATTTCTCTGTCCATTCAAACTTCTCAGTCTTACGAGTAAGCCGCATTATACGGGATGCGATCTTTGCAAACTTGAACGAACCTCCGGTAGTAACTGGCCAATCCTACCTTTGGCAGTCGCCCTGACTACGGTCATCAATTCCTCAGCAGTCCTTTCTTCGTTCTTGTCAGGATCTCCCACGGGATCCTCTTCAGCAACAATCCCTTCTGGGATAACATCCTTAACCGTTACATCCCTAATATGAACATCATCTGGTCCCTCATTAGAACGCTCTATCGGATCCACAATCTGATCTCCAATAAGTAATAAAACATCATCGCGCTGTTGCTCCTCAACCTCAGGGTTCGGAGTCCAGCTACCATATACGATAACGAACTACGCTTCTATCATGATATTTATAAGGGTTCCCATAAGGGTTTTAACTGTCAGTGCTACGTTAGGTAGCCCGACTATGAACTTGGCAAGAGTTCTTATTATCTTAGTGAACTTATTATCTTAACGCCACATCATCTCTGAGGTGTATAACGCTTTGCTCTGATATCATTTCTGTAGCACCCCCAGATCCGGGGTCGAGGATTCGGGTTGTCACGATTTCCATTTCCCTTATCAATACTTAATCTTAACATCCAACCAACTACTGCGTACTGTGACCCCACAATATACACACACACACCACAAGTTATAGTCTCAGAGATGAATACCAAAAATAACACAAGTCATTTTATTCCACAATTATAAGTCATTACACCTCAAAAGGGTTTCTGAATAAATTTACATTTCCTTGCCATTATTACAATTCATAAATATACATAAGTCTGGTACAACAAAATTTGAAAGCCTAGCCTATTGGTAGTTCCTACCTCAGCTACAACAGCATCAACGCCTACAGGAAACTGCGGAATATTTCCTATCCGTTCACGAATTGGGAGCTTGGTCTTGTTCATCTTTTCTATCTATTGTTGTGTGATGAAAGAAGAAAGCAAGGGTGAGCAACAAGCCCACCGAAATAATATGTATAATAATTAACAATATATGAGCATTCTCATAGTACTCATGAAAGTCTTGGTCAAGTAAAAATGAACCAAGTTTGTTATCTTAACGTGACCCAGTCGCAAAATATTCAGTATATATATACCTATATACTTTTCACAATCTTTGAAATCCTCTGACATGTATAATATACACAGAGTTCCAGTTTATAACTGTATAAAAATATCGTTGCAAGGTGATCTCATATATCTAACCTTATCTCAACATTTTTCTGAAAATCTTTGACATGCATAAGATAATCATTTACTAGACATAAGTTTAAAAGATGAAGTTACAAGATACTCCAGTATACTTATATCTTTTCCAAATACTACTTGAACTACCACCGTTCAAGTTATAATCAGTTTCAAAAGTTCATCACATAGATGAGACTACAAGATAAGATTTGAATAGATTCGATCTTTGAAATATCATTCAACAGAAATGAAGTTACGAGATACTTCATTAAGTCCTGATATATATATATACACCTATATATATATCTCATATTTTCCTTGGAAACCTCTGTTATAAAAAGTATAAACAGAGTTATAATATCTAATGAATTTGGAAAGAAGAAAACCTTGGCATAAACCTGATATCTTGTTGATCAGGAAAATATACCAATAAGTAATATTTTCTACTAGTAGATGGAAGAATTTCCCACTGGTCATCACCCTGGCCACATTAGGACCTATGCTGGACTGCCACTCAGCCACTTACGCATTGATGGACTCCCACTGAGCCACTTACACTTTCATGGACGCCCACTGAGCCCATGTTGCTTATGCCGACTCAAATAGATAAATTTACTTCCCGAACGATGGGCAAGTAATCAAGATGCTTTCTCAAAATAGCAACCTCGTTGCGAATGTAAAATACACCACTGAGCCGGATCCCTCAGGTTTTGAGCGAGTATTTAAATCCCCTTCGAAAGGAGGATCTTAAATATAAAAATGAGTTTTGGGATCCGCTCTAACTTTTAGAAAATCATTTTGGAGACTCGAAAACATTTTTAAGAATGTTTGGAGTAATGATGATTTAATGAAATAAATCAGTCCCGATATATTAGAAAATATCTGAATATTATTATTTAAATAATATTCCCATAAAGGATAATCTTTATAAAAATAATTGAAGTAGAAGTTTTAAAAACTTATACTTGAAATTAATAATAAATGATCAAAGATATACTTATACAAAAGTACGATCTTTATTTGAATAATCGAAAATAAGTTTGATTATCGAAACATTATTCTTTAATAAAATAAATAATATTATTTAATAAAATAAGCGGAGTCATAAGTCCTCGAATGAATATTCAAAAATAATATTCATTAAATAAAATAAGCGGAGTCATAAGTCCTCGAATGAATATTCAAAATAATATTCATTAAATAAAATAAAGTTATCGAATAAACCTTATTCGATTAATAGTTTTGAAAACTATATCTATATATATAAATATATATATATATATATATTATACTCGGGAACATCGACTCCCGGTTTAGAAAATGTTCACCTCTGGGTCCCCTATACTAAGGGTATACGCAACTACTGCTTATCTCTAGCATAGGTATTATGCAATTATAAGCAATTGAATCAACAATTAGATATCAAGATTACGAAACAGACATGCATATATACCATATCACATGCTCCAATATATCGCAAGATTTGCTAATAACAATCATGCACTTATCACAAGATAATGCATATACATATATACATCACAACAACAGTATAACGGGTAGAAAACTTGCCTGAGTGTTCCCGGATAGACTTAAGCTTAGAGTGGGTCCGATAACCTATGAACAACAACATAAGTCGGAATTAAACCCTGGTCGCTTAAGAAACTAGACTTTAACCAATTGAACCCTAACGTTCGCTTATGGTCACTTCTCCGCTTAACGAATCACATAAGTCGTTGGAGTACCCTCGGCTCCACCATTTTTAATAAATTAACCATTAAGAATTTTAAGGCGATTTTTTCGCGAGTACTTTACCAACTGCCTAATCCACTTTAAATAATTGTTTCATACTCCAATTTGTCATTTAAGGGCCTTAACCAAGGTTTCAAAGTAAGGTGAGGGGTAATGATTCGTTCGCGAAACACTGTTACTTAAAACAGTCGTTTCTCCTAAACCGTACATCGGATTCAAGAGAACCACATATCAAAACGAAGCTCGTAACATGAACTACCTAAAAATGGCAATGGTCAGAATCTAACAGTGAGTGCACGGGTCCTGAAGTTAGGAACAAAAACAGTCCAAGGAAAATTGGGCATTACGACGGCTATAACTTAGCGATTCCCAAAATTTTATCAAATCAATTCAACTCCAAACCACCATCAATCAATCCCAATACAACCATATGACAATATCACTCATCAACCACTTTAAACCATTTAAACAAAGCCAAAATCATACCATGAACCATCAAGAACAACTAGTGCTACTCTTAACTCCCAAAATCAACAAAAGCACATAACAACTAAGATCTCAACATGGCAAAACAACTATTACACTTAATCTATCATTCCATCATCATAATCATTTATATCAAACAATCTTAATACTAAGATAATGAAGAGTTATACCTTTCTTGAAGCTTTTAATCAATGAAAGATCCTTGGAATGCCCATGGAAGCCTTGATCTATGCTTAAGCTACCTTGATCTTACAATAAAAATCAAGAATCAAAAATTTGTTCTTGAAAGTTACTATTCACCCTAGACTTTTAGAAATTGTTTGACTAGGTAAATCTTGGAATCTTGGATCCAAAATTATAGCATAACTAAGTTATGAATTATGGAAGCTAAGGAAACAAACCTCTTAATTTTTGATGGAGTGGTGCTAGGGTTTTGAAAATCTCCTCCTTGATTTAAGAAGAAAGGCCGAGAGCTTTTGTTCTTGAAAAAGAAAAGTCAACTTCTATTTTGTTTTATGATTTGCTTGGTTCCCTTTTTGGCTTGGCAAATAATTAGAATTTTTTACCATGGTAACTTTTACTTGGCCTAGAATCATCCAACCAAACACTTCTCCTTGTCATGCTTACATCACCCTACTTATGTCATCCATTTCCCACATGTCTTCTCCTTGGGGTGTGATGACATCATCATCCACTAACCTCTTTGATTAACCCCTAATTACTTGGCTAATGACCGCTTATCTGTTATACGGTTCGCTTAACTTTCGTTCTCGTTCGTCGCTTGTGGGGTCATATCCGGGATCTTATTACTCGGGTTCCCCTAAACCTTTCTCAATAATTTATATTCCTTTTATGATCCTCTCTTATTATCCTTGAATTAAAATCCTTTTAATTATGTTACCTTATACTCAATTCTTTCGGTATCTGGTGGATTTTCGGGAAAAATCAAAGTGTTCGAATTTGGATTCTGACGATCTTTACATACACTTATATATCATATAGAGTACTAATAAGATCTCAGAATATCAATAAAAGAACCCCTACATAGTGTGGCATGAAAAGTTTTCTTATTCAGCATAATCAGCAAAAATCACTATTCATAAGGGTTACAAAAAGTCCAAAATTTTTTTTTGGGGTTATTACACCCATGGTTTTGATGGTGTCATCAAGGTCTACCCCAGCTAATAGCCTCTCACCATCTAAATTTAGTGTCTGGGTAGTGAACAAGGTTGCTTAAACCAAGTCACTCTATTGGGGCTACACTTGAGGACTTGATTCAAGTGTTTCAGTGTAAGAAGAAGAAATGTTAGAAATAAGATTTTGAAGCTCAGGATTGAGTGTTGGCAGCTCCCCCTGAATGGATGAGGGAGCTTCAAGGGATGTGCCCTCCTCGTGTGTGCCATCCTTATTTCTCCTGCCATACACTTGGATTTGCTCAAGTATTGGCTGTGCAGACTCTTGACAGGATGCATTGGGGAGAATGCTCTTTTCAATAGAAACATCATGTTGAGAGTATGTTTCTAGAATCTGTTTTGACCCCATTTGTACAACTGCATCCTTTTGGGAGGATACAGAGGTGGTTTAAGTGGCCAGCTCAAATTTCTTAGCCTTATTTGTCCTTTTGACCAATGGTGACTCAGGTTCTTTATGTTTCTCACCACTCTCATTCATAACAGTAAGGGTTATCTCCTTTCTCTTCTTTTTACTCACTTCATCCTTTTGAGAGGATGAAGTGGTTGGTTTCCTAGCTTCTACTTAGTTTGAAGAAATTGTCTCAGCTTGGGAAGGTCCCTATTGGTTTTCCAGTATTTGTACTTCTACAGGTTCAGGGACCATAGCTGTACTAGCTTGTACATTTGAATGGTTCAGGTTCAGGTTCAGGCATTGGGTAAGGGTAAGTCCTAAACCTCTCCATCATGAATGGAGTGATTTTCAGACTTATATTTACCTTGTTCTTTGTAGTAAGTGAACCAAATATTATTTTGGACACTTGCTTATAATTGCCTATTTTAGTGCTATCTATATCATTCAACAAATGTATGCTGTTATTTTATGATTTAAAGTAGACATAATGAATTTTGGGAAGAAAATTTCCTTACCTCTTGCAGATTGGGGCATTGTTAGCCTAGTTGCAAGTTCTTCCAGGATCAATAGACCCACATTCAAGTGTCTGTTGTGGGCTATTGAGAACACCAGAATCTACACCACACTTGAAATGTTGTCATACCCTGTCTTCCTGCATGTGAAGGCCCTTACTATAGAATCAAACATAAAGGACCATTCCTTCATGAGGTTTGTTCTATTCAAGCTTGCCAAATTGATTCTTCCACCATAGTTGATGAAGTCCATGAATTCAGCAAGCTCATCTTGTGTTGGCATCTCCACTATATTTACAGTTGGAAGACCCAAAGCTGCATTCACATATTGCTCATTGAACTCTATCTGTTGGCCTCCTATTGTGCAAGTTACCACCAAAGATACAGAGTTGTCATTCATAACAGTTCTCACCACAACTATTACCCAAAACTCATGCAGAACATCCAAGTACAAGACTGGGTTAGCAGTTAAAGCTCCTGCAAGGTAAGATTCAAACAATAATTTCACAAACCCCTTAAAACTATCAGGGGCTTGGTTAGCATCAGTAAAAGCTAGGTAATTGGTTCCTTTATCTGGGATAGTAACTCTAACAATATTGAGTGTCATTATTGTTTAGTGATAGTGAATGGGTAAGAAAAATTAGTGAGAAAGGAGTTGAAATGGGAGAGAAATCGGTTTTGGATTGAAAAATCTAGGTCACTTAGAGTTCTCGAAGGTGTAAGTATGTATATATATCGAGATGTCTGGGTATTTATAGTAAAAGCAGATGACTTGTCGAGAAGTCAAAAATAGACGTTTGGAGTATACTTATCGAGAAGTCATTTTGAAATATGAAAAACCTATCGATAAGTCATTTTATTTATTCTTGTAGAGAACTAAAAATAAACTTATCGAGATGTTAAATAAATACCCAGTTTGTCCAAAATGGACTGAATTATTTCCAATTTTTATTTGAATAAATCAAAATAAAATCAGAATAATTTTGCCAAAAGTATTTTACTAAAATAATTTATTAAATTAAATTATTTCAGTTCTGAGTTATTCATAAGTCTAAAAGATACTTGAAGAGAACTCTATAAGTTAACACTTATAGAGAACTCTACAATGACTTGTCGATAAGTCAAAATAAATGTTAGATATATTTGATAATGTCATGGCTAATATGATTTATGTTTAGTTTTCAGATCTTACTTAAACAGGATAAATTAGTACTTACTGGAAGTCAGGACTTAAGGATATCAGTACTTATATTATCAGGAGATAATCATCAGAAGATGGATATCTGAACTTAAGTACTGAAGGACGTTCAGATAAGGACAACAGCTGATTAAAGGAAAAAAGATCGAGACAAACATAAGAAGAGATATGCATGAAGAAGGAATTCTATGAAGAATAGAATACTTGGAAGAAAAGATATCTGATTGATACATTTTAGGAAGCAGAATTATATTTCATATCAATTAGCGATTATCTTGTAACTGTGTAGTATATAAACACAGACATAGGGTTTACACTATAAGTGTTATCATATTCGAGAAGATTATTCATTGTAACCCTAGCAGCTCTCGTGATATTTGTTCATCACTGAGAGGTAACAGTTCCATACTGTAACAGAGTTTATTATTTCAATAAAGTTTGTTTTCTGTTACTTGAGTTATTAAAATTCGATTTGATTATACTTTACACTGTATTCACCCCCTCTACAGTGTGTGTGACCTAACAAGTGGTATCAAAGCCTATCTGTTAACGAACAAACAGTTTAAGATCCAAACACAATCATGTCTGACACAGAAACTCCAACTAAGCCTACCAAAACTGAAGAACCTCCAAAGACACAAATTCAAAGTCGGTATGAGACCATCAGAGTTCCCATACTGAGACCATCTGAATATGCCATATGGAAGGTGAGGATGACCATGGTTCTGGAAGCTACAGATCCAGAATATCTTGATAGAATCAAGGAAGGACCTCACAAACCAACCAAGCTCGCTGTTGCAGTTGCAGGTGAAGCAGCAAAGACTGTACCAAAGGAGAAGAGTGATTATACTGCTGAAGATATCGCATCAATTGCTAAGGATGCTAAGGTACGACACTTACTGCATAGTGCCATTGATAATGTAATGTCAAACAGGGTAATTAACTGCAAGACTGCAAAGGAGATATGGGATGCTCTGGAAACAAGGTGTCAGGGAACTGATACAATTAAAAAGAACAGGAAGACAATACTCACTCAAGAGTATGAACACTTTGACTTAAAGGTTAATGAGTCATTGACTGATTTATATGATAGATTTGTCAAACTCTTGAATGATTTGTCACTGGTTAATAAGGAGTATGATCTTGAAGACTCAAACCTTAAATTCCTATTGGCTCTTCCTGAATGCTGGGATTTGAAGGCAACAACAATAAGAGACAACTACAATCTTGATGAAACAACTCTTGATGAAATTTATGGAATGCTCAAGACTCATAAACTTGAGATGGAACAAAGAAGCAAGAGGAAAGGAGGAAAGTCAAGGACAGTTGCTCTTAAGGCTGAAGAAGAATCCCCCAAGACAGCTACCTCAAGGAAAGACAAGGGTAAAGCTCTTTTCACAAAGTCTGATACAGAGTCATCAAGTTCTGAAAGTGATGATGACTCAGATTCTGAAAGCTTTCCTGAGACTGATGCTGATGAGGAGATGATGAAGTTGTGTGCTCTTATGGTGAAAGGGATCACAAATATTGCATACAGGAAGTTCAGGAAGGGAAAGAAGTTCTCCAGGAAAGGCATAAGTTCTGATAAGAAGAATTTTAGAAGATCTGAGGGCAGAGGAGGAAAGTCTGACAGAGGAGATTATACCAATGTCAAATGCTATAACTGTGGTGAGAAAGGCCACATATCTCCTAATTGCAAGAAGGTGAAGGGTGACAAAGGCAAGGCTCTTGTCACAAAGAAGAAAAGCTGGACAGACACCTCAGACTCTGAAAGTGAGGAGAATTATGCTTTGATGGCAAATGCTGATAAAGCAAGTGCTGAAAGCACATCTGAAGTTGTTGAATCAAAGGTACCTCAGACTACTTATACTTTTCATACTGATGATATTAATGGGTTGAGAAGATATCTTAAAACCATGTTTGTTAGTTATAGAGATCAAACTTTAACATGTGAAAGATTAACTTCTGAAAATCTTGCTTTTAAGAAAAGAAATGATTTCTTAGAAAAAGAGTTAGTTATGTTCCATCAAACTCAGAAAGATAGAGATGATGCTTTTTATGTTAGGGATGAAGTGCTAAAAATGGATGAATCTCTAAAAACTGAGTTAGAAAAGGAAAGAGAGATTATCAGGACTTGGACTAACTCTGGCAGAACAACTCAAAATTTGCTAAGTAGTGAAAACTAGAAAGAGGGCTTAGGTTATGGAGAGAATAAGAGTGATAAAGGAACTGTAGAAATTAAGCATGTTGTTGTTCAGCAAAAGCCAAAGTTAAAACCTGTTAAGTTTGTAGCAGTAAAGTCTGATAATGAGAAATCAGAAGTTAAAGAGGGATTAACTTCTAACAAACTTAAACAGGAAAAGACAGCTGAAGTAAACATAGGTTTAATGACTAAGAAGCAGCTTAAGCATAAGCTGAAAGATGTTCAGAACGCAAACAAGGTAAAATCACCTAGGAAAAATAGGAATGGAAAGGAAGGTGTGAATAAAAGCAATGACTATAAACCTGTTCCTAAAGCTCCTAGGAAAACGTGTCATAACTATGGAAGTTCTAACCATCTGGCTTCTTTTTGCAGGAAGAATAAGAACATAAACTCCTTACCTTCAAAGTCAGGAGTTAAGAGTCAGTCTGTTAGATATAAGTCACAAAATCCTTGTTTTTATTGTGGTAGTTTATGGCATTCCATTTAAACTTGTAAGGAATATCATAGTTTGTACTATGATTATTATCAAATAAAACCTTCTTTAAAGAAAGTTTACATTGTTCCTTCTAGTGTAAATTCTGATTCAAAGTTTGATAGTGTAAGTTCTGATAATAAAAATGTTAACATAAACTCTGATGCTAAATCCGCTGCAAATGTTAACAAACTTTATAAGGCCAAAGGATCCAAGCAAGTCCGGGTCCTTAAAACTAATCATTAGTTGTCTTTGTGATTGCAGGGCAACAGGAAAAACATCCTGGTTCTGGACAGTGGATGTTCAGGACATATGACTGGAAAAAAGCCCTGCTATCAGACTTTGTGGAGAAAGCTGGCCCAAGTGTTTCTTATGGAGATGGCAACATTGGAAAAACATTGAGATATGGGAATATCAATCTTGGGAATGTCATCATTAAAGAAGTAGCTCTGGTCTCAGGACTTAAACACAATCTGCTGAGTATAAGTCAAATCTGTGACAAAAGTTATTATGTTGATTTCTTTGAAGAACACTGTGAAGTTGTAAGTAAATCTAAAGGCAAAGTTGTTCTGAAAGGATACAGGCGTGGTAACATTTATAAAGCCAAGCTTTCAACAAGTACTGTTGGATCTGCAATCTGTCTGATGAGTAGAGCATCAATTGAAGAAAGCTGGAATTGGCACAAGAAACTCTCTCATTTAAATTTCAACAATATAAATGAGTTGGTCAAGAAAGATCTTGTGAGAGGACTGCCAAAGTCAGTATTTGCTCCTGAAGGCCTCTGTGATTCCTGTCAGAAGGCCAAACAAAGAAAATCCTCATTCAAGAGCAAGACTGAATCATCAATTCTTGAGCCTTATCACCTACTACATGTTGATCTATTTGGTCCAGTGAATGTCATGTCAATTGCAAAGAAGAAATATGCCTTGGTCATAGTAGATGAGTTCACTAGATACACATGGGTGTATTTCTTGCACACAAAAAGTGAAACTGCATCTATCTTGATTAATCATGTCAAACAACTGGATAAATTGGTCAAAGACTCTGTGAAAACAATAAGGAGTGATAATGGCACTGAGTTCAAGAATTTGATAATGGAAGAGTTCTGCAAAAACCATGGAATTAAGCAGGAATTCTCTGCTCCTGGAACTCCACAGCAAAATAGAGTTGTTGAAAGGAAGAATAGAACTCTCATTGAAGCTGCACGAACAATGCTTGAGGAAGCAAAGCTCCCAACCTATTTCTAGGCTGAAGCTGTGCAGACTGCTTGTTTTACTCAAAATGCAACACTCATTAACAAGCAAGGAAAGACACCATATGAGATGGTGAAGAAAAAGAAGCCAAATCTGAAGTATTTTCATGTATTTGGATGCAAGTGTTTTGTTCTCAAGACTCATCCTGAACAGCTATCCAAATTTGATCTAAAAGCTGATGAAGGAATCTTTGTTGGATATCCACTTTCCAAAAAAGCCTTCAGAGTCTATAATTTGAGAACAAGAGTGGTCATGGAATCTATCAATGTCTCTTTTGATGACAAGAAGATTACTGGACTTGAAGATTTTATTGATCATGATCAGCTGAGATTTGAAAATGAAAACTCAAATTCTGATACTGAAAATCCTGATGATCTAAGTCCTGATACTGCAAACTCTGATGGATTAAACTCTGATGTTATTGAAACTATGGTGACTACGCCAAAGGAAGATGCACCTATGCAGGGGGAGCATACTCAAGATCTTACCACATCTCAAGAAGCATCAGAACATACATCTGGCTCTTCAAGTTCCGATTCGTCAAGTTCTGATAGTTCTGAAAATCTAAATTTTGAAGAATCCAACTCAGAGAGCATAGTTTCAAGGGGAGCATCAGAAAATGAAAATGAAGACAGCATGGATCATGGAGGAGCATCCAGTTCTAGAGAAAACCTTCCATCTGCAAGGAAATAGACTAAATCACATACACATGTTTTGATAATTGGAAATCCTGATGCAGGTGTCAGAACTAGAACAGGTACTTCGAATGAATGTATTTACAATTCTTTTCTTTCTCGGACTGAGCCAAAGAAAGTGGAAGAAGCTCTTCAAGATGCTGATTGGGTGCAAGTAATGCAGGAAGAGTTAAATGAATTTGAAAGAAACGAAGTCTGGACCCTAGTGCCAAGACCAAAGAATAGATCTGTTATTGGTACAAAGTGGGTATTCAGAAACAAAACTGACAGTGATGGTATAATTACAAGGAATAAGGCAAGACTGGTTGCAAAAGGATATTCTCTACAGGAGGGGAATTGATTATGATGAAACATTTGCACCAGTTTCTAGGTTAGAAGCCATAAGGATATTTTTGGCTTATGCTGCTCACAAAAAGTTTATTGTCTTTCAAATGGATGTGAAAAGTACTTTTATCAATGGAGAATTGGAGGAAGAAGTATATGTTGAACAACCTCCAGGCTTTATAGATTCAAAATATCCAGATTATGTCTACAGGCTTGATAAAGCACTTTATGGACTTAAGCAAGCTCCTAGAGCATGATATGAGACTTTAGCTCAGTTTCTTCTGGAAAGTGGATTTAACAGAGGAACAATAGACAAAACACTGTGCTACCTCAACCATGGAAAGGACTTACTTCTGGTCCAGATTTATGTTGATGATATCATTTTTGGGTCTACAAATGACAGACTCTGTAAAAAGTTTGCCAAACTGATGCAGTCAAGGTATCAGATGAGTATGATGGGGGAACTTAGCTATTTTTTGGGCCTTTAAGTCAAGCAGAATGAAGAAGGCACTTTTATTTGTCAAACTAAGTACACCAGAAACTTGCTGAAGAAATTTGGAATGCAAGATTGTTCAAGTACATCCACTCCCATGGCCACTGCAACAAAACTGGACAAGGATACTGGTAAATCAGTAGATATTACTGATTACAGAGGTATGATTGGCTCTCCACTCTATCTAACTGCTAGTAGACCTGATATCATGTATGCTACCTGTCTTTGTGCAAGATTTCAAGCAGATCCAAGAGAACCTCACTTAACAGTTGTGAAAAGAATTTTCAAGTATCTTAAGGGAACAGCTGATCTGGGATTGTGGTATCCCAGAGAATCAGATTTTAAACTAATAGGTTACTCAGATGCAGATTTTGCAGGTTGCAAAATTGACAGGAAAAGCACAAGTGGAAGCTGACAATTTCTTGGAGGCAGATTGGTTTCTTGGTTTAGCAAGAAACAAAAGTCAATTTCCATATCAACTGCAGAAGCAGAGTATATTGCTGCAGGAAGCTGTTGTGCACAGATTATTTGGATGAAGAATCAGTTACTGGATTATGGGTTAACATATTTCAAAATCCCTATTTAATGTGATAATCAAAGTGTTATTGCTATGACAGGTAATCCAGTTCAACACTCTATGGCAAAGCACATCAGCATCAGGTACCACTTCATCAGGGAACATGTGGATGAAGGTACAGTGGAATTGCACTTTGTTCCAACAGATCAACAACTAGCAGATATCTTCACAAAACCACTGTGTGAAGCTACTTTTATAAGATTGGTAAATGAACTTGGAATGGTTTCAGGTTCTTTCTCTAAATCTGCTTAGTTTTGTTCTGATGCATCAGACTTTATGATCAGTATTTACAGAATTTACTCTCCTTGTGTATTCTGTGCTTAATTGAAAATTTGCTTAAGTACTGACTGTTGTCTGATGTAAGTTTCTAAACTCTGATAGTGATATGTCTGTTAATGTAACTACTCTATCCTATGAGGATACCTGTGATAGATGCTGACCTAGTAGTCTTCAATAAACTAGGGATCCCATGTTAGAAGTAATTATTTCTGTGGAAATCTATTGACACAAGCAAATTCTGATATTGAGCTTAGTTGAGTTTACTTTGTCTATCTTATTACTAAGTCACAAACTAGAATAATGCTTCTCATCTGTTAAGTTTTGACGCTAGTAAATCTGTGGAATGCACTAAGTGCTGATAAACCTCTCTTATCAAAAGAAAAAAAATAAAAGATTCAAGGATTAAAATTCAGGTACTCCTTTGAGATCTAGAGTACAAATGTGAAAGGGACGACCCAAGTGCATTGCTGGTATTAAGTAAATATGCATCAAAAAAGGAAAATATTTTCTTGGTGACTTTTCACACTCTATGATTACTGGAGAAATACTCTGATAATAGCATAAATTCTGATAAGCAGTCGTGATTCACTTACACTGAGAAGCCACTGTAAAATAGAATTTAAAAAGATGCACAAAATTAGCACAAAATAGTTGAGGTGGACTCAAGCATGAACTCATTCAATAGTAGGTTTCAGAATAATGACAGGTTTTTAGTAAAGTTTTATTTATGCCTTATTTCTAAGATGTACTGAAGTGAATCAGACTTTACTCTTTGTCTGATATTTAGCTTAATGCACACACTAAACACTCCATATGAATGATGAAAATTACTGTGGTGATCTATGTTATTTTAGATGAACAGTTTCTGTGTCACATTACACAAATTCTGAGGACAAGTTCTGATTGCATGTTCTGATGATTAAGTTCTGAAGAATCTAAATCAGAATTTGTGCGAGGACTTACTAAGTTAGGCATTCATTTTTCGAGTTAAGAAATTATGTTCTGATAACTGTTAAGTTCTGATATAAGTCTAAGTTCTAATATTAAATTCTGAATCTTTACTTGACTTATTTGTGGATAAAATCTAAAAACAGTTTCATTTTAAATCAGACTATGTTTGGGTAGAATATTAACAGTCAATATCATTAGGGATAGTGGTTCAAATACACGTACAGTAATTTTTACTTGTTACTTGTGCGCATTAATCCTGACTTAAACTTCCAATGACTGTTTTCCTTCTTCCAAGTCTGGGGAGACGAGATAGAGTTAATTCTACCTGTCAGCATTAAATTTTTTTGCGTCTCCTGGCATTCTTTTGCCTATAAAAACAACCACTTACCACTGACTTAACTCCATCTTTCAAAATTGTAAAACGAGCCTTTAATGATTTGGTAACTGCTGATGTTAAGAAGAAGGTGGTTAAATCCTTACAGATTCCTCAATCTGTAAGACAGATCTTAGTAAATGATGATCCTGATACCTACAGATCTATTTATCTAGATGTCCAACCAACCACCACATCTCAAACACCACAACAATCATCAGCACATACCACTCATCTACTCAACCTACCCTCAGACAATATCTCAAATCATACCTCTCCACTTCACAGACATTTCAACCTTCATCCTCAGCACCTCTTGTGAAGCCTTCATCTTCCAAGGCTAAGAGGACAAAGACAGTTTCCCAAACACCTCAGAAGAGAAGGAGGATTATTTTGAGAGATGAATCTAACAGTGAGGAATAGGTTTCTACATCAGAACCTGTTGTCAAAGAAGCTGAGAAAGTTCCTTCTCAGAAGGATTCTGCAATTGGGGGATCTAGGCTTCTCAAAAGGCTTAGAAGAATGACTGTTGCTGAAACTCCCAAGGAATCCATATCTTCAAAGAGATACAAGAAATAGAGGGCAAAAAGGCCAGTTTCAGATGATGAGGAAGCAGCAACTAAGGAAGGAGATCAGGAATCTCTGATCTCACAAGAACCAGAATCTGCTAAAGCCATTGCTTCTCCATTAACTCCAACTAAGGAAGCTGCTACTGAAAAAGCCAACACACCATCTGTCTCCTAAGACTGTATCTCCTGTTAATTCAGGCAAATAATTAAAATTATGATTTGCTTGGTTCCCTTTTTGGCTTGGCAAATAATTAGAATTTTTTACCATGGTAACTTTTACTTGGCCTAGAATCATCCAACCAAACACTTCTCCTTGTCATGCTTACATCACCCTACTTATGTCATCCATTTTCCACATGTCTTCTCCTTGTGGTGTGATGACATCATCATCCATTAACCTCTTTGATTAACCCCTAATTACTTGGCTAATGACCGCTTATCTGTTATACGGTTCGCTTAACTTTCGTTCTCGTTCGTCGCTTGAGGGGTCATATCCGGGATCCTATTACTTGGGTTCCCCTAAACCTTTCTCAATAATTTATATTCCTTTTATGATCCTCTCTCATAATCCTTGAATTAAAATCCTTATAATTATGTTACCTTATACTCAATTCTTTCGGTATCTGGTGGATTTTCGGGAAAAATCAAAGTGTTCGAATTTGGATTCTGACGATCTTTACATACACTTATATATCATATAAAGTACTAATAAGATCTCAGAATATCAATAAAAGAACCCCTACATAGTGTGGCATGAAAAGTTTTCTTATTCAGCATAATCAACAAAAATCACTATTCATAAGGGTTACAAGAAGTCCAAATTTTTTTTTTGGGTTATTACACCCATGGTTTTGATGGTGTCATCAAGGTCTACCCCAGCTAATAGCCTCTCACCATCTAAATTTAGTGTTTGGGTAGTGAACAAGATTTCTTGAACCAAGTCACTTGATTGGGGCTACACTTGAGGACTTGATTCAAGTGTTTCAATGTAAGAAGAAGAAATGTTAGAAATAAGATTTTGAAGCTCAGGATTGAGTGTTGGCAGCTCCCCCTGAATGGATGAGGGAGCTTCAAGGGATGTGCCCTCCTCGTGTGTGCCATCCTTATTTCTCCTGCCATACACTTGGATTTGCTCAAGTATTGGCTGTGCAGACTCTTGACAGGATGCATTGGGGAGAATGCTCTTTTCAATAGAAACATCATGTTGAGAGTATGTTTCTAGAATCTGTTTTGACCCCATTTGTACAACTGCATCCTTTTGGGAGGATACAGAGGTGGTTTAAGTGGCCAGCTCAAATTTCTTAGCCTTCTTTGTCCTTTTGACCAATGGTGACTCAGGTTCTTTATGTTTCTCACCACTCTCATTCATAACAGTAAAGGTTATCTCTTTTCTCTTCTTTTTACTCACTTCACCCTTTTGAGAGGATGAAGTGGTTGGTTTCCTAGCCGCTACTTAGTTTGAAGAAATGGTCTCAGCTTGGGAAGGTCTCTATTGGTTTTCCAGTATTTGTACTTCTACAGGTTCAGGGACCATAGCTGTACTAGCTTGTACATTTGAATGGTTCAGGTTCAGGTTCAGGCATTGGGTAAGGGTAAGTCCTAAACCTCTCCATCATGAATGGAGTGATTTTCAGACTTATATTTACCTTGTTCTTTGTAGTAAGTGAACCATATATTATTTTGGACACTTGTTTACAATTGCCTATTTTAGTGCTATCTATATCATTCAACAAATGTATGTCTGTTATTTTATGATTTAAAGTAGACATAATGAATCTAGGGAAGAAAATTTCCTTACCTCTTGCAGATTGGGTTATTGTTAGCCTAGTTGCAAGTTCTTCCAGGATCAATAGACCCACATTCAAGTGTCTGTTGTGGGCTATTGAGAACACCAGCTTCTACACCACACTTGAAATGTTGTCATACCCTGTCTTCCTATATGTGAAGGCCCTTACAATAGAATCAAACACAAAGGACCATTCCTTCATGAGGTTTGTTCTGTTCAAGCTTGCCAGATTGATTCTTCCACCATAGTTGATGAAGTCCATGAATTTAGCAAGCTCATCTTGTGTTGGCATCTCCACTATATTTACAGTTGGAAGACCCAAAGCTGCATTCACATCTTGCTCATTGAACTCTATCTGTTGGCCTCCTATTGTGCAAGTTACCACCAAAGATACATAGTTGTCATTCGTAACAGTTCTCACCACAGCTGTTACCCAAAACTCATGCAGAACATCCAAGTACAAGACTGGGTTAGCAGTTAAAGCTCCTGCAAGGTAAGATTCAGACAATAATTTCACAAACCCCTTAAAACTATCAGGGGCTTGGTTAGCATCTGTAAAAGCTAGGTAATTGGTTCCTTTCTCTGGGATAGTAACTCTAACAACATTGAGTGCCATTATTGTTTAGTGATAGTGAATGGGTAAGAAAAATTAGTGAGAAAGGAGTTGAAATGGGAGAGAAATGACTTGTCGAGAAGTCAAAAATAGACGTTTGGAGTATACTTATCGAGAAGTCATTTTGAAATATGAAAAACCTATCGATAAGTCATTTTATTTATCCTTGTAGAGAACTAAAAATAAACTTATCGAGATGTCAAATAAATACCCAGTTTGTCCAAAATGGACTGAATTATTTCCAATTTTTATTTGAATAAATCAAAATAAAATCAGAATAATTTTGCCAAAAGTATTTTACTAAAATAATTTATTAAATTAAATTATTTCAGTTCTGAGTTATTCATAAGTCTAAAAGATACTTGAAGAGAACTCTATAAGTTAACACTTATAGAGAACTCTACAATGACTTGTCGATAAGTCATAATAAAACTTATCGAGAAGTAACTCGAGAAGTCAGTAAATTGACTTATCGAGAACTCACTCGAGAAGTCTTAAAATGACTTATCGATAAGTCAGTTAGACTTATCGAGAACTCAATTCTCTATATACTTTTGATCACTTTGATTCTTCCTTGTGTTAATTTTACATATTAAGGATGTAAATTAACAGCTAGACAGTTTTCTTAGAATTTGAAAGATTCCAAGCTGATTTTTCATTTGAAAAATAAATATGCAGAGATTTCTGAAATATTTATAATTCATATTTCAGTTAATTTCTAATTAAATCAAATTAATTCTGATATACTAGAAATTAATCTGCTGCAAAATATTAGCTGAGTTATTGCCTTAGGATGAATAATTTAGCATTCCAATTTCACCTACAAGTCTAGTGAAAGTTGCTTCATCCAAAGGTTTAGTAAAAATGTCAGCTAATTGTTTTTCTTTTGGAACAAAAATGAGCTCAATGGTACCATTTGCAGCATGTTCTCTAATGAAATGGTACCTTACATCAATATGCTTTGTCATATAATGATTGACTGGATTAGCCACAACAGATATACCATTAGTATTGTCACAGATTATTGGAATTTTGTGTAACACTAGGCCATAGTCCATTAGCTGATTTCTAATCCAAAGCACTTGAGCACAACAACTTCCTGTAGATATGTATTCAGCCTCTACTGTAGAAGTTGACACAGATTGTTGCTTCTTGCTATACCAGGATACAAGTCTTTGTCCAAGAAACTGACAGCTTCCACTAGTACTCTTTCTGTCAACCCTGCATCCAGCAAAATCTGCATCTGTGTATTCAACAGCTTCAAAACCAGTTCCCTTAGGATACCATAACCCAATTTTGGAGTCCCCTTCAGGTATCTGAAAATCCTCTTCACAGCCATCAAATGTGATTCTTTTGGATTGGCTTGAAATCTTGCACACAGACATGTAGCAAATATAATGTTTGGTCTACTTGCAGTTAAGTAAAGCAATGACCCAATCATCCCTCTATAGCTTGAAATATCTACACTTTTGCCCTTTTTATCTTCATCCAACTTTGTTGCTGTAGACATATGTGTAGATGCAGGTGAACAATCAACCATGCCAAACTTTTTCAATAAGTCTTTGACATACTTAGTTTGGCTGATGAAGATTCCATCACTTTTTTGACTAACTTGAATTCCAAGAAAGTAACTTAATTCCCCCATCATAATCATTTCATATTCACTCTGTATAAGCATAGAGAATCTTTGACAGAGCTTCCCATTAGTAGAACGAAAGATGATATCATCCACATAATTCTGAATTAGGATCATATCACCACCATGCAGCTTGTAGAATAGTGTCTTATCTATTGTTCCTCTACTGAAACTATATTTAAGTAGAAAATATGTCAGTGTGTCATACCAAGCTCTAGGTGCCTGCTTTAGTCCATATAGAGCCTTGAGTAGCTTGTACACAAAATCTGGAAATTCTGGATCTTCAAAGCCAGGTGGTTGTTGCACATAAACTTCTTCTTCAAACTCACCATTTAGGAAGACACTCTTGACATCTATTTGATATACTTTGAAGTTAGAATGTACAGCAAATGCTAGAAAAATTCTTATTGCTTCAAGTCTTACAACTGGAGCAAAAGTTCCATCATAATCAATTCCTTCTTCCTGTGAGTAGCCTTTTACAACCAACCTTACCTTGTTTCTGGTAACTTTACCATTTTCATCCATCTTGTTCCTGAACACCCATTTTGTTCCAATTACACTTCTGTTCTTAGGTGCAAGAACTAACTCCCAAACTTTATTTCTTTTAAACTGATTAAGCTCTTCTTGCATGGCAGATATCAAATCAGGATCAATAAGAGTTTCTTCAATTTTATTGGGCTCTACTTGAGACCGAAAGCATGCATGTAGGCACTCATTAGCAGTTGCACTTCTAGTCCTTACACCAGCATTAGGATCACCAATTATTGCATTTTTATTGTGACTCCTATCCCATTTTCTAGTATGAATTTATTGACTGGTGCCTTCATCATTTTCTTCATTATTTGTATGACTGGTAGATTCTTCTTCTCTTTCTCCCCCTGAAATTGTGCTATCAAATTCAGGTGTATGTGATGAGCTTCTATTTTCCTGATTTTCCTATTCAGTAATCTCTTCATTCAACATCTGTTGTGCATTGCCTTCATCCTCTTCATCAGGATCACTGTTAATGTTGAGATTTTCAAATGCAAGGACTTCGGCTTCATTTTCATCAAGGCATTCCAAGCATGGACACTTGTCATCATCAAAAGACATATCTGGGCTCTCTATGATTTTCTTTTGATCAATTACATAGACCTTGTAGGCAGTTCTCTCCAATGAATATCCTAGAAAAATTGCTTCAAAAACCTATGAGTCAAATTTTCCCACATATTTAGAGTTGTCTTTTAAAATGTAACACTTGCTTCCAAACACATGAAGATGCTTTACAGTAGGTTTTCTCTTAGACATGATTGACTAAGGTGATTTGCCATGATTCTTGTTAATGAGATATCTGTTTTGAGTGTAACATGCAGTATTTATAGCTTCTTCCCAAAAACTAGTTGGCAGATTGGCATATTGCAGCATTGTCCTTGCAGCTTCTACTAATGTTCTGTTTTTTCTCTCAACTACCCCATTTTGTTGAGGTGTTCTGGCCGCAGAGAACTCTTGAACAATGCTTTATTTTTGCAGAATTCACTTAATGTTGCATTTCTGAATTCTGTTTCATTATCACTTCTTAATCTCTTTAGACAGTTTTGATCTTCAGCCTGTTTCTCCATCTTCTTTATGTGCTCAGTTATGATGTGTGGAGTCTCATCTTTAGAATGCATAAATTCTACCCATGTGTATCTTGAGTAGTCATCCACCATCACAAGTGCATATTTGTTTCTTGAAATTGATAAAACATTTACTAGCCCAAACAAGTCCATGTGAGTAAGTTGTAATGGTGCACTTATGGAATTCACAGTTTTTGACTTGTGACTTGATCTTTTCATTTTTTCTTTCTGATAGGCTTCACAGACTTCAACTTGAGCAAACTCTAATTTTGTCATGTCTCTCGCCAACTCTTTCTTGACCAGAGTGTTGATTGCCTTATAATTTAGATGTGAGAGTTTCTTATGCCATAGTTTGCTTTGCTCTATGGATGCCTTGGTGTAGAAGCAACAGATTTCATTCTCATTTGTTGAGTCTAAGTCTGCAATAAAAAAGCTTCCTTTTTTTGCTCCTTTTAGAGCAACTTCATTGGTTTTCTTGCTGATGAAGATACATTCTTCTTTTTCAAATAGAACTTTAAAACCTTTATCTGCAAAATGGCTGACACTGAGAAGATTTACTTCAAGACCAGCTACCAATGCTACATCATCAATGACAATATTTCCAGAAATAATCTTGCCATATCCCATTGTAAATCCTTTGGTGTTGTCTCTAAAGGTCACCAAAGGGATATCCTTCTCCTCAAATTGTGATATTAGGGCCTTATCACCTGTCATATGCCTGGAGCATCCACTTTCTATGATCCATATGACCTTCTTCATTTTTCCCTCCACACAATGAGTTTTAAGTGTGTTTAGCAACCCAAGCAGTGTTGGGTACTTTCTTCTTGTTAACTGATTTAGTAGAAGTAGAGTTAGAAGTCTCAAAAAGAATAGAATTCATAGATGTTTGTGTATTTTACCTTGTAGCTGTAGATCCAATAATGACTTCTTTGAGATCTACTCTCAACTTATGGCAACTTTTCATCACTTTTAAATTACAGGGAATGTAGTCAACTTTATCACATAATGAATAGGGGTCATTTGCCTTGGCTTCATTATACTTGCAGGCTCTTCAGATGGCTTGCTAACAACCTTTTTACAAAGGTGAGTTAGGTGATTCACAGAGCCACACTTTTCACATTTCTTCCTTGGAGCAACTGTAACATAAGCAAAATTGTTGCTTTTATTTATCCCAATCTTCCCATTTTTATTCTTCTTCTTCTTTCTTGCATCTTCAGTTTTTGTTTCCTTGACAGGTGTCTTAGAATCTTGGTTATCCATGAGCTTCTTTTCAGCTTTTGAAGTTTGAGTTGTTTTTGCATTTTTCTTCTCATTATCTTCATCAGCAATTTCTTGCTTTATGATCAACTCCTCTTCAGTGAAATCTACTTCACATGCTTTGAACATAGGTGAACCAACCTTTTTCAGCATAACTAGAACATCTTCATTTTCATTTGCTTTCCCTTTTTCACCTACAGCTTTTCTCTTGTTGTTCAAGGCATCATAATCAAGACCAATAACAATATTTGCACATGGCTTGTTCTTCTCATGGTATTGTCCAACCAACTCATATGCAATCCTAAAAGATTTCAACTTGACTTCATTCTTTTCTAACTTTTCCCCTAACACAACTTCAATCTCATTTGCACACTTGAACTTGTTCTTTAGATATGCATTTTCTTGTTTCACAGTTTCAAGCTCTACCAGCAACAACTCAATTTCTTGTTTCTTATTTTTAAGCTTCTCATTTATCTTTGTTAGTCTACTAACTTCTTCATTAGCAGCAACCATACTTGTAAGAATGTGAAATATTTCTGTGCTCATCTTTTCTACAGTTCCTTATATTGACTCACATTTAAATCAATGGTAGTAAGAGTTGGTACCTGTATTTTTGATGAGAATGACTCTCCTTGCTCCAAGGCCATAAGTGCATAATTTTTAACTTCCTCATCTTCATCATTGTCAGAATCATCCCAACTCTTTCCCTATGCAATATAAGCTTTGCTTTGCTATTTCTTCAAAAGAGCTTCATAATTTGCTTCTAGTTTAAGATAAGCTTCTTCTTTCTTTGTTTTCTTGGGTTTTCTACATTCTGTAGCAAAATGGCCTAGCTCATCATAGTTATAACACCTTATTTTGATCTGTCAACAGATCCAGTTTTGTTACCATTTTTGCTATCAAATGTGTACTTTCCTTTTCCTTTCCAGCTGTTGTCTTTGTTGAATGATTGTCCTTTACCCTTGAAGAATCTTGGTTTCTTTACTCTAATATTAGAGAACTTTCTTTCCAAATAGGCCATTGACTGATCTAGCTCATCAAGTTCATCCAAGGTGTAGAACTCATCTTCATCCAATTCCAGTATGACTTGTTCCTGTGAATCATTATTTCTTTGCTCACTTGTTGAGACAACTGAAGTGTGGGAACTTGGCTCATCATTAGAGGTTTGGCTTTCATTGACAATTAAAGCACTTGAGCCATCTACAACATGCCCTTGACCAACCCTTAATGACTTCTTTTGAATCATTTCCAATTCATATCTTTTTAAGATTCTATACAGAACTTCCAGAGTTATTCTACTCAAGTCTCTCCCTTCTCTGATTGCTGAAATTTTCTGTTCCAAATGTTCAGGAAGTGCGAGCAAAAACTTTAAGTTCACTTCTTCAGCTTCATAATATTTGTCATGCAGTTGCAAGTCATTAATCAGCTTGTTAAACCTTTCAAACACATCAGTAATACTTTCTTTTGGCTTAGCCATAAAACCCTCATACTGTGAATTCAATATCCTTTTCTGTGTATTCATTCTTCCAAGATCCTAAATCTGTTTACTTTTAGATTTTGTTCTGATACCACTTGTTAGATAATGAATCACACACAGAGGAGGGGGTGAATGTGTTTTAGTATTTTTCTGCCTTTCTTGAATTATTTAAGGTGGTGAACAAAGTAAATTAAATCTTGTAGTGAAATGTACTAAAATTAAACAAGAAAGAATAGTGGACACAGATATTTCAAAACTCACTTAATTTTATATTAAAAATTAAGAATGTTTTGCTATAAAATTTCTAGGCTCTTTGTTGATAAAAAGATTAGCTTCTTTCTTAAGAGAATACAAGATTTTTCTTATCTCAATTGTTACTCCTAAATAAAACATCCAGTGTTTACTTTATAGAACAATAAACACTGGTTATTACACAGTATGCAACAGCATGCACTAAAACCTATTTTTAGATAATCGAATCTTTCTATTTATGGCTTAGTGTATCTTTGCTAATCTTGCACGCCTGTGACTTTACTTTGCCAGTTAATCTTGGCCTTTGATCTTGTACTCTTCAAGCTGCTTTTGTAGACTTGTCAATCCAACTGATTAGATTGTTTGTTGATTGATAATCTTGGATATTGATCTGGTCTGGATTTTGTACTTTGAGTTTTCCCTCGAGATCTCCAGTTCTGTATATAGAGAACTTGACATCTCAATAAATATATTGGCTTATCGAGATCTCTAATCACTCTATAGATGTTTTGACTTATTGAAATTTCTGAGTTCTCTATAAGAGAATTTGGCTTGTCGAGATCTCACTTCTTCATGTCTTCACTTTAACTTATCGATAACTTTGAGTTCTCTAGTGACAAATAAACTTATCGATATATCAGAGTTCTCTAGTGAAGAAATGACTTGTCGATATCTCCAATCTTCATGTCTTTAATTTGGCTTGTCAATATCTCTGAATTCTCTAGTAGCTTTTCCTAACTTGTCGATAAGTCATTCTGGAGTTCTCGAATGACTTCTCTATAATACTAAATATGTGACTTATAGAGATCTTGACTTAGAATATTTTTCCCAAAATAGATTTATTTAACACCAAGCTTCTTCACAATTCTTGTGAGGTATGATCTTCTTGATCTTCTTTTAGATAGAATTCCTAGGATTGATACTGTTTACAGAAAAAGACCTCAGTCTCTCCTTGAACATTTTTACAGACTTAAGAATTATAATACATAATGCAAATATAGAATATCATACAACTTACTTAGGGTTGTCATATTGACTTAGTCTTTTTATTATACAAGCATGTCTTGCACAACTAATTTTTAATGACTTTTTGTACTATTTTAAAAAATTCAGTTGTATCAGAAGCCAAATATACAAATGTATCAAAAATAATTAGTATAAAAATATATTGATTATCCTTACACGCATAATCATACTTGTTAACCTTTATTTCACCTGTCTTAGTGTCTTATTTGTTGTCTGACCACTGTAAACATTCCATTACCAGGACTGCACAAAGGTAAAAATTTGGGACCGGACTGGACCGACCGAACAACAATTTTTTTTTATCAAAATCACCGACCGGGGATCAAACCTGCTAAATCCGATCTTGGCACTGGACCGGACCAGAAAAACCCGAATTAGACCGGGATCGAACCATTATGGACTTGTTTAATTAATATTTTATAATATATTTTAGTTTATATAATTAAATTTTGATTTTTTTTTTCAAATTTATATACATTTAAAACTTCTTCCACCTGGAACGACAATAAAAATTTAAAAGTAACTACATTTTTTTAAAAAAATATATGAATATTAATGTTTTATTATATGAAGTACGAAGTTAAATAATTTAAAATTTAATTTCGATCTGTTTTAATATTAACTTATTATATTTTAATTAAATCATTAAAATATGATATGTACATATGTTTAATTTGTATACTTATCCTTTTAAGACATAAAGTAAAGTTAAAATAATAATACGCATGAATTCAGGCTTATTCAAGTATGGACCATTTTTTCAGGTTTTGTACTGAATCAAACCGAAAATCGGATTTTTTTTATTTGAAGGACCAGAGACCTGACCGGTTATACTCACTCCGGTTCGGGTCTTGTACTAATAGACCCTATCTCGTCTCATTTACATGTCTAGATTGAAATTGTGTGTAGCCGCAATTATCAAAATCACTATTTTCGTCCTCGATAATTTTTTTTGATAACAACAAGTTAATCAAATCTAATATTTCATTTTCATTTCTTTCATTTGACAAAAAATTCAGAAACACATTGTAAGAATCAGTATTACAATTACTTTTTCTCATTAATAAAATATTTACTTGGACATATTTTAATACAAAATTACTTGCAATATCAATTATCTTTTATTAATAAAAAACCATTGAAAAATAATAGTAATAAAATATCAAAATGTTAAATTATTTGATTTCATTCTGATCGAAAGTTTGATTCACCACAACTATCTAATTATATAAATCAATTTATTATATTTATCTTTGTTGATTTTACCATGTTTGCATTCTAGTAACTACATAATTAAATATTATTTATTTATCATATACTTTTATCCTTATTCTAGGTTTAATTTTGCACAACTACATAATTTAATTATCATTTGTTAATTATAAAATTTTCAAGAATTTAATAAAATTATCGATTATTATAAATTAGGAGATAAGATAAAATAATATATTAGATAAAGAGTATTAGTGGAGTTGATACATTTTAATATGTTTGATATTACTATTTAATGTATCATCACATTCTTTACAATAAAATTAGTGAGAGATTCTTACTCATGTGAGGAAAAAATGAATGTGTATATTAAAAATAAGTGTTTTTTGTTGAATACGCAATTTTTTAAATGCATTTTTTGTGGTTATTTTTGACCAAACTAGTTTTTAGGTATTTTGCTTATTTAAAACCCAAACATTAATATTTTGGTACAACATCCTATATTATGTTTAACCAATTTTGATACATTTGTTTATCTAGAAAATTTTATATTATTCAAAAACTAAATAATTTATAAATAAAAATATTTAATCTAGTAACCTTTTGTATTATTTTAATCGTTTGTCTCATTCTGTTTTTCAATTTTTTGAATTAATAAATATCAAAAATAAAAATTACATTTTCTACAACATCTTCTATTAGCATTTTTGAAATCTACTTACCATCGTAATATTATTCTAAAATTTCTCATTTTCTTTACAATCTTGATATTTTTCTAAATTTTCTTTTTAACACCTTTCTCTTTAAATGATTTACTACATTAATATTTTCCTAAATTTCCTTTTTAATATCATTTCTCATCTTTCTGCTAAAATCAACTTACTAAATTATGTTTTCCTAAAGCTTTTCTTGTAATTTGTAGTCAATTACAAATGCAAGTATCTATAATTATATTTTCTCAATAATTTTTAAAATTATTTTATCATTATATTACATTTACGTAAATGAGAAGATAAGGGCGATGAGGTGGTTCCTCTCGTATATTTTTATTCTATTTTTGTAATTTTATCAAAATTTTTAATTATTAAATAGAAAAAATATTACATTGATTATTGTCTAATAAATTATATAATTTTATAATATTAGGTTTGTGAATAATGAGAGAACAACTCCTTGAAGTAAATATGTTTAACGAGAGAATGGATATTTAAAGTTTTTGATTATTAAATTTATTCATTATTTATAATTTCAGAATGATCAAAATAGATAAGAAAAAAAACCCAAACATTATCTTAGAATGCCTTTGCAAAACACAACTTAGTAAACTAGTTTATTTATAATTAAAAACTACAAATTTTAAAATTTTTAATGTAAATATGTGCAACCAAATTTAAATATATAAAAATTTAATAATAATAATTTTAAATTGATAAAAACATATGAAAAAAATCTTAATTTGCAGGCTGCAGTTAATATACAGTCAAACAAACAAATTATTATGGTTCAAGTGTTTAACAAACATTTGTAACAACCACATAATAATCGATTTTAATAAAAAAGCCCCGCAACCGCACCTTGTATTCAATCAACGCCTCCGATCCAATCTTTTCCTTATCAGTATCATCACTCCCCCCCTTTTTCAATTTTTTCAACTCCGTTCACTCTCTCCTTTTAAATCTCGATCCTCTCTCTCTCTCTCATGGAAGAGAGACTTGAGCTGGCAAAGCTGTGTAGCTCTCGTGATTGGTCCAAAGCAATTCGCGTCTTGGATTCACTTCTCTCCAAAACTTGCCTCATTCAGGACATCTGGTTCGTTATTAATCATTTGATTTCAATTTATCTAATTGTTTGATTATTGTTTAAGTTATTCACTGTTTGTTTGTGAATTCAGTAATCGAGCTTTCTGCTATAGTCAATTGGAGCTTCATAAGCATGTAATTAAGGATTGTGATAAGGCTCTTAAGCTTGATCCCGCACTGCTTCAAGCTTACATTCTCAAAGGTACATGATTCATTTTACGTTAATCAATTCGAATTTAGAGTTACGAAATTGTATCTATTTTCTGTTCTATCCAATTATTTACGGATTATACTTCGCATAGGAATTGGTGTTCTGAAGTTGCTTATGTTTTTCTAATACAATAGTGATCATGTTATAGGCCTATAGCATTTGTTTCACATATTTTATCTTCATACCATAATACTAGTGAAGGTCAGAGTGATTGCACTAACAGCACCGTAGATTCATTATTCTGTATAGATCAGGTCGGAAGTCTAGAAACAGAAATAAGTTTTGCTTTTCTTCTTGGTATGTTCTCAATTCATAAATGAATGTACAAGATAAAGTAGCAGGAATTTCCTACTATGCTATTTCTGGCTACAAGTCAGCCATTTTGATATGCGTTTCTAATTATGAAATGACAAGGGTATAATAATATTCACATTAGAGTGATTTTTTGAGCTGTTGGGGGATTATTTTGTTCTACGTATGTGGGTATGAACATGTATAGGTACTTCCCTAATGGTAGAGGAATTGATAGGTAATGAAAATAAAAGGAAAATTTATGTTTATGAGTAAATAGTTAAATTATTTATTAGTGCTCCCCAAATTATTTTAGACTTGATCATTGAGTAGTTGAATTGTTAATTGAGACCCTTTTTGTTCATGGATTGTGATCCAGGTCAGGAAATCCTAGGGTAGTTGATGAAGGACAAGATAGATACATATAAAAAGGTAGATTTAATGAATTAAAAATCGGGAAGCCCTAAGGTGATCATTGTTATTACGAAGACTACTAGGCGATGCGAAGGTTCGCCTGAGAGTCTCTCTTGAAGCCTGATGGGGCATTGATAACCATGATTGTGGTTGTGGTGTACCATGACATGATCAAACCAATGACCTAATCGAACCAATTGATAGTACACAAGAAAGAGATGGAGATGAAAATGTTATTAATATAGATCACTTTGCTTGATATTCATCACACTTGTGTTTTTATTTGCTTGGATATGTTTAATATTTGGAAATTGATGTTATTATGCAGAAACTATGCTTATTTTGAACTTACTATTCTAGTACTTCCGATTTAAATTATGGAACCGATGTATTTAGTTAAATTATATATTTAATCTAGTAAGTATATGTATAATGAACACATTGTCGACTTTTTACTACTAGCATTTTCGAAGGTAGGCTCGACTTGGCGCCATGATAACCGTGAAGGTGATCCGATCCAAACGACAGAAGAACTACTTTCCTTAGGATTCAACCATAGAACAATATTTTTTTTTGGATTGGAACCTTTAACAACTAACAAGGGAGATAATTGTCTCAATGTAACAATTAATCAAAAGTCTTCCAATGATAAAAGATCATCTCCTTTAATTGAGGCTTGCGCTTGACCAACAAGTAAAATACTAATAATAAAAGAAGGAAATCCTTTTCTTGTTCGCCATAATAATCTAAAATTGAGCTATTTATATATTCTAATTGAACTTTATCATAAGTCGCAATTAATTATATTCCTAAATAATAACATATAATAATTGTAAATTAATATTTTAAGTCTTTTCTCCAATTAGTATTAATTCTTTTGCGGTTGAATCTCCCTAGTTGTATCTTTTTATTGTTTTTATTTCAGAAATTATTGTTCATAAATCTTTTCCTACATCACAAATCTGACTTTGACTTCGTAATATTGATGTATGTTGGAAAACTATGCTTGTTACCAACATTAACAATGTGATCTTGATATGTGCATGAGTAATTAAATCCCTTGTGGTTGACCTTAACCACACTCATGGATACAATCACCGCACCTTAATGTAAAACTCTCACTCATGTATCGCTCTCTACCTAACTCTCCGATTTCGCATACTTTTCACATGATTTTAATTAGTGTGGGTGGAAGCACGTCTTCTGCACACCTAAAAAAAAGTCCTTAAATTGTTCTCATTTGTAGTCGCCACATATTTTCTATTTCTAACACTCCCTCTGTCCCATTCAATTCACTACATGTTTTTTTTCAATATTTGACACACATTTTTAAGGTGAACATAAAGTATAGTAGTATACCTCCGTAATTTATTTATAAAATTTTCTTTTTCTGTATTAAACTTTAAACATTAAATTTTTATTCAAAAGAAAAAAAATCAAAAAATTTATATAACTATACTTTAGAGGAGCATTAAAATGCGTGCCGAACTCCCCGTCCCCTAATGGGGCAAACCCAATGGGACAGAGGGAGTACATGTTTGAATCATATTTATTAGAATTACTAACTTTTTTTTTAATCATATATACAGTATATATATATATGTGTGTGTGTGGAAGGGTTTGCATGCAAGATTCCTTTAGTAATAATAGTAACCGCGTAACTACTTTTATGACCAAGATTATGTAGTAGGCTTTGTCTTGTGAGTGAATGCCATTGCCATATCTTTGACTAGTTTAGCTCTCATTGCTATGGTGAAAATTTGCGTTGCTCGTTTAGTGGAATACTTGATTAATATTGCATGATATTTATTTTAAACATGTTTTCCTCCTGCTACGAGGTATATTAAATTGATATCTAATTAAAGCTTCTTGCACTTTTCTCTTGAACTCAATATTTAAGCATTTGTCTAGGTCGTGCATTCTCTGCTTTGGGAAGAAATGAGGAGGCGCTTGTGGTTTGGGAAGAAGGTCATAAATATGCTGTCCACCATTGTACAGATATAAAGCAACTTTTAGAATTGGAACAGCTTTTGACAGTTTCGAAACAAAATAATACTCTTTCTTTTCAGTGCCATGCTGCAGAATCTGATATTTCTGCAACTGAATCAGTTATTACAAGGGGATCGACTGAAACTCATGATAATAGTGATAAGTTGAATGGTAAGCATGAGCCACCCAGTGAAACTAGCGTAACACCAGAGGTTGGCAATAACTCAAGTGATAAATCACAGAAGCACAATGTTTTAAATGGTAAAGCTAAAGGGTGCAGGACTGATGGCCTATCAAATGGAAGTTTTGAGGGTCCAAAATTGAGTGACGGGTCAGAAGTATGTAGTCCACCTTTTGCAGTTCGCACTAAATCAAGTGATGAAACAGAGAGTATCATTAAGTCGGGCAGAACGTTTGATATCACATCTATGGGTGAAGTGTCTGAAGCGTTTACTGGTTCAAGTAATACTTCTGAATTGAACTATCAACCTTCTGCAATCACTGATAAATCAATAAATAAAACCGATGCTCGCAGTAAGCCAAGCGATAAAATTGACATGCATCTGGATTTGAGCGACCAGAATAAGAGGAATAAAAAGTTCTCTGTTACTAGGATTTCAAAGACCAAATCAATAAATGTAGATTTTCGATTATCCAGAGGGATTGCCCAGGTAAGGATATTCACCTATATTTAAGAATTATCAAATGAAAATATCTGTGTATAATATCGTTTGAACTCATAGTGGAGTTTTGAGTATATATATGTGGATATTTTTGCCCCTTCGTGATGTTCCGAATTTTATAATTTCAGAGGAATTTAAATAATGGATTGTAGCATTTTTACTATCGAATATGCTTTAATCTGTTGCACGTTTGCAATTTGATTTTAAATGTAAAATTCCTAATTATGATTTTGATTTTTACTATCGAATATGCTTTAGTCTGTTGCATGTTCTTTAATGTGCGTGTGTTGATTTGTGGTGCCTTGAGAATTTCAATCTGTATACTTTGGAAAAGGTTTAATTATGGAAGTGGCTACTTTTACTACATTAATATTTCAAGTTTGTCACACAAGTTTTATCGCGTCTCACCCAGGTCACTAGGTACGAAAAATGTACACTCTGCTAAGATTAAAATGGGAAAGAAGATATGAGCTTTATACACGTATCAATACTTATTAAGACATGAGCTACACCGATTACTTCCCCACTTCTTAAACCACCAATTATGTCTTTTTAGCTCCATCCTTGACTGATACGTTTAATATATTTTGTTTAAAATCATCTTTCTTTGCTGGGGGGATGACTTCCACTGGAAATTGGCTGTGAGAATCGACTAAGGTTTTGGTGCTGAATTTTACCAAACCTCCCCCCCCTCTCTCTCCCCCCTTCTTCCCCTCTAAATCTCTCTCCCGCTTTCTCCCCATCTAAATCTCTCTCTCCTCTCCCGCTCTCTCCCTTGCACATTCTAACCCCTCTGTCCCCGCTCTCATCGTCTCTCTCTCCCTCACCCTCTCTCCCTCCTCGTATACTCATAAATCTGCATCTATATTTATGCAACATTATTCTTGATTGACATGTGTGACATTGGTTGTTATTATCAAATATAAAGCAACATACCATTGAGTCTAGTTTGCTCATCCAGAAAAATTAATTAATATTTTATATTGAAGAGTTTTATAAAATAAAGCTTTAAATAATATATTATTGTTATAATTTGAATACTTTTGAATAGATTTAATATAAAAAACTAATATAATAAATAATAAAAATTAAAAAACATACCAAAAAAATAGCCAAACATATTTACAAAATAAAAAAAACACGTGCTGTTGTATTTTTGATATATATATATATAATAAAGTTCCATGGAGTCCTTTGGGGAAGATTCAGTAGTCCACCATCCATTACAATCCAATTTAATGGTCCAGGTTTTGTGTATTTTAATAATATAAAAATAAAAACAATAAACTACATGGTATAACGTGTGTAGTGGTGTTGTATCATTAATGTTTGAACAAGTAAAACAGTTTTGTTTTGTAAAGTGAGCATAAACGTTCGGCAAACTAAGCATGTTTTGCATAATAATATATTTTGCAATGTTCTTCTTACCTAGTGATGTTTGTAGGACGTGAGTCACAAATAAATATGTTTTGCAATATTTTACACAATATTTTACTTGTAGAACATATACATATATGGACCCCGGGACTCCAAAAGAATATGGGACTCCATAGAACTTAACTATATATATATTTTTGGTCACAACAAAGCACAAGAAGTATCTAATCGCTAGGTTGGATCTCTAGTCCGGGCCGAGTAAGAGAATTATCAACCATTAAGAAGGAATTAAAGTAAGCCACACAATCTTAACCATATTAACCGTGAAGTATCACTCAGCTGAATTAAGATTTAAAATAATGAGGTCCTAAATAAATAAATGCTTTGGACAAGGTGAAATCAGAAAGAATTTAATTGAAGAAAAGTTGGCTATAGTCTATAGATAAGTGTCCTATTATTTGATACGGAACTGATACCTGAACAAGTTCTAATATTGTGCGATTATATTGTCTTTTATGTGCGTACTTCCATTGTAGCAAGTGTTAGGATGAACATGGAGGCATCCGACAATTGATACGAACACTTAATTTTCCTGGTAGCAAGTCTTTTTTTGTTCGTACACCTTGCTCCCGAGTTCGGGAGGAAAGTTTGTGAAGAGGAAAGCAAATAATGAAATTTGCATTCCAATCTATGCTCAGAGTGTTTCTTAAAAATGAAAGCAAGTGAAAGTGAGTGAAACTTAATATGCTTTCTTCACAAAACTTCCACTCCAAAAATGGGATGAAAGGAAAGCAAGTGGTGTAGCTAATTTAAAAACATTTAATATTACAAATGTACCCTTGCTAAATTTTAAACTTTTTAGATTTATGGATTAAATTGTAACTTCCAGTCATTTATTTGCTTTCCTTTCAACTCGGGAGCATGTAATTAAAACTAGTTTCACTCTGTAATTTTTTAAACCCGGAGCAAGTAAAACTTATTAGATCTCACTTCAATTGCTTCCTTTTGCATATATATACTCTCTCTCCTTAAAAACCTCGGGAGCGGGGCGTTAGTGCTTATATTGGTGTTGGCATCTGGCATGCTCCCATCACGTAACATATATCCAAGCTAAAGGAACATTGCGGTGATATCTGAGCTTAAAGCGTCATTTCAACCTTATTTTTATTATCAACTTAAGCTTAGATGGTTTTATGTGTAATATAATATATTTATTTATTAGGGTTCATAACTTCTTAGGAAAGTCTACCCTCCCTGATCTGTATTATATCTGTGGTCCTAGTCATGAGGGCAGCCATTCGTATAGCTTTAAATTTAACCAACCTATGTAGTTGAAATGAATTTTGAGCAAGGGGAAAAATATGGAACACTGGTTGAAAAGTATTGGTAATACGATGTGTCACGTTTTATGATTTTGCTTTGGTGATGAATTGCTACTTTCCTGGCGAACATCAGTTATAAAGTATCGGGTTCTTTTAATTGCAATGTAGTGAATGTTTTAATGAAGGATTGATTTGAAGTGGCTTTCTGGGAAGTTTTTTTATCTTCCCTCTCACCCACTGTGCCATGCAGCTTCCCGTAGTGTATTCTTTTGAGATTTACCGAGTTACAATATTTAGGTGCTTTTATTTTTTGTATTGAAAACACTATATTGTTGTAACAGGTCAATGAAGGAAAATACAATCATGCCATATCCATATTTGACCAGGTTAAACTTTTTATAGCCTTAGCAAGTTTTTATTTATATATTTATTTTATAATTTTTAAGTAGACCCTTAAGAGGGGGGTTGCTGGTTGAGCCATTTTTCGTAAAACATATCGCTTGATTGCCAAGTCTTTGTACCTCCCTGCACAATAAATGCAGATTCTGCGAGAAGATCCTAATTATCCTGAGGCTCTTATTGGAAGAGGGACTGCGTATGCATTTCAACGTGAGCTTGATGCTGCTATAGTTGATTTTACAAAGGTATATGAAGCTTATAAGCTATAACTTTAATGCATGTGTCATCTTAAGATTTTGTGATTCTAACCACTTTTTCGTGAGTTTTTGTTTTAGGCTTTACAGTCAAACCCTTCTGCTGGCGAAGCCTGGAAGCGAAGAGGACAGGCCCGAGCTGCATTAGGGGAATCTGTTGAGGTTGGAACCCTTTACCTCACTCATTAAGTTTTTCTTCTCAACTCTTAAGATGAATTGTTAATTTTGCGATTTCATTTTTGTGGAATTTGCTTGTGTTGCATGGACATGCTATACATGTAAATATATTCCCTAAATACAGTCTTGTTGCAATAATTGAAACTGCTCAAAACTTATATTCTCTCGTATAGTGCCCCATTGTGATGTTGTGTTCTTTTCATGGTTATATTCTAGTACCGACATGCTCGGAAAATCTTTTCTTTTTTCTTGGTGGAATAGTTTTAATTAGTATTTATCCAGGGAGACTAGTTATTTATGAACTATTATAGTAAATTGGCTGCTATTTGTTTCTGGAAGTGATAGATGAGAAGTTGAAGAAGCAGAGAATCGTCAAATACAGAGAGATCGGATATGTGTAAGAGAAGAATTGATAACTTTGTGACTCGTAAGAGAGAAGAAGTGATAGATTGCAGGAGAAAAACCTGAAAAGGGGGAGAAATGGCAGAAAGGATTCCAGTTTCATAATTATATTTTATCCTATATATAATAAGAGTAAGAGGGATAATATACAAGTACTACCAAACTTCAAGGGTTCGATCCTCACTATCAGCATATTTAGATTTAAAAATTATTATTTTATATTAACAAAGATTAAAGGTTCGATATCAATATCTAATTTTAATAAGTTCTAAATTAAAAATATAAAATTACCTATTCAAATATCATCGGGATTAATAACTAATGTATATATTATTAGATCTAAGAACAACAGATACGGTCTAATTGGAAGTATTAGTTTCAAATATATTAATAAGCACCTTGATTAATAGTGGGAGAATTTTGATGCTAAACTCACAAAAAATTATGTGTGTGTAGTGTCTGAATTATTTACATGATGAAGCCAGGAAGAAAATTGAAATAATTTTTTGGTTTATTATTTAGTATGATGTTTTATGATGTTTCGGGCTAAAATTTGATCTCTGCATGATTCGTTATATAGTTTGTATCCTTGCATATTCTTCTAACAAATTGTAATATTCAAATTTTTTTAATATTTATTCTAATTATTGGAAAAAGTACACTAACAAAGAGAAATAATTCTTGGGTAAACAAATTTTAATATAAAAAGAAATTAAGATATAAAAAATTTAATATTAAATTCATATACATATATATATATTTATATATATATATGTATATATATATTAGAAAGAACCTGTGCTTTGCATGGGCAATAAGCTAGTATTGAAAATAACAGTAGCATTTTAATATATATATATTATATATATATTATATATATATATATATATATATATATATTAGAAAGAACCTGTGCTTTGCCTGGGCAATAAGCTAGTACTGAAAATAATAGTAGCATATTAAAGTTCAGTTTCTATAGAGAGTAGGCAGCTACATTGACTTTTATCTTGATTAGCTACCTTGATCTTATTCTTGACTATACATTTTCTTGGGTAAAGCTTACACAATCAGAGTTATTTTTATACTACGGGTTGCCTCGTTACAACTAAATCGATACAATCGTTACATCTTTCCTCTTCAACTCATACAAAATGTGTGCCAGTACACGATGAAGTGATATTATTCTTGACTATACATATTCTTGGGTGAAGCTTATACAATCAGAGTTATTTTTATACTACAGGTTGCCTCGTTACAACTAAATAGATAAAATCCTTACAACTGCCCTCTTTAACTCATACAAAATGTGTGCCAGTACATGATAAAGTTAAAAAATAACTTTCTTTTTAACTTTATAATAGATGTAAGCAATATTGTTTTCTTGAGAGCTACAAATTTTGGCATCTCAGAGACCTAGTAATTGGGACATAAGCTGGCGGCTAGCTTTTTGGTTCTGTTATATCTTTCTAAGTTGTGAAGTGAGAGAAAAGGCACTTAAGCAGCAAGGAGAAGGGGGGGGGGGTTGTCGGTAGCAGGGTTATGGTTCAGGCTTCTCCCAACTAATTGCAATTCCTCTCCCCTCGTGTCAATCTGACGAGCCCCTTCTCCCCATACCAAGGATAGAGCACTGTATGATATCAACCCAAGTATAGTTACATGGCCTTAACTATCAATTACCGATTGATTGAAATGAAAATGTTTGGGTTGAAAGGCATAGTGCTGATACCAAAAGCAGTAAACCAGATGCCTAGTATGTGTTGTGTAATCCTTGGGTTGCAGTGCTTATTTCGACATAATGTTGGGTCTTTTAAGCTATTTTCTTGGAAACTAAATAATAATGGTTATATTTCTGTTATTGGTTTTCTAAGTAAAAACAAGCATGCATAAAGCCCGCGGGCACAGGTCTCAATTTGAAAAATGCAAATAAATCTAAATCTGTTAATTTTTTTTACTTATTTAACTAACTGTATATATATTGTTTGAATGTAATACTTAGCTGAACAGATGGTCGTCATTCACTAACTATTTGATGCTTTCAGTCAGAGCCTTTTGATACTTATCCTACCATTCTCTTGTATCTTTTTTGCTTTAGAATAAATTGTTCTTGAAAAGTATCTATTTTTGGTGCAGGCAATTGCAGACTTGACGAAAGCATTGGAATTTGAGCCAAACTCGCCAGATATATTGCATGAAAGGGGTATGTTGTACATTTACTTTTTTATCTGATTCTTGGTAGTTTAGAACTTGATTCTGGGTTGTGCATAGTGTATACAATATGATTTATTGGCATATTTAGCTTTTATTGTTCTTAGGTTCCGGAAGTTAGAATCTTAGAAAACATGCAAGTGGTTTTGTGCACTATTATTTTTGACAACAATGAATACAAAGTTAGTAAGCTCACCCCTATCCAGGAAAATAGCGAGGGAACCATTACATTAGTTAGTAAGGCAGTAATGCCATATATATACAAAGTTTGGGTCAACTGATCAAGAGAGAATTAAATACTAAAAACGAACTGGAGAACTAATTGGTCTTTGGATTATCTCTAAATAAATCGTTCGGTATCATTTCATTTTAAATAAAAAAAATTGTAAGGATATTGTTGGATAAAAATGTACACAATTAATTTGATTTACTTAAATAAGGAAATTAATCAATTACCTTTTTATCAAAATCTTCTCTTTTTGTTAATATTTTTTGATCTCACATTTCTTTTGATTGATTTTAAATTATGAAATTTCTCTCTCTCTCTCTCTCTCTCTCTCTCTCTGTCTCTCTGTCTCTCTCTTAAAATTTTAATTTATTTTATTAAACGTCTTTT
This sequence comes from Apium graveolens, assembly GCF_009905375.1. NCBI lineage: Eukaryota > Viridiplantae > Streptophyta > Magnoliopsida > Apiales > Apiaceae > Apium > Apium graveolens. The sequence continues at coordinate 122,340,942 of NC_133650.1, read as the reverse complement.
ACAAGAGAATAATTCCTAAAGTAACAGGGTTCCAGTGCATTACCTATTTTGATCTGCAGTAGAAATACAATGTCCTGCTGCTGAATTTTAAAAGTTATGCACATGAACTTTAAAGCTCTACGACTGAACTTACTTATTTTTACAATACTCTGATGTTGGACATTGTTATCTCATATCGTATTGATACCACAACTTGAATGTTCTCACAGAAATTGATGGCAGTAAAATGTTGTGCTAGTGGGAAATCTTGTGATGTTAACGATGATTTTGTGAGATGCTACAGTGATATATGTATCGATGTTGGTATATAATTATAGTTATTAATCAAATATCAATTACATGAATTTTATATTTTGTTTATTTTGAAAACTTTACCCATAGTCTATATTTATAATAAAAAAATATATATATAATAGATGTTTTCTTTATATATATATATAAGGTTCTTAGGGTTCTGAGCAGTGTTACCCGGTTCGCGGGTCAGCCTATGGATCCGTGAACTGGATCGCTTGTACCGGAACACGGGTCGAAGTCGAACCGGATCGCAATGGGTCGCCTACCAATTCGCCATTTCCGGCGAACCCATCTGTTTTTTCCGGAGGCTGTAAAAGTGAGATGAGGGGACTGTAATGAATGGTGGGTTATTTGATTTGTGGATTGTGGCGAACACATCTGTTTTTTCCGGCCATGTTGATTATACGTGTATATATATATGTTTTTCTTTTGCATAAAGAGGAAGAAGAAGATTAGGAAGAAGAAGAGGCTGCGGGTTTCGAGAGAAAAGTTAGTGGGTATCAATAATGTAACCGATGACTTGACTAGATACATACAGCTGTACAATGGTACAATATAAAATAAAAATATTACTGTGTGTTGTGACTTTTCAACGATTGCTCTCTCTCATGTTGTCTGTCTATATAAAATTCACCACACTATTTTTTTTGAAGAAAAAAAACAAAAGTAAGCATTACTCTAATTTATTTAATTTTTTCAAATTTAGCCATGAAAACAAAAATTATCATAAAATTAATATTTTATGTGTCAATACTTAATGTCTTGATCTTTTACTCTTATTATTTGTTTTCCAATATGTATATGTGGACAGGTGTGTTACAAACAGAAATGCAGAGCTGTAAAATATGATTTTATGTTCCTGTACAGTTTTGTAGTCCATGAAATATATATAATTTTCAATAGATACAAGATTAAATCGGGATCCTCAAATCGATCCGCGAACCCGATTCACTCCTCATCGTACCCAATTCACTCAAGCTAACATCCCTCGTACCCGTACTCGTACCACGTACCCAATCAACCCGCGATCCGTGCAACACTGGTACTTCAGTGGCTATGGGTTCTCCAAGGAACATGACCCATATATATTTATATATAGTATTAGTGATTTTTGTCATATCATATCCTTCTTATTAAAAGATTTAACATGTATCAATAGTGATGAGAGTTGATACCAAATTCTTACTATTCACTAATTACAAACAGTGGAGAGATTATTGGTAAATTAATAACCTTTAATCCTACTCTAGAAGCAAGCAAAACCTAATAATCAACTGTTCGTGTTATTTGGACAGTCATCTATTACAAATTATTATATTCTTGTTAATCTAATTTATTTCTTGCACTAAAATCCAAAAGCTGCATGTTGGAATTACATTAGCATGTTATGTGAACGAGAAGTAGCAAGATCTCTTTACTTGGAAACTTAATCAGTATCGAAACTAACATTGATTTATCTGCAGGAATTGTAAATTTCAAGTTCAAAGATTTTAAGGCTGCTGTCGAAGACCTCTCGACTTGTGTAAAGTTCGACAGGGATAACAAATCTGCGTATACATACTTGGTGGGTGCATGATATCAGACTTTGCCCGAAATTATTAGTGTATTTCTTCAAATTATTCTGTATTATATCGGGAAAACTTGTACTGTAATAGGGCTCGGCGTTGTCTTCAATTGGTGAACACAAAAGGGCCGAAGATGCACATAAGAAGTCCATTGAACTGGACAAGAATTTTCTGGAGGCATGGGTTCACCTGACACAGGTATTTGAAGAAATCTTATGAACCTCTTTAATTATAATATCAATGGTCCTAGATCTTGTAATCTACTCATAACTGAGGTGCTATTATGTGTCTCAGGGACCAGTTATTTTTCACCCAAAAAATTTCTTTGACATTCTTGTTCTTTTGGTACTTTTTTTTAGCCAACAGCAGCCAATACCATAGCAATGCTTTCTTATGATTAAACCAAATACTATTTTCACGTTATGATTTATTTATTTTACCTCCGATATTTGTTCTTTTCAGTGGTAATACATACTTAAAAGTGGTAATACATACTTAAAAGCAGCGTTCAACAAATTTACGAAATTTACGTTAGTCTTTTCCCTTCTTCTTTGTAAGGGGTTAAGTAGGGTGAGTTTTTCTGGACATTGTAGTGGGTTCTAGTTTTGTTATCTTTGCACAAGTATTGTCATTGTCTTTTTTCCCCACAATAGTGGGTGTAATTCTACCACCAAGTTCGTAGGAATTTTCTGCTTTACAATCTTACCTTAATTAGGATTGCTAAGGGATTGGGTTTCGGTGTCTCCTTGGAGGATTAATTCTTTTGCGGAATCAGTTGGCTTATCCTTATGAATTAGAGTAGGGCACACATTTGGGATTTAGCAAGTATCACCGTTGCCTTTTTAGAATTTTTTTTCTCACAAATAGAATCAACTGTATAGAACCATGTACTTTGATAAACATGTTGAGTATAGATGCAGTTAAACCTCGATAAATTAGTATATTTAACCTCGAGGTTAAATATACTGTCCCTGTTAATTTGAGACCAGACAAGAATATTCATTTTATGAGGTTGTTTGTTTATCGAATATGGGTTTATCGAGGTTCTAATGTAACCTAATTCATTTGCAAGCTTGCAGCATCTGCATCACTGCATTATCTAAACAAATTGTACGTTGCAAATAATTTACAAATAATATATTTGAAATTACTTAAGAAAAAATTGCACCATCTCATGGATGTTTGATCTATCAACAGCTTTATCAAGAACTAGCCAATTCAGACAAGGCTTTGGAATGTCTTCACCAAATTCTGCAAATTGATAGGAGGTGTGTGCATAGTGACATTTTGTTTCTGGTTAGGGTTATATTTAGTGCTGGACCTTTTGTTTGTTATCACTAGTCCATTCTCTTCACTAAACAATGTGGGGATCGCTGATAGTATTGTGATTTGTGAGTTGTTAATAGGTTTGCCAGAGCATATCACTTGAGGGGCCTACTACTTCATGGCATGGGACATCACAGGTTAGCTAAACAGTTCAGTAATGAATGTTTCTATGGGTGCTATAAATACATCAGTGAGTGATTTTGTTTTTGTCAGTTTGGTTCAGTAAAAGTAACGAACATGTACTTCTATTCATACCAGTGTGCATTTATCCTTCAAGAAAATTAATGTATTATAAGCATAAGTTATGCACCCACCATACTGGAGTTATATGTTACCCAAGCAGTGCTCTACTAGTTGTTCAAGGCAACAACTGAAAATTCCAATCTATGCAATTAGTCCTGTCCGGTAGCTCAGTCGTTGCATAAATTCTCACTGGAAGACTAGCAGCAGACTAGATGATATATATACACATATATTCCTTTTTCTGCATTCATTTTTTAATCAGATGTTATTATTAGTTACATATAATGGTAGCTAGGTTTTCTTTATTGATGCCCACATCCTGATATTATATATGGGATACATCATACATGCACATCTTTATCATACATGCACATCTTTAGATCCTGCGCAAAATAATATCTTGATTTCCGAGCTGTTATTTTATCTCATTTGTGTGAAGTAGTATATCTACAAGCCGGTTTAATAGGATCCACCTTCGACCCACATAGGCTAAGCTTCTGATTTCATTCTCTCCTAAATTTGCTTTCCACATTTTGTAAGATAATTTTGCCTTTCACAGGAATGCAATAAAGGATTTATCTGATGGATTGAGTGTTGATAGCACAAATATTGAGTGCCTATATTTACGAGCTTCTTGCTACCATGCTGTGGGACAATATAGAGAAGCAGTATGCTGGATTCTCTTTTCTTGTATCTTCATCTTTGTCGTTTAGTTTTTAGCGTTTTGGCTTTTACTTATCTATTGGTTTCTGATCTTGCATATTTGTGTTATTGTGATAAAGGTGAAGGATTATGATGCTGCTTTGGACATGGAACTTGAGTCGATGGACAAATTTGTTCTTCAGTGTTTGGCATTCTATCAGGTTTGACTCTGTAATTAGAATATTGAATATGCAATAGAAAGAATCATTTTACGCATGATTGTCACATGCAAATCTGCAGATCACTTGACAAACCTAAATTTCTTGAACATACCTTGCCTTGGTGGCTTGGGCAAGTTTTGATCTTCTGTGAGGACTTCTAGGCATTACTTTACTCATCTTCACAGATCTTTCTTTACTAGTAGTCTTTGCCTACAAGCTGCTTGTTATCCCACTTCTATATATCTAATATATTTCCTATAACTCGTTAGCAGTCTTCATTACAAGGTTGAGGTTAATTTGGTGGAATAAAACTTTTAGATCAGATAGGAAAGAAAGAAAAATAGAATTATGTATGGTCCAATGGAAGGTACGACGCTACTACCTAAAAAAAGTTGTTATGGGCAAGGTATATAGTTGCTTACAAGAACTTGGAAGACAGCTTTAAGTGAGTGCTGGAAATATGAGAAAAAATTTCTTCTTCCACGGACATAATAGTGCCCAAGACATGCGCCTTTGGTCCCTTCATCAGTTACTGGAATACTTAATATATAGTCTTCATATATCCGTCCAGTTTGAGGGTTTCGAAGATGAATAATGACGACATATTAATATCAAAAGATCAAAGTTAAATCGTTTACTTGTGTTTTGGTATCATGGTAGAGATAGGTTTTTCTCTCTTCTGCTGCTGAATATTTAAAGGAAATCAGTTATGTTTATTGAACATCAGAGGATTAATTCTTTTTGAATCATCTTGTTTATACTTTGTTTTTTGTGGTTAGTCCTCTTATCCTTTCTTTTCTTAATACTTTTAAGAACTAGTCAGATTCACATCAAGAATCTTGGTTGTATTGTGAATTATTCAGCCGCTGTTCTTGTGTCGGACACTTGGACATGAGCATGACACTTACTCCTGTCAGATCCTTTGACTGATATGTCGCATTTTGACCCACTCGAGATGAACCTATGGTCCAAAAACAAAAGATATGAGAAATAAAAATGAAGACATGGGAAAACCTAAAAAATTAGAAGTTCCCAAAGTTGCAGCCCATTCTGAATCATGTTTATTTGATTTTTATTTTTTGCAATGTACGTCAGCTTGTATTTTGTGGAATAATATTGGCTTTCTTGTTTTTTTAGGATATGTTGGTGTACACAAATGACACGACTAGTAGCATGTTTTTGTCTATGTGAATGAATTGCACTTTTAGTATATTACAGTTTTTTTGGATGCTTGACTTATTATCATGTGAACTAATCGTGAAAGTTTTTTTACTATATAAATGTAAATGGATAAAAACGTGGTATCTGTGTCTGTATATTGAATAACCATGTGCATGAATTACTTTTTTAAATAAAACATGCAGTTGAGATATCAAGTCATTTCCTTGTGATGATTCTCGTTTGCAGAAAGAAATTGCTTTATATACTGCTTCAAAGCTCAGCAGTGAATTTTGTTGGTTTGACATTGATGGAGACATTAATCCTCTTTTTAAGGTAATACCTAAAATGATGCATCATGCATGTTAAATAAATATTCTATTTAATGCTATAAAGCCTACAAGGTTTGTTTATTTGTTTATACTCCCTCAGTCCCACCCAATTCTTTACATTGGGGGATGGGGGCTCGACACGCACTTTAAGCTCTTATAAAATGTAGCTTCCTAAATTATTATTATTTTTTTTTCTTCTAAATAAAGATGTAATGTTCAAATTTTTATATAAAAAAAGAAAATTTTAAAAATAAATTATGGAACTATATTTTATAGTAGCCTTAAAATGCGTTCCAGATTGAGAAAAAAACTGTAAAAAAATGAGTGGGACGGAGGGATTATTAATTACTGTAGGCTAATAACTATTAATGTTTACATGCGCGAATACGGAGCGTTTGAACCTCAACATTATAACGTGCACACGTTAAGCCTTAATATATAGTTAATTGGAAAGTACCCTAGCTACGGCTTATACTCAATTGAAGGGACACAATTGGTCAGTTATATCTCCCCCTCCCCTTGGTCGAGTTGCTTTCATTAAATTATACTCTTGATTAATTCAAAGGTTAAAATTACAGCTTGTCACTGAATGGGGTCTTAATCGTCATTAAGCTCTTCACTGTTTAGAATGGACTTTGTAGTACTAGGAAATTGGGAAGAGAATGATCTAAAAGTTTATTTATATCACAAAAGTAGAGAAAACTACAGCTTTTTGAAATATTAGAGATGTGATCTACTGTAATTTAAGTTTCTGTTTGTACAATACTGCCTGTATTTTAAGAAAATTTAATATTGATAGGAAAATTTTATTTGTGCCTGTATTTATTGCATTGATTGAATATAGTATGGGGAATAGAGTTCATCTTGGGAATATAAATTAAAGTGTGATATTGGAAACTTAACTCAGAAATTGCATTGAAAGTTAGACATGGACAACTAATTTGAAACTATTAATTTTTTAAAGGTGGACTACTATTTTAAAACAGAGGAGTATTTCCTTTAGCAAATGTGTCCTATTCACTAGAACCTATATCTGGATGATGGACAATGCGGCCTTATGGGGCTAGAGAGCAGAAACCTTAATGCCAGTACTATATTACTAAAGAGAAGCACCGAAACAGTTGCTTAAGGAATACACAGAACTTTCTTTAATTATGTTATTAACTTTCCTCTTGCCTTGTGCAGTAATTAATTATAGCCTATGGTTACATTTATAGAGGGTCATTGTTAGGTCCAATTTATCATGCAGTACATGTTCAAGGCAAAATCAAGTTCATACTCTGTAGTAATGTATGAAAATATATGCATATAAGATATTTATATATATCTTATTCGTGCCTGAGTACGAGCTCTTTGCCGCTTTACATTATTGAAGATTTTCCTACTTGATCAGCTTCTTTCTTTTGACCTAAAAAATGATCAGTTAAAAGTCTGTTCACATTGTCATTAATATTTTGTAGGAGTTCTGGTGCAAAAGGATGCACCCCAAAGATGTATGTGAAAAAGTATACAGGCAACCACCGCTTCGTGATTCTTTGAGAAAAAGCAAGCTGAAGAAACAAGAGTTTACTTTTACGAAGGCAAGGACAACTCTCATAGATGCTGCAGATTCCATAGGGAAGAAGATTCAATACAATTGCCCCGGGTTTTTGCCTAATAGACGTCAGGTTGTTTATGTCATGGACTATTCTTAACAAGTTTGTTCTTGCTTTATTTTAAAAACAGATTCGGTTGTACTTTATCTTTGTTTTTCTTCCATACCATTACCATTTCCAGTTTGACTTCCATTTGTACTTTGGGTGATATATCGAGTAGTAATTGTACCACTTTGGCGGAATGCTGCTTAAACTTTGATTTCGTGAGCCTACTAGTACAAGCAAAACCAGATATTATAATACTTATACCCGGCCTATTCTTTTCTTCTATCTTTTCTCCTGAATTATTTTTATATTGTTTTTGTCACCCTGTGTATTCCCCGATTGTATGAACAACGGACATAATTTTATCTGTACATCTATTGATTTTAAGTCTTATAACTTGTACAGCATCGTATGGCTGGATTGGCTGCTATAGAGATAGCACAGAAGGTATCAAAGGCTTGGCGTGTAGAATGGAAAAGCTCTAATAAAAGCATTTCTAAGAACAGCAAGCGAGCCCGAAGAAAGGAAAGACTTAGTCCACCGAGTCAAAATAGAGGTGGCGCTGGTTGCAGTACTAGCAGTTTATCAGATATGTTGACTTCGTCTGTTTCTGCGGAAGATAGATCATCAAGCCGTTCTATAATGTCATGGCATGAACTTTACTCACTGGCTGTCAAATGGAGACAAATATCTGAGCCTTGTGACCCTGTGGTGTGGGTTAACAAGTTGAGGTAATACACTTTGAAATTGTTTCTACTTTCAACCTGACAGCTCGGTTTTTTGGCATGCACGTAGAAAGATTACCATGTCATTTTACTGATGGATGTCTAAACGAAAAGAAGAGCTGGTTACATATTGTTTATCTGACTACATATGCAGTGCTCATCAATCCCCTCTTTCCACCACAGCTCATCAATCCCCCCTTTCCACCACAATCTTCATGCCCCTTGAATTTAGAAACAAACTTTAAAATCTTAATATTATACGATATCGTACTAGTAATCCCACAACATAAAAGTTTGGTAGTTGGTTGGTCATCAGTCATTTTTGGCCGGAGTTAAAATAATAAAAATTTGAAAAAGAATAGTAATAAAGGAAAAGGAACATAATATACTGCATATACATAGTTCACTTTCAATACAAGTTGAAATAAAAATACATTTAACCAAAAATTATAATATTATAATATTTTTATACATATACATGTATTTTAAAACAAAATAAAATAACTAATTATTTTTGTTATAAGTATAAGAATATTCTTAATATTATATCAAACAAAATTGAATATATTGTTGATAGAATAAATATTGTTTTTTAAAAAAAAGAATATTGAAACAGAAATAAAAAAATAATAAATTTTAAAAACTTAAAAATATATTAAAATACAAATTAATAATCGGGGTTAAGGTTTCCAAAGTTAACTTTAGATAATTATATAAAGTTAAGTGAGTTTTCAATACAGAATTAAGGCTAGTTTTGTAAATGCAGGGGGGTTAGTTCTATTATTACAAAAATGCCATTCAGCATTCAACATTTATATGCAAAATCCTAATCACTTTAGATAATTTTACTAAAGTTAAGTGTATGAATCTTTTTCTCTAATTAATTAACAAAGTATAAGAAAACCTATGCCCTGCACGGGATATAAGCTGGTACATATTATTATACTATTTCATAATAATTTCAACTCTTTCATAATGCTTCATGTGTTTTGTGTTTTTATCTCATGACCTCTTTCATCCCACTTTGTTTTGCTTAGGCATGTCCAGTTTACCTGCAACCATATCTTTTCGAGGATGATAATGTAACCTGACCCCGTGGGACTTGTATGTGTGGTTCATGTTAGCCTGCTTACGCCTTTTTTTTGATAAAGGTCTTGTTGATGATGATGACTACCAATTTAGGAATAGGTCAAGGAAAATGATTAAAACAAGGATATATAAATTCAATAATATTGTTTGAATATTTATCGGGTTACAGTCATTATTGGATATATATCTGAATATTACCAATTAATTGAACTATTTTCTCCTCTACATCCCAACCAATTGAACTATTTTCTCTTGTGCATCCCCTCGGAAAAAATGTGACCTCGAGTTTGTTAATAACAATCAACACTTACTCAAACACGACCCAAGCAAGTCAGACATGAACGTTTAAGTCATTTACACAAACAGATATATATATATATATACATGAATGTTTAAAAGTCATTTACACACACTCATATATATATCTGTTTATGTGTGTGTGTGTATATTTTATATGCTTGACTTTAAAAGATCATTCAGAAATAACAAAGTCATAGTAGACTGTTGGAGAAGGGAGAGACTTTAAAATGTTGGCATTCTCCTATAGGATCTCTACATAATCAACTTGTAGCTTTGGAATGTTAATATAAAGATAACAAAGTTCATCCAATCAACTCTAAAACTTGTACTAGTAATAATAGTTGTAGTTGTCACATTTAGTTTCTCCACAACTTTATAGTTCTTTTCGACTTGATGCATAAATCTTCAACTAGGTTTTCTTGATATATCCTGGGTTTCTTATAAGAATCATGCAAGTGCTTACCTTCTATCTTTATTTATCTGTACCTATCAACAGCTACATATTCAGAACCATGTGGATTTGTTTGGTTAATGATACCTTTAATAACATGAAGTAATTCAACAAGTTGTGAATTTGGATGTTGAATACTGTGTGATGTATGTGAGCCATACTAGATTATTGTTAGGCACAATGATTTCTGCTGTAGATCGTGTTTTTGTCTTGATTGGATGTGGACTTTGGAGAATGAACTTTGACGAATGTGTGAGGTTAGAAAATTGGGTAGGAAGAAAATAAATGTATCAGAAAGTATCATGAATTTTGGCTCTTAGTACCACTTTATGCCGGAGATGGTTAAAGACAAGGATTAAAACAAGGTTAAATTCCTCTCCCCGAAGACATTCGGTAAAGTCACCAAATTTTTTGAGATGTCTCCCACATTAATCAATTTAAAATATTCAGGATCTTTAATAATAACTAATAAGTATTCAAGTTTATATTGATTTCTAAATCTTGGAGATTAAGTAATATCCCACATAAAGGAAACAATTATACTTATATTTAAAGGGTCATGTTTCTATTAGAACCCTTAGCCTAAGAATTTTTAGAACTTATACCTCTTAGCTAAGTTAACTAAGATTCTCCAGCAGAATTCGCCTAATTTTGTAGTTTTGTATTTTTCAGATGAATTTTGTAATTTTTATTGAAATTATGAGATATTTTAATAATTGAATTCAGAGAGTCTATTCAAAATTTTGGGTTCTGCAAGAGCATTTGCCTTGTTTGTTGTATTAATTAGGGTTCTCGAGGAGAATTCGCTTTATTGTGTAGTATTATTGTGCTATTTATGTGGAGTTCAGGTATAGAACATAATATTTTGTAGCAAAATTCGCTTTATTCTATAGTATTAATATGCTATTTACGTAGAGTTCAGGTGTAGAACTTTGCCTTGTAGTATAAATTAGGATTTTGCAGCAGAATTGCACATGCAAAATGTCGTGTTTATGTATAATATTTTGAGATTATTTTTAAACCCACACAACGATGCAAAAAACATGTATTTAGAGTTAGCTCCTGAAAGTCTATTTAAAATTTAGGGTTCTGCAGCTGAATTCGCCTTATAGTAATGATTTTAAGGTTCTATTTTAAGGATTTGTTCTAAGTTGAGTGCACCCCTTTATCTAAATTCTTGATTAATTTATATTAGATAATATAAACACAATTACAAAACAAATTTATATCTAAAATAACTATTTAATGTAATTACCTACTAATTTAATTATTTTCTATTCAGCATCAACGTCCTTTACGATTTCATTTCATTGGGTCATTTTTATACTCATATTTATTTAATGCTTTAAGGTCCATCACTCACACTTGTTCACACTCCAAAATCCTGTATCCCTTTTTGTTGTGTGTTGGTAATTTACATTCTAAAGCCAACATTCTGTTAACAATTCCGAATTGTTAGCTGCTATAACTGAACTTGTTCGGAATGTGTTTGCCATGTCTGTCCGTGCGCATGTGCGTGGTGCGTAAAAGCTGCTGCCTATGCTTCACAGTTGCTTTTTTTAGCTAGTAACAACCTTGTAACTAATTTTTTTTTTAGTCGGTCAATTGCAAAAATATACCCCTTTTAACATAGAACAAGTTGAACTTTGTCAATTTTGCCTTGTGAATGTGTCAACGGTCATCCCTGGATAATATGGTTTAAGTGAATAAATCAAGTAACATGGAAATTGTTTCGTGTACTTTCATGTTTGTGTTTCTTATCGTGTACAAAATGTCGTGCCTAATATTAAACAAATACGTTTCTATAATAAATATAGAAACTTTATTATACGTTTTCATCGCAATGGCCAGTGATGCTTTGACTGTCGGAGAAAGTTGAATAGATTAGAACTTGGACTTGATGCGTTGCTAGGTGTTAATATCTGTCTATTTTATTCTCATATTCTCCAGATATTTTTACTCTTTGCTGACGGAACTTAAAATTGAAATAAAGAACTCTATTTAAGCTTGTGATTTGATTGACTGGGACATGCTCATAAGTGTGTTAGATGATGTTTATGTTTTGTTCGGTGCATTGATGGTCAACAGTCAACTGAATCTTCATTTCATTGTTTGTTTTTAATTTTCAATTTAGTGAGGAGTTCAATTCTGGTTTTGGATCGCACACCCCACTCACACTTGGCCAATATAAAGTTGTGCGGTACTTTCAAAACTCTCAAAGGTAAAACTCTGATTTCCTATATCTCCTCTGCAAGCTTTTTGAAGGATTTATGATTGCTATAATTATTTGATTGAGTCTTCAGGGTAATTAATTTGGCAAAGGAAGTAATAAAGGAGAAGAAGTTTGTCTATAGCAAGGAAGATAACATCATTGATTTATCTAGCGAGGGGAAACTGCAAGAAGTGAGTTGTTCTGATGTCTGATATCCGCTTACCATCACCTTTCTACTTTGCTTGAATGTCTTTCCTTTTGTTAATTGAGGCCCTCTTAACAATTTGTTAGTATGTGCCAGTCTTCTTGCTTATACTCTTTGTATTTGTCTACCCCGTGTGAGCTACAAGATTTTGCAATGTGAAATTTATATGGTGAAAAAGTAATTCTAGTCGGTGGTTCGATTTTGCTATTTGCCTTTTTTTCTTAATACCACTCATTTTTTCAGTTCCTTATCCGTGGACAGATATGAGAAGTTACTTGGTGATGGTTGTTAGGAATGACTAGGATTATATCTAGGTTGGAATTTATGAATTTATATTATCTATGAATGTTTTGTTTGGTCTCCCCTGCCTCCAGATCCCCGCCCTTCTCTCTAGTTTGTAATACTTAATACTTTAATGGAGGAAGAATGTTTGTGACCTCTCTGTTATGCATTCGATCTTCCGTCTGTAGATTATTGTGTAAAAACAGTTTTCCGGTTTGGATGACTCAAGTTTTGGTCAGTTTAGATTTTCAGTTCCTTGAAGTTTTTACAAATCAATTTTGGTATGATTTATGCAGGTTATGAAGGCACACTCCTGCTCTGATCTTCATAAAGCTGTTGGCCAGGACTTCTGGTTAGCTACTTGGTGCAATAGTACAGCATCTGAGGGGTATGTTATACTACCCAGTTTTATCTTGTTTATTACTTATATTTTTAACTACCTGAATTTAAGTATAGAGTTATTGTCTGACTCGTGCAGGATTCGCCTTGAAGGAACAAGGATCACTCTGCTCAAAATGTAAATTTAGCTTTACTTGATTGAAAATTTCATTTTGCTGCATGATATGACCATACTAATTTATTATCCTGAATTCGTGGTGCAGGGGAGAATCTGGATATGATTTTGCAATTAGGACGCCTTGTACACCTAGTAGATGGAATGACTTTGATGCTGAAATGGCATTGGCATGGGAAGTAAGTAGCCTAGACTTTAAACCAGATGAAGAGATTATTCTGGAGTTCAGTTTCTTTAAATTAAAATATTCATGACTTGGCTTCTATTGTTGAGTTTGCGTCTTTGCCTATATAATCTGGAGAATTGCACGCCGGATTGCATATGCTATGGCATGGCATATACATTAATCATGAGTCGGTCTTTGATTGAATTCAATATTGCGTCTTTTTATGTTTTCAGAGATTCCTATTTTCTTACTTAAAATCATTGCTGATCTTACAAAAGCTAAAAGCTTCTGTTAGGTTGACTAGAAACAAGAGCCAGTATGTGCAAATCCTATCATTCATGACTTGAAAACTACTTTGATAGTGCTTCTTAGCTTTATATAATTTGTAGAATTGCATATTGGATTGGATGTCATGGCATATACAAAAATCACGAGTTATCTACAATGAGATTCAATATTGTGTCTCTATGCTTTATCAGATTATTGTTACTAATTAAAATTTTCTAGCGGGTCAACTAGAAATCAAAAGAGGCGGTTTTGAATAGTAACAGTAATTTGTCAAACCTGATTGTTGGCACCCTACTATTTCATAGCCATTAATAACCGAAAGGTGACTTAATAATCACCTTTCCTATGATCCCCTTGATTTTGACTATTTATTAGTCTCTATACTCCCTGTTTAGAAATTGCACACTTTATTCAAACTAGTTTAGCAGCATTAAGTGCTTTTTTATAAAGTAGTAATGAAAATTCAGGTGGTCTGATTCCTCATCTAACATGCTCTAGAGATGTGCATGTAATCTCCTAATTTAAATCTTACTAGCATAATGTGCATGCCAGATCAACCATTATCCAAAAGTATAGGTGCTTTGGCACACATTAATTACTTGGTTTGCCCTTATAAAGGCTTGCAAACTTACCTTTTGTCAGTCCAGATAACTCGGTGAGGCTTTCAGGACTTGTACATCGATGCTTTTTAACTGTTTTTATATGATATTGTATCCCCAGCTTATCTTATCATCGTTCCTAGCCTCTATAGTTTTATTAGGGGAGTTGTAATCTTTATTATATTCCGTGCATCTTGTAGTCTTTCCATGCAAAAATTGCAGCCTGTTTGTAATGAATATGACCAGCCTCTTCACTTTTAATTTGGAAGAATTATTATCTTTTTAATTCCATGGAAAAACTTGCAGGCTATTTGTAATGCATATTGTGGTGAAACTTTTGGGGCAAGTGATTTTGACGTGCTTGGAAATGTGAGAGATGCGATATTGAGGATGACATATTATTGGTTGGTTATTTGTAATTATCTATCACACGAATTTTCTAGTGGGACAAATATTGAATTTGTGAATAAAAATATACTTTCAGGTACAATTTCATGCCCCTTTCCAGAGGAACTGCAGCCGTCGGATTCATAGTTTTGCTTGGAGTATTTCTTGCTGCTAATATGGAATTCACAGGAACCATTCCTGTGGGGTTGCAGATGGACTGGGAAGCCATTCTGAACTTTGATCCGAGCTCCTTCATGGATTCCGTAAAAAGTTGGTTGTATGAGTCTCTTAATATCAGCACAAGCTGGAAAGATTATCCAGATGTAGCTTCAAGTTTTGAGACAACAGCATCGGTTGTTGCTGCATTGAGCTCTTATTCCGAGGGAGCAGCCAATAAACTACATGCAGAAGGTAAATAAGCTGATCTTTTGATCTGCTTGCCTGTGTGCAACTTGAAAAATGCTCCCTTGATTGTAAATGTGGAAAGAAAAATGAAAGTGAATTTTAGGTTAGGTTGCATAGGTAAAAAGACCAAAAGACAGAGAGAGAGTGAGAAAGAAAAGGTGAAATTTGACATACAATTTCAAATAATAGAGATAGTATAAGGTCTATTTAAGATTTAGGCGTAGAATCTGAAAGTTGTCATAGGAATTTCTTTTGTGTGTTACAAATTTAACCATAGAAACTTTGTGTTTTTAGATTTTATGTGGCACCTTATCTTGTATGATAGCTTTAAAGGATAAACTGACTGAGAAGACAGTCCAATGATGTAGCCATATACAGAATTCCGTCTTCAGTGGGTGAATAAATTATTTTTGGCATCTCCCTTTGTATCTGTGGTCATGTGTGACAATTATTTTCCTGTTAGTATAACATTTCTGTATCTCTTGTTTTACAACTGACGCCTTGCAGCCCTTAGTAGGTGTTTAAATATCAAGTAGCACTGCACTTCTGTTGTGCACCAATACAGGCGTTTAACAGTATTTAACCTAAAAATATTTATGTTGATGTGTTGCTTTAGTTTACAGGTTTTCAAATGTTGACGTGTTGCCTTAGTTTACAGGTTTTTAATGTATGGTGTGCATCCTGTGACGCCCTAGGTTGGGTTACGAAATGAGGATCCACGTACCTTTAATTTAAACTAAGAATAATTAAGCATAAATCCCGATTTACTAATAACACGATCAAACAGGATTAAGTTTGAGACATGATTACAACTACCAACCGAGTAATATATATATTACAACCCAAAATAATATTTAATTTACACAATCGATTCCGACTTGAAACCGACAGATAACTCATTGTATTTTTACAAACTTTCCAACTAAACGCTTGCTCACACACAACTTGTACTAGCTGCTCTGGCATCTGGAAGCTTATAACACGGTAGGAGCCATAAGGTATGATCTTACAAGTAGTGCGCCTAAGTCTGACCATACTCTTGCTTAACAGTTCTATGATGCAATAATTAACATTTATCCACAATTGCTTTTAAGACATTCTATTTTAAATCTCTAGGTGGAAGATTTCTATTTTTGGGCTGTGAAAGGGTTATGAAGAAATAGTTGGGCTTTCAAGAATCAAGGTTCAAGATAAGGTGAAAACCGACATTCATTACAAATCATTAATAGGATCTAAAGGATCTTTCAAATGAAAATCAAGAATCTATTCAACTATGAGAATCAATTATATGATTGATAACAATATCAAAATAAAAATCAGGGTTCACAAGCTGTATGCTAAACAAAATCAACTCATTTCAGATTATTATAAACCATTTCCTTTTTAAAAAAGCAATTTGCTAAAGTAATGTATTCAATATCTTTGTATAAAGTGATAGGGAACCCTTGATTGGACTACTTTAACTTTCATTAATAATAATACGGGTGATCAGCCCGTACCGACCTCCATCTGGTCGTTAAGGTACCTATGACATAATTTCAGCCTTAAATTGGATTAGCCTTGCTAGTCTCTTGTATGACTGGACTAGTCCCACTGGTCTCTTACGTCTCAATCCAATCCATCAGAAATTCATTTGGAAAACCTTGTGTTTGAAAAGAAAGGTTTTACTAAATTCATTTTATCATTATCAAGAATATGAAATCATTCGGACTTTTTCAAATCGAAAATCATTCTTAAGTTCAATTTCAAGAATGCAAATGAATTGAATGGATCAAGGCAATCAAAGATCAATGCTATGGTCGAGATCAAATGATAATCAAAGTACGTAAGTTAGGGAATCCGAACAGTCTTAGAGATCATTAAGGAATAAGGCATACAAAGGAAAGATATAGGTTAATCAAAACAATACGCAAAAGAGTTCATAAGGGTTCTTATAAGGTTAACAAGAATTCAAGGTATCCAAAGGAATCAATAGGTAATCAAGGTATGAATCAACAGGTTTATACTAAGGGTTTAAACAATAATCACATCAAGTCGTTACAAGAACACTATCAGGGTGTTTCAAGGAATCAATAACAGGTATGGCACAAGAATCAATATCAGGGTTCAAGAATCAATAACAGGTTATCACAAGTGTTAGAAAAGATCAATACTCATGGCATCATCGATATATCCTTTCATTACACATGTTAGGTCTCAATATGTTTGTAGAAGGGGGTTGAATACAAATAATACCGTTTAATCGAATTAAAATGCGGAATAAAAAAGTGAAATAAAATTCAAGTTAAATAAAACTATTATTAAACTTGAAAGGTGTTACAACAACGGTATCGTTTACAAGGGATTAATCTCAAATAAATTATTCCAAATCTAGAATAAATTCGACATGAACTTTTTCTATTTTTGAAATAAAAAAGAATCAAATGCTAAAAGCAATTTGAGATTAAGTTCTAGTGATTTTGATCCGCTAGATAGTTACACAAGAACAAGAAAAGGATTTCTAGTGGATTAGATTTAACAATGAATACTAGAAATAAATGATCTGAGAAATTGCAATAAGTTCTCTGCTGTTTTCTTGAATCTGTGTTCTTCTCTTAATTTGATATTTAATGCTCTGTTGAAAAACAAACTGCTGCTTCTCTTTATATTCAATCCTGTGTTTTTAATTGGCAAGACAATCCTTTTAGCTCAGCAAGACAATCCTTTTAGCTGGTAAAACTTTCGGTAGGACAATCTAACTGAACTTGTAAGACTTTCGGTAGGACAATCTAAATGAACTTGTAAGACTTTCGGTATGACAATCCAATTGTCATACCAGTTCAAATATTTGTCTTGCTGAATTAATTTTGAATATTAATTCAAAATCACTTCTGAAAAATGCATAATATTAATTCAGAATTAATTAACCAATAAATTCAATTAATCAATAAATTAATCTTTGCAGATATAATTTATTTTCTTAATTAAATTATATGACTTAATTAATTAATTAAAGAATTAATACTAATCTTGAACAACAACCACTCTTCTGACAATCTTCTGAAAATCACTGAATCCATTTCACCACTTCAATGTTGACACTCGATGTACTGTCTGGTTCATGAATGACTAACTTCTGTGATGTTTCTTCATGTCTTGATTTTCTTCAGATTAAATCCCTGTAATCAATTGATACCCTGACGAGATCTCTGTCACTTGGTTAAATCCACAATCTTGATTTATATCACTGAGGCATGATCAATATCTTGAGCTTCTTCCAGTGAATTAAGTCCTCAAGTCTGTAGATGAACAATGTTACTTAATCCTTTGACATATGTTACTTTGAGAGATCTCTCTGACGATAGAACCACTATTTACTTGTTACATCCTTATTTGAGTTGAGTTAAATCCTCAAATAAACAAATAGGCTATGACATATGCCTTTCAATCTCCCCCTATTTGTTTGTTAGACAATAACAACAAATACCTAGAGGATAACTCAGCTAACAAATAAGAACAGTAATGCAAAGTAAATAGCAGAAAATCTTCAGGATTATATTTAACATTTTCCAGATTCCAAAAGAAATTTACAAGTGAATACAAGATAGATGTTCCTCTAGAATGAACATATAACTACATTAGTCTATCTTGATTCATAAAGCTCTAAGCAAATTACATTAAGTTTTGAGCTAATTGAATTCAGTTGTCTTCTCTTCCGAATTCACCTTCTTCCAAATCTTGAAGCAACTCCTTGTCAAAGACACGATCCTTTTCAGAAGTGAAGCTGGCTGGCCTGACTGGTTGAACTCCAACTGACTTTAGCTTATTCTTGAACTGATTGTACCTTTTAATATTCTTTTCACAATAAGCTTGAATCAGATCAGCTGCTTGAGTTTTCAACATGGATGAATATCCAGCAGTTCTTAAGTGATGTTCCATCCAGACAAGATGCTTAGCAGAGTAGTCTTTAAGAGATTGTGAATCGAGCTAGCAGATTTGAAGACAGTCAGACTTAAAGAATCTTACCTGATGAGGATTGTTGACCACTTGAGGACTAGCCCTGCTGGCAAACTCTTTGAGCCTTTCTCGAAGAACTTCATTCAATTCTGAGCTTCTCTTGACTTTGTTGAGAAGAACCCAAATCTCTGATAAAGAACGATTCTCAAACAGATGAAGTGATACCTTGAAAGATCCTTCGCTTTGACAATATACAAATATGCTCATTTCATTTAGAGATCTGTCAAAGGCAGCTGTGATCCTTGAGACTTCAGTCTTGATAGCATTCATGTACACGTCATTGTTTGGATTAGAGATCTCCAGCTTGTCAAGAAGATGTAGAAACTGCCTATCATTGTTTGTGCTTAGCTGAGGCATATCAAGTACTCTCCTAGCTTCATTCCATTTTTCACCAATCTTCAGTTTGACATCTCTTCTCCTTTCTTTAGCTTTAATGTCATGAAGACGTTGCTTTTCAAGAGTTTCTGTTCGTTCAATGTTTTTCTCATGTCAATGATCTGGGATACCTTTTTGAGTTCAGCTTCTTTTCTTTTCAACTATGACTGTTGCTGCTGAAACTCTTTCTCAAAAACAAGATCTACTGGAGCTTCCTCTTCCCATTCTCCAAAATCACTTTCCTCCTCAGCTTCAAAGAAACCATCTTTTTCTTCCAAGACTGGTTCAGTGGGAATGTCAAAAATATCAAAGTCATCCTGTTCTCCACTATAGTAGACATCATCAGCCTTGCCTGTGCCTCCAGCAGAAGAATCTTTTTCTTTTCCCTTTCCACTTCTCCCTTTCTTCTCCCCCTTAGTTGAGGAATCCTCTACAGACTTTCCTCTAGACCCTCCATGACCTCCATCACCTCCAGAGCCTGAGCCTCCACCAGACGGCCCTTCAAAGAAAGTCCTTTGTTCTTCATTAGGGCAATGAGAATTTTTAATCATGAAATATAAGTGCTTCATCCCTTCATTGAGATGTTCCATGCCCGTTTCTATCTTTAAAAATCTGGAGGAGTCCAGCGAATGATTCATTTCAACCAGGTCTTCAAGAGAAGTCATTCTTGTATGGAAAGAGCAGAAGTTTGAAATGTCTTCAGCTGATAAAGTTGGAGATGCCTGGATTGAGTTAAGCTTTGGTACAACAGAGGTCTTCAAATCTGATATTTCAGTCCTGATGAGAGCCAGCTGATTATTGACAGAGGTGGAAGAAGAAGACCGTTCAACCACTTGTGCTTTGAATGATTGAGCCTCAGCCTTACTTTTTTTCAAGTTGTTCTTTCAGATCAGCAATTTGGGCTAACAGATTTTTAGTGTTTGTGTCTGTGTGTGCGCTCACCTGAATATCTCTCCTGTTTGATTCACTCAACTCACGTGCTTGTGTATCTCTCAATATTATTGCTCGTGAGGAGTCTTCCTGATGCTGATCTTCTGTACCTGTAATTGAAATCACCCTAGCCTCTTCAAGAGAGGTCAGTGGTGGTGCAATGGGAATTCGCGAGTCCCGATCCTCAATCAAAGCTATCTTTTCATGTGAAATAGATGTCTGAATTGCTTCAGGGATAGATTAACCGAGTTGCCCTCCATTTTCTCCAGATAAATCTGCGAGTGGAGAATCCCGTGAGGGAGCCAGAGGTGTTGGATCTGGGAGGGGAGAAAATGACTCTATTAAAGGTGGCTGAGAGTCAGATTTTCCCTCAGAAGCATGTGACTGCTCTTCTGCCGTAACTATGGCAGGCACTGTAACCGACTCAATGTGCACTCCTTGCTCTGTGTCCTGAGTATCATCTATTGGTCTGTATGCTTCGATTGTGAGTAATGGAATTGTGCTTGACTCAGTATAGGATGCCATGGCCCTATGACGAATTTCAATAGATTCATCCTGTTGAGAGAATGTCTCTAGTAACTGTTCAGTGGCCATTTCAAAGTCCATGTCCTGTTGGGAGGACACGGATGGGCTTTCAGATGCCTCAGTAAATGTTCTTCTTTTCTTGGGAGGAGGCAGAGATGAGGGTTCATTCACATCCAACAACATACTACTTCCTACTAACCTTCTAGGCAACATTTTAGACAGTGGGGGAAAGGTTGAGATAGGTTGTGACTCTGTGTTTGGCTCTATGACCTGGGATTGAAGCTGTGGTTCTACAACTTCATGGTCAGCCCTATCAACCACTGAGGGTCTTTCAACAGAAGTAGGAATAGTTTGTGAATGAGAAATTATTACCTGCAGTGGAAGAGCATCTGATGTTTGAGCTTGGGTGGCTTGAACCACTGGAGGTTGAGCTTGCTGTTCATGACCGGAAAGATTGAAAATTGGTAAAGGAATGTAAGTGGCCATGAAAGCAGATACAAGTACTGGAACTTGCATGAATTTGAAGGTTGTGTCTTGGCGAGTGTAAATCTTTTTGCTTACTGGAGGGGGTTCAGTTACTGAAGAGTTAACAAAAAGAGCCTTATGCTCAGGTGTGAGAAGATGTTCTGCTATAAGCATAAGAAAACGAGCGTAGTAGCATGATACCCTACGATTTGTAGAATGATCACGTAAAGCAGTAGTGAGACGTCTCAGAAGAATGGGTAAAAGTAGTTTGCCAAAATTGATCCTTTGATTGAAAACAACCGCAAGATCAATATACTGCAGAGTGGAAGTGATGTTGTAAAAGTTGGATTTAGTGCAGTTGGCAAACACTTTGGAAAGAGTATCGAAGAAAATATCCCATTCAGAAACCAAATTGGATTTAGACAACTTGGTTAAATTAATCACCCCCTGATAGTGAATAGCATGGAAAAAGTTTGAAATATCATTTTCAGAGGGCAAATTACAGAAATTGTCCATTGAAAAATTTAACGCTCGATTGACGACTGTTTCATCAACTACATACTGTGTGTTTTCCACGGTGAATGAAAAAGATTTAAAATCATCGGCCACAGTAGAGGTTGTGCAAATCAGTCTAAGCAGATCGACATTTAAAAGCATATTTGATTTAATAGCAGAGCTAACAATCGAATGGTCATTTAAAAATCTAATCCACGGCATAAATTTTTCCACATCATATTTTTCTGGATTAAAATAACCAACAAGATTATGCGAGACAATTTGGAAATTGAGAGCCATTTTAAAAACAAATACAAAAAGACACACACTGTCAGAATTTTAAGAATTAAATAAGAAAATTCGAATTAAAAATTAATTAATAATTCGAATTAATTCAATTATATCCAAAAAATTTAGAAACAAATGTGTATTGACCACCAAAATCAGATATGTAAACAGATTACTCAAACATACAATACAACAGCCAATGAAATGAAAGATTGATTTTGAAAATATTTTTTTATTTTAAAAAAAATTGGCAGCACTCTTGTATGTATATACGTGTATGTATATATAACAGGAGTGAAAATGTTATGCTGAGTAAAAACTCGAGCAATAAGACAATCAATGGAGGTTTGATTTTGATCGAATTGAGAGAGAGAGAAATAAGAGAAAAAAAACTATTGTAGTGAAAACTGAATTGAATTGAATTACAAAACAAAACAAAAAAATGTTAAGTAGGACAACTGGTATGACAATCGAGGAAAGTCATACAGACTGTCTTCCCGATTGTCTTCCCGATTGTCATACCAGGCTAATGGAAATAATAATAAAAACAAATAAAAATAAAACTGGTATGACAATCTGATAGTCATACCGATTGTCATACCAGTATAAAATACATGAATATAACAGAATAAATTAGAATGACAATCGATAGTCATACCGATTGTCATTCTAGTATAAAATTAAAACAAATATATCTGATATAACTTTTATTACTGGCAAGACTATAAATAGTCATACCGATTGTCTTGCCAGTTATAAAATTAAACTGAAATTAAAAATAAAATTAAACACATATATGTACTGGAATGACTTTCAGCAAGACAATTTCAATTGTCTTGCCGATTGTCATTCTAGTATAAAATTAACTTATACACATAATTAATACTTACAGTTACAGAATAAATTTACAAAAACAAAAGCAATATTTCAGAAATAATTATATTTTATTCCAAAAATAGATTTTTGTTGAATTTTAGCAAATAAAATTCATAGAAAAATATTTTTAGAGAAAATAAAATATTCTAAGATATTAAAATTAACAAGTAGAATAAATAAATAAGATAAGATAATAAAACTTACATAGAAATAAGCAAGGAATTATGGAAAATATGATAAAATAAATTTGCAAATGAATTTTTCATTTATGAAAAATTCATTTGTAAATTCATTCAAGAACAGATTTCAGATATTAACAAGTTTAATCACTAAAGCTATTCAACATGCCCAATTTACCAACTAATTTGGTAAATATGGATTCATCAAGAGGTTTAGTGAAAATATCTGCTATTTGTTCTTCTGTTGGAACAAAAAATAGTTCAACAGTTCCATTCATGACGTGCTCTCTAATAAAATGATACCTGATGTCAATGTGCTTGGTCCTTGTATGCTGCACAGGATTGTTGATGATGACTATTGCACTTGTATTGTCACATAGAATAGGTATTTTGTTCAATACAGAGCCATAGTCCCGTAGCTGATTCCTAATCCACAAGATCTGAGCACAGCAGCTTCCAGCAGCAATATATTCAGCCTCGGCCGTTGAATTGGAAACTGTTTGCTGTTTCTTGATGTACCATGAGACTAGTCTGTTACCCAGGAATTGTCAACTCCCTGAGGTGCTTTTCCTATCAACAACACTTCCTGCGTAATCTGAATCTGTATATCCGACAAGGTTAAAACTAGATTCTTTAGGGTACCAAATACCTAGATTTGGTGTACCCTTAAGATATCTCAAAATTCGTTTAACAGCAACGAGATGAATATCTCTAGGATCCGCTTGGAACCTTGCACATAAGCATGTAGCATACATAATATATGGTCTACTTGCAGTAAGATAGAGTAACGAGCCAATCATACCTCTGTAGCTTGTGACATCTACCTTAATGGAGTTTTCACATGGTCCAAGCTTGACAGCTGTAGTTGATGGAGTCCTTGCTGATGCAAAATCCTCTAGATTGTACTTTTTGAGGAGTTCCTTGAGATACTTGGATTGACAAATAAAAGTTCCATCTAACCTTCGATTTACTTTTAATCCAAGAAAGAACTTCAGCTCTCCCATCATACTCATTTCAAATTTGCTGTGCATTAACTTAGCAAATCTCTTACAGAGATTATCATTAGTAGACCCAAATATTATATCATCCACATAGACTTGGACTAATATAGTATCATTCTTATGCTTTTTAGAAAAGAGAGTTTTGTCTATGACACCTCTAATAAAGCTATTTTCAATAAGAAATTCAGAGAGAGTGTCATACCATTTTCTCGAAGACTGTTTGAGTCCATAGATAGCCTTGAAAGAAAGTAGACAAAATCCAAATGATCTGGATCTTCAAAACCAGGAGGTTGCTCTACATACACCTCTTCATCCAGCTTTCCATTCAGAAAGGCACTCTTGACATCCATTTGATAAACTTTAAAGTTAGAGAATGCTGCAAATACCAGAAATATCTTGATGGCCTCTAGTCTAGCCACTGGAGCATAGGTTTCATCATAATCAATGCCTTCAGCTTGAGAATACCCTTTAGCTACCAGTCTTGCTTTGTTTCTTGTAACCACACCATCTTCATCTAGTTTATTCCTGAATACCCACCGAGTACCAACGACTTTCTTGTGTGTAGGTCTAGGTACCAGTTTCCAGACTTGTTGATGTTCAAACTGATTGAGTTCATCTTGCATAGAAATCACCCAATCTGGACCAGTCAGTGCTTCCTCAATCTTCTTAGGTTCCATCTCAGAAAGAAATCCTGAGAACAGACACTCATTTTGAGTAGCACGTCTAGTTTTGACTCCAACATCTGGATCACCAATAATCAACTCAAAAGGATGAGCTTTATTCCAGACAGTCTGCCTTGGAAGATTTGATCTTGATGATTCGCCTTGAAATTCATTGGGATGTTGTGTCCTACTAGTTGATCCTTCAGCATCTCCCCCTGAGTTGTTGCCATGTTGACTTGAAGATTTTCTGTCAGTAGCAGTGGTATCTCCATTGTTGCCAAAGTTTCCATCACCATTACCTTGAGTATCATCATGATTAACAGGTTCTTTACCAGCAACAACCTCAGGTACTTGATCATGTTCTGATTCTGAATCTGACATATCATCAAACTTCAGTTTCTCAGAAGGATCTTCAGTTTGGATACTAGGGAGTTTAGTGTCATCAAATGTAATATTGACACTTTCAGTTACTTTGTGTTGATCAATGATATACACCCTGTATGATCTTCTTCCATATCCAACAAAAATACCCTCATATGCCTTTGCCTCAAATTTACCACGACGATCATCTCCATCCTTGAGCACGAAACATCCAACACCAAATATATGAAAGTATTTGATAGAATTCATTCATAATCTCATAAGGAGTTTTCATGAAGTCTTTGTTGATTAGAGTTCGATTCTGAGTATAACATGCAGTATTGACAGCTTCAGCCCAAAAGTACATTGGAAGACCTGATTCACTTAACATAGTTCTTGCAGCTTCAATCAATGTACGATTCTTCCTTTCTACCACTCCATTTTGTTGAGGTGTTCTAGGAGCTGAAAATTGTCTGGTAATCCCTTTGTATGTACAGAATCCATTGGGAAGTGAATTCTTGAATTCTGTTCCATTATCTGACCTTATCGTTCTAACAGGGACATTATAATCTAACTCGATCAACTTGATATGATCAATCACAACTTGTGGTGTTTTATTCTTGGAGTGAAGGAATAAAACCCACGTATACTTGGAATAGTCATCAACTATCACAAGACAATAACACTTCTTTGACATCGAAAGAACATTAACTGGTCCAAATAAATCCATGTGTAATAATTGCAGAACACCAGTTATGGAGGATGTGTCAGTGCCTTTGTGACTTGCTTTCTTTGACTTTCCTTTCTGAAAAGCCTCACACAGTCCTTCTGGGGAGAATTCCAGCTGAGGCAGACCTCTGACCAATTTTCTTTTGACAAGAGAATTTATTATTTTGAAATTGAGATGGGAAAGTCTCTTGTGCCATAACCAACTCTCATCTGACGATTCCTTTGCATAGAAACAATTGACTTCAGGATTGCTTCCAGAGTTTATGTCAGCTACGAACAGATTTCCTTTATGGATTCCCATCAAGGAGGGTTTTTCACTTTTCTTGTGCAGAATCTGACACTTCAGCTTTTCGAATAAAACATTGTAGCCGTTGTCACAGAACTGACTAATGCTAAGCAGATTGTGTTCAAGTCCTTGCACAACATACACATTTTCAATGATAACATTACCAGCTAGCAAACATCCATATCCCTCAGTTAAACCTTTGTTGTTATCTCCAAAGGTAACCACCGGGCCAGCTTTCTCAACCACATTTGATAGCAGGGCTCTATCTCCGGTCATATGTCTTGACGATCCGCTGTTAAGAATCCACACTACCGGTTGTACCTGTTTAATGCCCTGCAATACAAATGGATTAGACCTTCTTCGGAACCCAAGCTTGGTTGGGTCCGACATACTTGTAAAATTGGCCTTTATCAGGCAAAACAACATTCTTAACTTTAATGTTCTCAACTTTCTCAATGACTGGACATTTGACCTTTTAAACAGCCTTGACAAATTTCTGTTTAGGCTTAGGCACAAATGTCTCCTTTCTAGCTTTAGGAGGACTAGCAGTCTTAGACCTATCATGCTTCCTATTATTCAAATGCTGACGAGGAGTAGTCTTATCATTAGAAATATGCTTATCATTAAAATAAGCATACATCAAATTAAAAGCACAAGACATACAATCAGGAACACCACATGCTTTATGAGAGGGATTAACAACAGGCAACTCATGCATGGTAGACATGTCATTTGTGTTATCCAACTCATGTGTGTCTGAGTTAGTCTCGGTTGCTTTCACAACTTTGACTGGAACCTTTGGCACACTTGACTTGGAAACAGCTTTCTCATTAGCAAGATCTTCAGCACGGATTTCTTCTTGAATAATAAATGAGGTCTCATTAAATGGTTCATCAATTGATTCTTTATAGAGGGGTTCATCAACACCCTTAAGCACATGTGGTACTTCCCTACCTTTAGCACAGACATGAGGAGGGGAGTTTATGCCTAATTTTCCAATAGAAACATTGTAATTATAACCTATTCCAGATGTTTGATTAACAGCTTGCTTATTGTAAAACTCTTTGGACTTCGAACAAGAATTAAAGTAAGCTTTAACCTTAGCCTCAAGAACGGTGATCTTGTCTTTGAGAATAGTTTCGAGTTGTCTATAACAGTCAACTCTATTCTCTAGAAAAGATACTTGTTCTTTTAATTTATCTTGATTAATGTGCACAAGTCTTAGTTCATTGACCTCTTTCTCAAGGTCTTTGATTTGTTGATTTAACATTTCATTATCACGACGAGCACAATCTAAGGAACCTCCTAAATGATAAACTAATTCAGCATCAGTAAATTTTACCTCTTTTCTTGACGATGAGGTGTTTGCATCACTAGCCATGAGAGCAAGATTCCCAACTTCTTCATCTTCACTGTCAGTATCATCCCAGCTTCTTCCCTTTGTCAGGTAAGCCCTTTCAGATTTACTCTTCTGATTAGAATCATAAGAGTTCTTCCTAACTTGTTTTGGCTTCCTGCATTCTATGGCAAAGTGTCCCAACTCATTGCAGTTGAAGCATCGAATGGTGCTTCGATCAACCATCCCTGTTTTGTACCCACCACTACTGGTGTTAGAGGATGAAGATCCACCTTTCTGGAATCTGTTGTAGTTGGACTTGTACTTGAACTTGGGATTCCTCTTGAATCTGACATTAGAGAATCTCTTGACAATCAGGGCCATTGACTCATCTTCCAATTGCTCCAGTTCTTTCAAGGAATAAAAATCATATCCTGATTGATTTGTAGTAGGAGGATCAAATTCTGCTACTATCACATTTTCTTCAGCCTTGGAAGACTGTACCATTCTCTCTGACTGTTGAGATTGTTGTTGTTGTTGTGGTTGTTGTTGTTGTTCTTCAGCTACTAGAGCAGTAGACGTGCTGACCACTCTTCCTTTCTCGTAGACTTCCTTCTGCTGAATCTGCTCCAACTCATAGGTTTTTAACACACCATAGAGTCTTTCCAAAGAAATCTCCATCAGATCTCTTGCTTCTCTTATGGCAGTGATTCTATGTTCGAGATGAGTTGGCAGTGTTAAAAGGAACTTTTTGTTGACCTCCCTGATTGAATAGTATTTACCATTTATGTTCAGGTTGTTGATCAATGCATTGTACCTCTCAAACACTTCAGTGATTCCTTCTCCTGGATTGGATTTAATGTATTCATACTCAAAGGTTAGGATCTCTAACTTGTTTTCCCTAACTTCCTCTGTGCCTTCATTAATCACCTCAATAATTTCCCAGATGTGTTTGGAATCTTTACAGTTCATCACATGTCTATTCATCAAGGGAGTCAACTAAAATTAATTGAAGGCTAGCATCCAGGGAGGCTTCTTCTTTTTCAGCAGGAGAAAAATCCTCAGGATTCTTTACATAAGTTCTAGCTTTGGTAATCACAACATCATTTTCTATTACCTCTGGTTCAATAACCATCGGAATTTTTGGACCCTTCTTTAACACTTCCAGATATTTGGGATTTGCAACTTGTAAAAACAATAGAATCTTCTTCTTCCACATAACATAATTTTCTTTATCGAATAGTGGAATTTTAAAGGTTCCAACTTTTTGTGTAGTCATTATGAATTTTTGAGTAAATAAAAATTCAAGGAGTGGAAGAATCACAAAAGTCTAGGATCTTGATTTGTTCGTTAATCAGAAGGCTCTGATACCAATTGTTAGGTCTCAATATGTCTGTAGAAGGGGGGTTGACCGTTTAATCGAATTAAAATGCGGAATAAAAAAGTGAAACAAAATTCAAGTTAAATAAAACTATTATTAAACTTGAAAGGTGTTACAACAACGGTATCGTTTACAAGGGATTAATCTCAAATAAATTATTCCAAATCTAGAACAAATTCGACATGAATTTTTTCTATTTTTGAAATAAAAAAGAATCAAATGCTAAAAGCAATTTGAGATTAAGTTCTAGGGATTTTGATCCGCTAGATAGTTACACAAGAACAATAAAAGGATTTCTAGTGGATTAGATTTAACAATGAATACTAGAAATAAATGATCTGAGAAATTGCAATAAGTTCTCTGCTGTTTTCTTGGTTCTGTGTTCTTTTGTTAATTTGATATTTAATGCTCTGTTAAAAAACAAACTGCTGCTTGTCTTTATATTCAATCCTGTGTTTTTAATTGGCAAGACAATCCTTTTAGCTCAGCAAGACAATCCTTTTAGCTGGTAGAACTTTCGGTAGGACAATCTAACTGAACTTGTAAGACTTTCGGTAGGACAATCTAAATGAACTTGTAAGACTTTCGGTATGATAATCCAATTGTCATACCAGTTCAAATATTTGTCTTGCTGAATTAATTTTGAATATTAATTCAAAATCACTTCTGAAAAATGCATAATATTAATTCAGAATTAATTAACCAATAAATTCAATTAATCAATAAATTAATCTTTGCAGATATAATTTATTTTCTTAATTATATATGACTTAATTAATTAATTAGAGAATTAATACTAATCTTGAACATCAACCACTCTTCTGACAATCTTCTGAAAATCACTGAATCCATTTCACCACTTCAATGTTGACACTCGATGTACTGTCTGGTTCATGAATGACTAACTTCTGTGATGTTTCTTCATGTCTTGATTTTCTTCAGATTAAATCCCTGTAATCAATTGATACCCTGACGAGATCTCTGTCACTTGGTTAAATCCACAATCTTGATTTATATCACTGAGGCATGATCAATATCTTGAGCTTCTTCCAGTGAATTAAGTCCTCAAGTCTGTAGATGAACAATGTTACTTAATCCTTTGACATATGTTACTTTTAGAGATCTCTCTGACGATAGAACCACTATTTACTTGTTACATCCTTATTTGAGTTGAGTTAAATCCTCGAATAAACAAATAGGCTATGACATATGCCTTTCAACACAACTTATACAAGTAGGCAGAGTTACTTTCCTCAATTCATTTTCCTGTTTTACAAGGGTTAAACTACTGCCACCTAGAACACCTTTCCCTTTTCTAGCCTGAATGCCTTCATGCTCCGAATCTACAATCCAAAATTAAACCCTAATTAGATTCCCACTCGACGTTCCCGGAACGTTTAACAATTACCCCTTATCGCAATACCCTAAGAGTATTTATACTCGATCATATTCACATAGCACGTTTATACCATATACTCGTATATTTCAAACCAAATAGTCATCGAATCACATATTGCGACGTAACCATAACACAAAGCATACAATCCTTATATTCAAACTTTATAATTAAGTTATAATAACGATTATACAATCCTATATCAAAATGACTCAATCCTTCCTTTTATTTCACTTAATTCGAATCAAAACCACCAAATAAACCAAATAATTCCTAGAAATCTTACATGCATTCACTTAGTGAAATCCTAGGATCAAATTAACCTCTTTTACACCCTTAACCATTCGGCTATAACATAAAATACAATCAAAAAATCAAACGGTGACACGCAAGTACCAAAATCACATATAAACTTGAGATCAAGCCAACATTCATCCCTTTAAATCATTTTTAACTTAACTAGTTACATGCAAGGTTAAAACTTAACATGCATTTGCCCTTTCATCCAAAACCAAATCAAAATCATCTCTACAATCCATTTAATCACATAATTAAAACCTAAACATGTTTGATCATTCACTTTAACACATAATTCAACTTAATTTCTTAAGAACAAGCAAGAACACTCAAAATTTCCAAAAAACAAAACATGCATGCTTCACTTTGGATTCTTAAACCACAACTAAATCTATTTATTCAATAATTTCCAAAAACAATCAACAATAAACCATTTACATCATCAAAATCAACTTAATCTTTTCAAAATCAAGAACCATTCGGGTTTCAAGCAAAACAACAAATGCAACTTTTGAAAATCAAGTTTTAATAATCTAGAATTCAGTTTGTACATCATTACTCACCACCGGTTCACCGGAGTTCATCACCGGTGACGGTGGTTTCATGGTGGTGCCCCATTCGGGGGTTTCCAACTTTAAAACCTCTGATTTCTCTTCAAAAACACATCAACAACTACATGTAATACACAATCATCAAAGAAATTACACAAACTCAAGTCAAGCATTCAAAAAGAAGCAATAACTCGGCACTCGGCTCAAAACCGAACCCAACGCGCGCGCACACACGCACACTCGCATGCAAGTATCTACACACACATGCACAAGATTTAAAGCTCATATATGAAACAAGGATGAGGATTCATGGAGGATTTCAAAGAAATAGAGAGAGAGAGAGACAATATACCGAGAGAAAGAAAGAGAGAGAGCATCAAGAGTGAGAGATAAAAAAAGATGAGAGAAAGTGAGAGAAGAGAGAGAGTGACAGGTGGAGAAAGAAAAGAAAGGGGGGGGGGAAGGTGGTATTATATAATAAAAAAGTAGGGGCATTTTTGTAATTAACAAATCCTTTTCTTTATTCTCTTTTTTCTTTTATTCTAAATTCAAAAACAAATTTAAATAGTATGTAGCTCTCTCAGTAAGAATGAAAATGTCACGAATAACAATTTTAGAATAAAGATCTCGAAATTAGCTTTCTAGACATATTTTTAAAAATAATTTTTGAGCGTACGGTTTGTTTTCTATGAATTTTATAAGATTGCTCTCAAAATAGAATTATAACTCGATAAAATCATTTTAAAATACACCGATCACCAAATAATTCCATCTATCATTTTTTTAAAGTCTCTAGGACTATTTTGAAGATAAAAAAATAAATTTCACGCCTTGAACATACTCAGATAATTTTATAAAAATATATAAAGGTTCAATAAACCTTATTTTAAATCAAATAAATCCCTTGAAATCATTTAAAAATAACCAGAGCACATAATCAAGCATATTTTCAAGCAATAGCACGTATTCACATATCATGACTCATATCATAACACATTCGATCATAAGAATTCCCTTTTTTAATTAATAACCACTTTTCGCGTAACGGGTCGCGTCCTTTCTGACGGCCCGACGCTGAGCGTTTTCAATTACACTTCTCAATTATTCTCTTTATAGCAACTGACACGTCACTAGAATATAATACTCACTTAAACATTCCTATTTCATACAATAACACATATTTCAAATTTAAATACTTTTAATCTCTTTTTAAGACGGGGTCTGTTCTACCTGACGGTCCGATAATACAGCTTATCCCCTAAGCTGACTCATCAAACTGTAACGTGTCATTTTACGTTCCCAGTTACTAATATACAATAAAGATAATTAACCAAAAAAAATCATTTAACCCTTAATTAAATCACATAATTTATAATTACACCACAGAATTATACTTTTTTCACTTAATCACGTCGCGAAATTCCCCGTCGCCACAATCTACCCTCCTTAAAAGGTTTGTGTCCCTAGAATCTAATCTAAGCAAATAGATGGGGATAATTTTCTTGCATTTCACTCTCTAGTTCCCAAGTTGACTCCTCTACTATAGGATTTCTCCATAACACTCTAACTAGAAGTACAATTTTATTTCTGAGCGTCTTCTTTTTTCGATCTAAGATTCGAACTGGTTGTTTTAATATAAGACAAATCTTGTTATATTTCCACTGGTTCCAATCCAATCATATGGCTTGCATTAGCATTATATTTCTTTAGAAGAGAGAGACGTAAAACACGTTATGAAGATGTTGCATCTATGGAGGTAACGCTAATTCATAAGCCACTTTTCCAACTTGTCGTAATACTTCGAATGGTCTATATACCTAAGACTCAGCTTCCTTTTCTTTCCGAATCTAGATAAACCTTTCCACGAAGATATTTTTAACAACACTTTATCTTCAGGCTCGAATTGCATATCCTTTCGATCTCGATCCGTGTACTTCTTTTGTCGATCTTTAGCAGTAATTAACCTTTTACGAATCATTTTCACTTTCTCTTTCATTTGTTGTACTAGCTCTGGGCCAATTAGTTTGAGCTCACCAACCTCGTCCCAATATATAGGGGATCTGCATTTTCTTCCATACAACGCTTCATAAGGCGGCATGCCCATACTCGCGTGATAACTGTTATTGTAGGAAAAATCAATTAATGGCAAATGATCATCCCAATTTCATTTGAAATATAATGCACAGGTTCGCAACATATCCTCATCATTTGAATTATCCTTTCACTTTGTCCGTCGGTCTGCGGATGATACGCCGTACTCATTTTCAATTTAGTTCCCAAATGATCATGAAACTGTTGCCAAAATCTCAAGTTAAATCTTGGATCTCTATCTGACACGGTAGATACTGGAACTCCTTGACGCATCACAATCTCGTCCAAATACATTTTGACCAACTTTTCCAATAAAAATCTTTCGTTGATAGGTAAAAATGTGCTAATTTTTCCAGTCGATCGACTATTACCTAAAATGGCATCATGATTAGACTTGGTCTTTGGCAATCCTACCACGAAATCCATCGTGATATGTTTCTATTTCCATTCTGGTATGTCTAGTGGTTGAAGAAATCCACTCGGTCGCTGATATTTCGCTTTTACTCTTTGACACGTATAACATTTACTTATCCATTCCGCAATTTCCTTTTTTATGTTCAGCCACAAATAACTCTCTTTTAAGTCCTTGTACATATTTGTACTTCCAGGGTGATTTAAAAATCTTGAGTTATGCGCTTCGTGAAAAATCTCATGCTTTAGTTCCACAATGTTAGGTATCCAAATGCGTGAGTTAACGCGATATATTCCCTTTTCATCTTTTTGAGCTTTAACTTCCTCTCCTGTCAACTTATCTTTCTCGTGGTTCATTACTTGCTCTTGACCACATCGAATCTTTTCCAAAATTTCAGTTTGAAAAAGGCATTGCATACATGGTTTCTCTTTCTAACTCTGAAATCTGCACTTCGATTTCCAACTTTTCAAAATCCTTGATCAATTCCTTTGATGAAGTTAATATATTCAATCTTTCTTTGTGGCTTAAAGCATCTGCTACCACATTCGCTTTACCGGGGTGATAACTTATCGTAGAGTCGTATTCTTTGATCAATTCTAACCATCTCCCCTGTCTCATATTCAACTCCTTCTGAGTAAAGATATACTTTAAAATCTTATGATCCGTATAAATCTCACACTTTTCTCCATATAAGTAATGCCTCTAAATTTTAAGAGAAAACACAATCGCTGCTAATTCCAAATCATGCGTGGGATACTTCTGTTCATGCGGCTTTAGTTGCCTTGACGCATATGCTATTACTTTCCGGTGTTGCATTAACACACTACCTAACCCTTTATACGAAATATCGCTGAAGATCACAAACTCTCCTTTTTCATCTGGTAACACCAAGACTGGGGCGGTTACCAACCTCTTCTTTAATTCTGGAAAACTTTCCTCGCACTTATCCGTCCACGCAAACTTCTCGTTCTTCCTTGTCAACTTAGTCAATGGGACAACAATCTTAGAGAAATCCTGCACAAACCTTCTATAGTATCTTGCTAATCTTAGAAAGCTTCTGACCTCCGTAGAGGTCTTGGGCCTTTCCCAATTCATTACAACTTCTATCTTGGCTGGGTCTACTTTAATTCCTTCATTATTGACTATATGTCCAAGAAACTGTACTTTCTTCAACCAAAACTCACACTTTGAAAACTTGGCATATAACTTTTCTTTTCTCAAGATCTCTAAAGAAATCCTCAAATGCTCCATATGGTCTTCCTTCGTCTTGGAGTATATCAAAATATCGTCGATAAATACTATAATGAACTTATCCAAATACTGCTTGAACCCTCTATTCATAAGATCCATAAATGTGGCTGGCGCACTCGTCAAACCAAACGCCATTAACAAAAATTCATAATGTCCATATCTCGTTCGAAACGCCGTCTTGGGTATATCTTCCGCTTTAATCTTCAGTTAATGATACCCAGATATTAAATCAATCTTGGAAAAACAAGTAGCTCCTTTTAAATGATCGAACAAGTCATCGATTCACGGTAGAGGGCACTTATTCTTGATCGTCAACTTATTCAACTCACGATAATCAATGCACAACCTCATACTTCCATCTTTCTTCTTCACAAATAACACTGGTGCACCCCACGGGGATACACTTGGGCGTATTACTCCTTTATCCAATAATTCTTGCAACTGCATTGCTAATTCCTTCATCTCAACCGGCTCCATACAATAGGGTGCCTTTGATACTGGTTCCGTTCCAGGAGCCAAATCAATCTTAAACTCGATATCTCGATCTGGAGGTAATCCAGGTAATTTATCTGGAAACACATCGGGGAAATCTCTTACTACCGGAATATCCTCAATCCTTACGAATTCTTTCTCTATATCTTTGACATGAGCCAAATAAGCTTCGCATCCTTGTCGTAACAATCTCCTCGTCTAAAAAGCTGTTAGAAACTTCTTCTCTTGTCTTTTTCCCTTGAATACCACTTCGTCACCATCCTTAGTCTTTAACTTCACCTTCTTACTTTTATACTCAATTTGCGCCTCATGGTTTGACAACCAATCCATTCCTAATATAACGTCGAATTCTCCTAACTTAAAAGGAATTAAGTCAGCAGAAAAGTGTCGACCTTCTATAACCAAATCGCAATCGGGACAAACCCTATTAACAATGACTTTCTCTTGATTTGATACTTCTATAATCAAATTGGGTTCAAGAGGGTACGCATCATATTTTAGTCTATCAAGAATATTTTCTGCAATAAATGATCTAGTCGCTCCAGAATCCATTAATACTTTTACTTCTACTGAGTTTATAACGAGCATACCTGCCACCACATCCACATCTTGCACAACATCTTTCATTGTCATGTTAAAGGTTCTAGCTCTGGGTTGAGCTGTTAGTGCTGGGAGAAGCGGCGGTCCAGCAATCCTAAGAACATTTGCCTTTTGAACAGGCTCCTTGCAGTTTCTGGCCATATGACCCACTTTTCCACACTTGAAACAAGTTAATTCAGGCTTCTTTGCTCCACTTGGGCATTCCGATGAATAATGTCCTTTCTGATCACACCTAAAACAGGTCACATCCAGCTTGTTACATCTTCCCGAATGTCTCTTCCCATAAACTTTACACTCTTGAATTTGAGGTCTACTATCCTTTCCCGGTTGTCCGATTTTCTGAAAACGATTCTTTTGAGCTCCATTCCCGGGTTTAAACTTTTGAAACTTTTGATTCTGACCTCCACCATTATTACCAAACTTCCCTCTAAACTTCGAACTTCCTTGCTCTTGTTCCGAGCTCTGAAACTTCCTTTTCCTACCTTCATTCTCCCTTTTTACAGTTTCACGCTCCCCTTCCACTATCATTGCCTTCTACACCAAGGCGACATAGTTCTTGATCTCCAAGAGTACCACTTGACTCCGAATCCATGGCCTAAGTCCCTTTTGGAACCTTTTGGCCTTATTCGCCTCCCTATTCATATACTCAGGTATAAATCTAGATAACTCCGAAAATTTCACTTCATATTCTGCCACCAACATATCCTCTTGTCTAAGATCCAAAAACTTCATCTCTAGATGATCTTGGATATAACTTAGCAAGTACTTCTCCAGAAACATCTTGGTAAACTTTTCCCACGACAAATCTTTTCCTTCAAGTAAAGCCTTAGAAGATTCCCACAAGTAACTTGCCTCGTTCTTAAGATAATAACTCGCAAACTGTGCTTTCTTTTCATCCTTAACTTCTGCTAACTCAAATGCTTTCTCCATTTCTCTTAACCACGACTAAGCTTTAATCGGGTCTGGCAAACCTAAGAACTCTGGGGGATGAACATATTGAAAGTGTTTGAAGTTTCCAAGTTTAGGGGCTATAGATTGTTGCAAAAGCTGAGCAAGTCGGCTCATCATAGTGGTATCTTGGTTCAGTTCTTGGTCTTGGGTTTGAATTTCTTCTTCTGGGTGATCTGGTGAGTTGGCCATTTATTAAAAACCTAATTGAACAATTATTTAGCAATACGATAGCATGACATTGATATATAACAACATTTTACTACGAAATAACTTATGCGGGTTTTTAAGCTTTACCCAGTTTTGCACATACAATCCTATTACTATATAATTTCTCTTATCAGTTCATCGCACAGGGTACGATTTTACGAAATATTAAACCCAGTTATATAGAAACATGGTATGCAAAACAGTTATAAATATTTCCAGGGTGCACAATAGGAAACAAGATATGTGTTTTATTCCATAAGCCAAGGGTAAAAAGGTCTGATTATATCAAGTTCTTAAATATGGTACAATAATATAGCAGAGTTAAACAGAGGAAAAACTGGA
Organism: Apium graveolens; assembly: GCF_009905375.1. NCBI lineage: Eukaryota > Viridiplantae > Streptophyta > Magnoliopsida > Apiales > Apiaceae > Apium > Apium graveolens. Next base: position 122,303,424 of record NC_133650.1, on the reverse strand, counting down.
AAACATCCCCCTATCTACCCCTAACTTCTAAAAACCACTAAAATACAAAGTCTCGAAGTACCACACAACACAACATAACAAATAAAAAAGGGATCCCAACATCTGACCAATTATCCCAAGCCTACTGCCGCTGATAAAAAACAACAACAACAACTATGGGCTCCACCAGATGTCCCACCTGATCACCATCATCTAATCATCTAAGATCTCTCTCAACACAACCAACATCCAGCGAATGATCTTATGCAGCCTCTGGGCCTCAGCATCAGCATCACTAGTGGATGGTCCCTCGTCTAATCTCCTCCGGGCAATCTCCTCCACCATCTGAATCTAGACTCTCCACTCATCCTCCATAACTGAAGTCCTCTGCCTAGACTCTCGAGCTAGCCTATCCACCAAAGTTCCCAACTCAGGAATGCGGGAGTAAACAAAGTCTCGATCCTGGGCTAACTTGCCACCAACACTAACAGGCACAATCTTAGGCATCTTTGACTCTGGCTCAGGGGTTGGGGTCTCTGACTCTAGCCTCAAGGGTGATATCTGTATAGGAATCTCACTACTCTCAGATGGATCTTCCTCCTGATCTGAACTAACATACACAAGCTCCTCTGAAGAGGGTGGAATAGAGTCCACAGGGGTACCGGTCAAACTAATCTCTGAATCAGAATCACAACCACTACTGGGGTCCTGAGAGAAAACATAAAACAACAACTAAGAAACAGCGTTAAGATTAAATAAAACTTCCAACTAACTCACACCCTAACTCTAGTTGCCACTTTAGCCTATTCACTTTACTTAGATTATACCTAATAGTCTAACTCAACTCTATATGAGTCGAACACTCTCGCGATATAGATACATAACCCAAAATACCCTTTTTCCTAACTTGTCTCAAGGACTAGATCCTGTAGGTCTGATACCAACTTGTGACGTCCTCAATCTCGGGGTTAGGAAATGAGGACCCACACACCTTTAAACTAAAAATAATTAAGCATAAACCCCGATTAACTAATAACAAGATCAAACAGGATTAAGTTTGAGACAAGATTACAACTACCAACCAGATAATATATTTAATTACAACCCAAAATAATATTTAATTTACACAATCGATTCTAACTTGGAACCGACAGATAACCCATTGTATCTTTACAAACTTTCCAACTAAGCGCTTGCTCACACACAAATTATACTACCTGATCTGGCATCCGGAAGCCTACAACACGGTAGCGGCCACCAGGTACGCTCTTACGAGCAGTGCGCCTAAGTCCGGCCATTCGCTTGCTTAACTGCCATGGTTAGAACAGAGCAAAATATAAGAGCATAAAACTCAGCAAGTAACTAAATGACAGTTCTATGATGCAATAATCAACATTTATCCACAATTGCTTAAGGAATTCTATTTTAAATCTCTAGGTGGAAGATTTCTATCTTTGGGCTATGAAAGGGTTATGAAGAAATAATTGGGCTTTCAAGAATTAAGGTTCAAGATAAGGCAGAAGCCGATATTCATCTAAAATCATTAACATGATCTCAAGGATCTTTCAAATTGAAAGCAAGAATCTATTCAACTCTGGGAATCAATTATATGATAGGTAACAATATCAGAATAAGAATCAGGGTTCACAAGCTGTATGCTAAACAAAATCAACTCATTTCAGATCATTATAAACCATTTCCTTTTTAAAAAAGCAATTTGCTAAAACAATATATTTAATATCTTTTTATAAAGTGATAGGGAACCCTTGATTGGACTACTTTATCTTTTATAAATAATAATACGGGTGATCAACCCGTACCGACCTCTATCTGGTCGTTAAGGTACCTATGGCATAATTTCAGCCTTAAATTAAACTAGCCCCGCTAGTCTCTTGTATTACTGGACTAGTCCCATTAGTCTCTTACGTCTTAATCCAATCCATCAGGAATTCATTTGGAAAACCTTGTGTTGGAGAAGAAAGGTTTCACTAAATTCATTTTATCATTACCAAGAGTATGAAACTATTCAGACTCTTTCAAGTCAAAAATCATTCTTAAGTTCAATTTCAAGAATTCAAAGGAATTGAATGGATCAAGGCAATCAAAGATCAATGCTATGGTCGAGATCAAATGACAATCAAAGTACATAAGTTAGGGAATCAGAACAGTCTTAGAGATCATTACGGAATAAGGTATACAAAGGAAATATATAGGTTAATCAAAACAATACGTAAGGGAGTTCACAAGGGTTCTTATAAGGTTAACAAGAATTCAAGGTATCCAAAGGAATCAATAGGTAATCAGTGTATTAATCAACATGTTTATAGTAAGGGTTTAAACAATAATCATATCAAGTCGTTACAAGAACACTATCAGGGTGTTTCAAGGAATCAATAACAGGTATGGTACAAGAATCAATATCAGGGTTCAAGAATCAATAACAGGTTATCACAAATGTTATAAAAGATCAATACTCTATCATGGCATCATCGATATATCCTTTCATTACAAAACTTATACAAGTAGGAAGAGTTACCTGCCTGAATTCGCTTTCCTGTTTTACAAGGGTTGAACTACTGCCACCTAGAACACCTTTCCCTTTTCTAGCCTGAATGTCTTCACGCTCCGAATCTACAATCCAAAATCAAACCCTAATTAAATTCCCATTCGACGTTCCCGGAACGTTTAATAATTACCCCTTATCACAAAACCCTAAGAGTATTTATACTCGATCATATTCACATAGCACGTTTATACCATATACTCATATATTTCAAACCAAATAGTCATTGAATCACATATTGCGACGCAACCATAACACAAAACATACAATCCTTATATCCAAACTCTATACTTGAGTTATAATAATGATTATACAATCCTATATCAAAACGACTCAATCCTTCCTTTTATTTCACTTAGTTCAAATCAAAACCACCAAATAAACCAAATAATTCCTAGAAATCTTACATGCATTTACTTAGTGAAATCCTAGGATCAAATTAACCTCTTTTACACCCTTAACCATTCGGCTATAGCACAAAACACAATCAAAAAATCAAACAGTGACATGCAAGTACCAAAATCACATATAAACTTGAGATCAAGCCAACACTCATCCTTTTAAATCATTTTTAACTTAACTAGTTACATGCAAGGTTATAACTTAACATGCATTTTCCCTTTCATCCAAAATCAAATCAAAATACTCTCTACAATCCATTTAATCACATAATTAAAACCTAAACATAATTAAAACCTAAACATGGTTGATCATTCACTTTAACACATAATTCAACTTAATTTCTTAAGAACAAGCAAGAACACTCGAAATTTCCAAGAACCAAAACATGCATGCATCACTTTGGATTCTTAAACCATAACTCAATCTATTTATTCAATAATTTCCAAAAACAATCAACAATAAACAATTTACATCATCAAAATTAACTTAATATTTTTAAAATCAAGAACCATTCGGGTTTCAAGCAAAACAACACATGCAACTTTTGAAAATCAAGTTTTAATAATCTAGAGTTCAGTTTGTACATCATTACTCACCACTGATTGATCGGAGTTCATCACCGGTGGCGGTGGTTTCACGGTGGTACCCCCATTCGGGGGTTTCCAATCTTAAAACCTCTGATTTCTGTTCAAAAACACAGCAACAAATACATGCAATACATAATCATAATAGAAATTACAGAAACTCAAGTCCAGCATTCAAAAAGAAGCAAGAACTCGACACTCGGCTCAAAACCGAACCCAACGCGCACACCCACACTCGCATGCAAGTATCTACACACACATGCTCAAGATTTAAAGCTCATATATGAAACAAGGATGAGGATTGATGGAGGATTTTAAAAAAATAGAGAGAGAGAGACAATATACCGAGAGAAAGAAAGAGAGAGAGAGAGAGAGAGAGAGAGAGAGAGAGAGTGAGAGAGAAAAAGAGATGAGAGAAAGTGAGAAAAGAGAAAGAGTGATAGAGGGAGAAAGAAAAGAAGGGGGAGAAGGGTGTTATATAATGAAAAAGCAGGGGCATTTTTGTAATTAACAAATCCTTCTTTTCTTTATTCTCCTTTTTCTTTTATTCTAAACTCAAAAACGTATTTAAATATTATGTAGCTCTCTCAGTAAGAATGAAAATGTCACGAATAATAATTTTAGAATAAAATCTCAAAATTAGCTTTCGAGACATATTTTTAAAATTAATTTTTGAGCATACGATTTATTTTCTATGAATTTTACAAGATTGCGCTCAAAATATAATTATAACCGATATAATCATTTTAGAATGCACCGATCACCAAATAATTCCATCTATCATTTTTTAAAAGTCTCTAGGACTATTTTGAAGATAACAAAACAAATTTCACGCCTTGAACATACTCGGATAATTTTATAAAAATATATAAAGGTTCAATAAACCTTATTTTAAATCAAATAAATCTCTTAAAAATAACCAGAGCACACAATTAAGCATATTTTCAAGCAATAGCACGTATTCACATATCACGACTCATATCATAACACATTCGATCATAAGTATTCCCTTTTTAAATTAATAACCACTTTTCACGTAACGAGTCGCGTCCTGTCTAACGGCCCGATGCTGAGCGTTTTCAATTACGCTTCTCAATCATTCTCTTTATAGCAACTGACACATCACTGGAATATAATACTCACTTAAACATTCCTCTTTAATATAATAACACATAGTTCACATTTAAATACTTTTAATCTCTTTTTAAGACGGGGTCCGTTCTACCTGACGGCCCGACAACACAGCTTATCCCCTAAGCTAACTCATCATACTGGAACGTGTCATTTTACGTTCCCGGTTACTAATATACAATAAAGACAATTAACCAACAAAAATCATTTAATCCTTTATTAAATCACATAATTTATAATTATACCATAAAATTATACTTTATTCACTTAATCACGTCGCAAAATTCCCAGTCGCCACACATCCAAGTTTATCATTCGGTGCAAGTCGGCTCCATTGTATATTAAAACAATAGAAATTAAGATAGTTCAATGGAAGGTAAAGGATATAAAATTTTTAAATATATGCTTTGACTGCTCATGGTAGCCAAATGCCACTAATCCTCTCTGGAGGTGGATAGGGAATTGTTTATTTTTTCAAGGAAGTTCTTTCCCGGATATCCCCGAGTCCTGTGAAGGATCGTGGCATAAACCTACAATGAAAAGTTTGATTATCAGTATAAAGAATGACCACCACCAGGGGCCTTACGGTTAAAATTCTTTGAATTAATATGGTTGGGATAAAAAAATATTATTTTAACGAGTTTATTACTTTATTAGAGGTAAAAATATATTGCGTCCATTATGTTGGGATCGGAGAAAAATATTATTTTAACGGGATTATTACTTTATCGAGGTTTAAGTGGTGATGTACTTTTTCCGGTGAATGCTTAAAGTAATTTCACAATTTAATTAGATGCAATATTACTACGAAATTAAAAACGGTATTTGTGTCACGAAGTGCAATGTCCTGGGATATGTGGTTTCGACCACTACTGTAAAATGAATTATTTAAAATTGTTTAATATTTGTCATGATTAAAAGAAGGGATTTTTTCATAAATATACTAAAAAAAAAGATTTGTAAAATAATTACAATTTTTAAAAATCATGGCAATTATAGGGCAGAGATACATTTTAATTGCAAAATTACGTTCCTGGTTCAAGTTAGTCAATTCTAGGGCACACAAACTTTCTTTTTCCTCATTCTTTCGCATCGCTCAATTCTAATCAACAAATGTAATCAATTATAAACATCAATTACTTTGACTATATAGCTGATTGATTACAACAATTTACAAATATAAAATGATGATTCATTTATTCTTAAAATCAAAGATTGAAGTATTTCAAAAAATTTGTTTCAAATCGAGGTTAAGGTAAATTTTAATCACTGAATTTATATGAAAATTATAGATTTACTTGTTTTCCATTATACAAGTTTGATTATGAAGTTTATACTTAATTTTGAGCAATTATTTTGATTTTGGTTGCATAAGAGGTTACTGAAATTCAATCTCTTTGAGATAATTACGTTTCTAAATTTGATTTAAGATTCGTCTAAAATTGTTGTTGGCCAAATAACTTACATTGAAAAATTTGGTGTATTCAATAGTTAGGTTGCGGAATTTTTAAAAGTGATTTCAAACTAGTTCACTAGTTTACGGTTGCGAAAGCATCATTGAGAGGTCCTTACATTTAAAGAGGTTGAGGTTGCAATAATTGTGTCAAATAATTTTATATTCAGTTTCTATCTTATAGAATTTCACATGATTAAGTCAAACTAGTTCATTAAGTCATATTTGCGAAAGGCTCATCGACACATCCTTGATTTCACGAGGTTCGGGTGCAATAAGCGTGTCGAATAATTTGTCTGAAGTAAGATTCAAATGAAGTAGTTATTGTCCAAACTAGTTGTGTCAAAGAAATTGTTGTATCTAGTTGCTAGGTTATAGAATTTTAGGCATATTAGTTAAGTAGTTTAAGTTGCAAATTACTCATGAAAAGCTCTTTTCATATAAGGAGGTTGAGGTTGTGAAAATTGAGGCGGATTTTTGTTTTGGCTTCCTAGGTTGCAGATTTTTTGTTTTTTTTTATAAAAAGCCAAACTAGTTCAATACATTTAGGTTGCGAAAGACTCTTTGAGAGCTCCTTATGTTTAAGGAAGTTGAGTTTGCGTAAATTGTGGCAATAATTTGTGTATTTACTTGATAGGTTGTAGAATTTTAGAAAAATGAGCCAATGTAATTGTGTAGTTTATGGTTGCGAAAGAGTTAATGAAAGCTCCTTTGATTTAACAATAAATTAGGAACAATTGTTGCAGAACATTTGTGTATTGTGTTGCTAGGTTGGAGATTTTAAAAAAAAATAATAAGAGATAATAGTTAAGTAGTTTGTGGTTGCAAAACGGCCATTGTCAGCTTCTTTAATTAAAGAAGGTTGAGGTTGTGTGAATTGTGGAAAATTCAGTTGTGTATGTACTTGCTTGGTTGCAGATTTTTTTTAAAAACAATAAGTCGTACTAGCTACAATATTTACTCTGTTTTTCATTTAGTACATTTTCTTTACAATCAATATATGCACATATCTCTTATACAAATGTAACGTAATTTCTGCTTTGGTTGTTATTGTGAAACATGGTGGCCATCAGGACGAAAATACAAGTTGTTAGGTAATAAATACAACACATGGGGGTGCATGTGTTTTAGATAATTTTTAAGGCTTTTTGAATATTTGTTACTTGGCTAACAAAGCAGATTAGAAATGCAGTATTATTATGTTAGCTGAAATAAAATTGTGCACACAATATTTCAAAACTCACTTAATATTATATTAAAATCAAGCTAGTGTTTTGCTACAAATCCTGGGTTCTTTGTAAGTAAAGAACTCAGCTTCTTCCTTGAGAGAGTTACAATAACTGATCTGTTTGATACAATTTAAAAGCAAAGGACCAATGTTTACTTTATAGATTAGTAAACATAGGTTTATACAACACACAATAGAATGTACTAAACCCTACTTTAAGTTATCTCTAAAGCTTTCCATTTTTGGTTTAGTGAATCCTTGCATATCCTGCAGATCTGTGACTTTCCTTTGTCAGTTAATCTTGGCCTTTGATCTTGTACTCTTCAACCTGCTTTTGTAGACTTTTCAATCTAAGCGATTAGATCATTTTTTGATTAATAATATTGAATATTTAACTTGTTTTCATTCTATACTTGAGGTTCATATCGAGATCTCCAGTTTGTTCTATAGGGAACTGACATCTCGATAAGTATAATGGCTTATCGAGATCTCTTAGTTCTCTATAAGTGTCTTTGAGTTGTCGAGGTCTCTTAGTTCTTTATAAGTGAACTTGGCTTGTCGAGGTCTCCAAATTTCTGCATGTAGAAATGACTTTTCGATATCTCGGAGATCTCTATAAGCACTTTGACTTGTCGATATCTCTGAGATCTCTAATGAGAGAATTGACTTGTCGATATCTCCAATCTTCATATCTTCATTTTGACTTGTCGATATCTCTGAGTTCTCTAATGCAGAAATGGCTTTTCAATATCTCAGAAATCTCTATATATATTTTAACTTGTAGATATCTCTGAGATCTCTAATAATAATTTAACCTGTCGATATCTCCATTTTTTATGTCCTCATTTGGCTTGTCGATATCTCTGAGACTTCTTTATAAGCTATTTTGGACTTCTCGATAAGTCATTCTGGAGTTCTCGAATGACTTCTCTATATGCCTTGATCTATGACTTGTAGATATCTTGACTTAGAACATTTTTCCTAAAACAGATTTATTCAACTCCAAGTTTCTTCACAATTTCTCCGAGACATGATCTTCTTCCAGAGTTTATTCTTAGGCTTGAGACCGTTTACAGAAAAATACTGCAGTCTAATCTTTGAAATTTTTAGAGACTCAAGTAATACATTATGTTAGGAATATGTTGTGTACTTGATGATAATTTGAACAAAACACTTAGTAGATTTTTTTTAAGTGATTTTGTAGATTTTAACTGATGATCAATTCAACATCCGTTGAAAGAATATCTTATGTAACAATAAGTTTAGTAGCACATTTCTGTATACTGTAATGGCTTAGTGAACTAGATATTGTAGAATGTATAAGTCATGTTAACTACTAGATTGATATGCAAGATAGGTTGGTTAATTATAAATATCAGATGCCCTGTAATCTTGTATAAATGAAATAGAGTTAACTGCCAAGAAGACAGTACCAACAGATGATTCATATAGCTTCAACGGATGATCGACTCAAGCTTTAATGGATGATTCGCATAGTCTCAACGGATGATCAACAAATTTTCAACGGATGATCAACCACAGTTTCAACGGATGTTCAAATTAAATAGAGCAGTTGATAGTGACTTGACAATCACATGCGTTGATTGTATGCAAATGGAATGTGGCAGCCTATTTGTAGGATTTAGAGAACAAAGAAGCATTTCCATTTCCATGCTAAACTGAAGATATTCAAAGATGCTGGATAGAGAAATGAAGGAGCATGAAATTAGACTAGAAATAGTTTGTCTTTTTTTTGTCTTTTTATCATGTAACTTGGTGATATATAAGCCAAGTGTAGCAAGTAGAACTTTAAGAAATCTATCCAAGTTAGTAAGTAATTACCAGAGAAATAGATAAGGCAAAATCTGTAAAGAATTTCTCTGTTCTTGTAGTTCAACTTGTAAGTAGCTGTGTACAACATTGTAACACAAAGTTCTCTACTTAATATATATCTCTGCTGAAAAAGTTCAATCCACCAGAAAGTTTTTAAATACTTGTATTTGATTACTTTGTGTTTTGATTTCTAACTACTTCCATTCCGCACCATTGTTAAATCAAACACAGTTATATATATATAGGAGAACAGTTTTTAAAATTAACAAGAAGCCAGAATTACATTCAACCCCCCCTTCTGTAATTCTTGTTTAGATTGTTTGGGACTAACAATTGGTATCAGAGCAAGCTCTTGAATAACAAAGAGTTTAAAGATCACAACAACTAACAAGATGAGCAGGAAATATGTTGAAGTAAAGACCATTTCTGGACAAAGACAACTATCACCATTGGAAGGTGAAGATGCACCTGCATCTCCTATCTCAAGATGAAGCATATGTGGACTGCACTGAGAAAGGTCCACATGTTCCTATGAGAGCGGCTACAGGAAATGAAGCATCTATCTCAAAGCCTAGAGCATAATGGCCTGATCCAGATATTGAACAAGTTCATAAGGATAAAAGGGCATGAACATTTTGTTTAATGGTGTTGATAAAGACATGTTTGACAACATCATAAACTGCAAAACTGTTAAAGACGTCTGGGATACAATTCAAGTTATATGTGATGGTACTGAGCAGGTGAGGGAAAATAAAATACAACTCTTGATTCAACAATATGAGCATTTTCATAATGAAGAAAGTAAGTCACTCACTGGCATATTTAGTGGATTTCAAAAGCTACTAAATGCTCTAAAATTGCATGGAAGAGTCTACCAAACAAAGGACTCAAACATCAAATTCCTTAGATCTTTGTCAAAAGAATGGAAGCCTATGACTGTCTCATTAAGAAACTCTCAAGACTACAAGGAATTCACCTTGGACAGACTGTATGGGATTCTAAAGACCTATGAGCTTGAAATAGATCAAGATGAGAAGCTAGAGAAAGGAAGAAAGAAAGGAGGATCCATTACATTGGTTGCTGAGCAAGGAAAGGAGAAGGAGATAAAGGTTGAAGCTGTTGAATTTGCATCAAACCCTAGAGTTTGTGAAGGCAAGGGAAAAGGGCTAGTGGCTGAACATGAAGACCATTTTAGTCAAGATGACATGGAAGACATAGATGAGCATCTGGCTTTTCTATTCAGGAGGTTTGCCAAGCTCAAATTCAAGAAGAATTTTGGAGCAGCCAAGTCAAACAGAAACATGGTTGATAAGTCTAAATTCAAATATTTTAAGTGTGGCTTGGCAGGTTATTTTGCTAGTGAATGCAGAAAGTCTAATTCTGGTAAAAAGAAGTTTGAGCCTGTTGATTATAAACCGAAATATTTTGAGTTGCTCAAACAAAAGGAAAGAGATTTCATCACACAGGAAAATGACTGGGTTGTAGATGGACTAGAAGAGGATGATTATACAAGCTATGTCAATCTAGCACTTATGTCCAAGTCAAATGAAACAGAAGTGAGTTCATCAAGTAATCATGTAATCACAACTAGTCTAGCACATTTATCTAAAGCTGAGTGTAAGATGCTATAAATGACATGTCTACTGAGTTATATCATCTGCGTGTTACACTCAAATCTCTCACTAAAGAAAACACTAAAATTAAAGAGAACAATTTGTTTTTAAGTGAAAGAAACAATGTGCTAGAGACTCAATTTGTTGCGTTTGAAAAATTGAAGATATAGTGCAAGATTGCTAAAGATGAACTAACTGAATCCTTAAAGAAATAGGAAATTTTAAGAAAGCAACTTGAATGAGAACAGGAAGTAATTAAGACATGGAAATCATCTAGAGATGTACATGCTCAAATTACTAAAGTTCAAGGTATAGATTCCTTCTGTGATGAAGCCTGGAAAAGGAGCAAGGAGAAACTAGATTCTAATTTGTTAGAAGGACTTTCAACGGATGTGGATTCGACGGATGATGAATGTTATCTATCGAAAGACCAAAATGATTTTTAGTCGAAAGACAAGTAATCACATCCGTTGAGCGAAAGAAAGCCAGTTAGCAAAGCCAAACTAGCTAAGCTAAATGAGAAATATGGATCAGTTTCTAAGAACTTTGTTCCAAGGGAAACAAGTCAAGTAAAACAGAAAAAAAGAGTCAATGTAGGGCATCTATCTATTAAGCAATTAAATGACAGATTGGAGAAAATTGAAGTGAAAGCAGAGTCTAAAAAGAAAAATAATACGAATGGGAAAGTAGGAATTAACAAATATAACAACTACACACCTGATAAGTATGTACCAAGAAAAATCTGTGTTAAGTGTGGTACTGTTAATCATTTTTCTATTAATTGCAAACTTGCTATGCCTGCTCCCATGTCTACACCTCCTTTATTTCCCAGTATGCCTACATGAAAGACATATGTCATAGCCTATTTGTTTATTCGAGGATTTAACTCAACTCAAATAAGAATGTAACAAGTAAATAGTGGATCTACCGTCAAAGAGATCTCACAAAGTAACATCTATCAAAGGATTCAGAAACAATGTTCATCTACAGACTTGAGGAATTACTTCACTGGAAGAAGTTCAAGAAATTGATCAAGCCTCAGTGATATAAATTAAGATTGTGGATTTAATCAAGTGACATAGATCTTGTCAGGGTATCAGATAATTACAGGGATTTAATCTGAAGAAAATCAAGTTATCGAAGTCAAGACATGAAGAAACGTCACGGAAGTTAGTCACTCATGAACCAAACAGTACATCGAGTGTCAACATTGAAGTGGTGGAATTGATTCATAATTTTCAGTGATTTTCAGAAGATTTTCAGAAGAATGGTTGTTGTTCAAGAGTAGTATTAATTCTCTATTAATTAATTAAGTCATATATTTTAATTAAGAAAATAAATTATATCTACAAAGATTAATTTATTGATTAATTAAATTAATTAATTAATTAATTCTGAATTAATATTATGAATTTTCAGAATTGATTTTGAATTTATATTCAATATTAATTCAGAATGACAATCAATTGAACTGGTATGACAATCAGATTGTCATACCGATTGTCTTGCTAGTTCAAGAGATTGCCATACCGATTGTCTTGCTAGTTTAAATGGATTGTCATACCGAAAGTTCTACCAGCTATAGGATTGTCTTGCTAGTTCAAATGATTGTCTCACCGATTGTCTTGCTAGTACAAGTGATTGTCATGCCGATTGTCTTGCTAGTTCAACAGATTGTCATGCCGATTGTCTTGCTAGCTCAACAGATTGTCTTACCAGTTCATTTGATCTTTGTTGATTAAATTATTAAAAGACAACAGCATCAGACATTATTCACAGAGTTTTATATCTCAACCACTCAAGAACACAGGAAGAAAAGCAGCCGCAGAAGCATTTCATCTTTTAACTGCATTTCAAGTTCATTAATTTCTAGTTTTAAATTTAAATCCAAACCACTAGAAATCATTCTCTTGTTCTTGTGTAACTATCTAGCGGATCAAAATCCCTAGAACTTAATCTCAAATTGCTTCTAGCATTTGATCTTTTTATTGTAAAAATAGAAAAATTTCATGTCGAATTTATTCTAGATTTGTGATAATTTATTTGTGATTAATTCCTTGTAAACGATACCGTTGTTGTAACCCCTTTCAAGTTTAATAATAGTTTTATTTAACTTGAATTTTGTTTCACTTTTTTTATTCCGCATTAAATTCGATTAAATGGTAAAGTTTGTATTCAACCCCCCTTCTATAAACATATTGGGACCTAACAATTGGTATCAGAGCCTTTTGATTAATGAACAAAATAAGATCCTAGACTTTTGTGACTTTTCAACTCCTTGAATTTTTATTTCTTCAAAAATTCATAATGACTTCACGAAAAGTGGGAACCGTTAAAATTCCACTGTTTGATAAAGAAATTTATATTTTATGGAAAAAGAAGATGCTCTTGTTTTTACAATTTACAAATCCCAAATATCTGGACGTGTTAAAGAAGGATCCAAAAATTCCGATGGTTATTGAACCAGTGGTTATAGAAGATACCAAAGCTAGAACCTATGCAAAAGAGCCTGAGGATTTTACTCCTGCTGAAAAGGAAGAAGCCTCCTTGGATGCCAGCCTTCAATTAATTTTAGTTGATTCCCTTGATGCCTTGATGAACAGACATGTGATGAACTGTAAAAATTCCAAACACATCTGGGAAACTATTGAGGTGATTAATAAAGGCACAGAGGAAGTTAGGGAGAACAAGTTTGAGATCCTAACCTCTGAGTATGAACATTTTAAATCCAATCCAGGAGAAGGAATTATTGAAGTGTTTGAGAGGTACAATGCATTGATCAACAGCCTGAACATAAATGGAAAATATTATTCAATCAGGGAGGTCAACAAAAAGTTCCATTTAACACTGCCAACTCATCTTGAACATAGAATCACTGCCATAAGAGAAGCGAGAGATCTGAGTGAGATTTCTTTGGAAAGGCTCTATGGTGTGTTAAAAACCTATGAGTTGGAACAGATTCAGTAGAAGGAAGTCTACGGGAAAGGTAGAGTGGTCAGCACCTCTACTGCTCTAATAGCTGAAGGTCAACAACAACGACAACAACAATATCAACAGTCAGAGAGAATGGTACAGTCATGCAAGGCTGAGGAAAATATGATAGTAGCATAATATGATCCTCCTACTACAAATTAATCCGGTGATGATTTTTACTCCTTGGAAGAGCTGGAGCAATTGGAAGATGAGTCAATGGCCCAGATTGTTAAGAGATTCTCCAATGTCAGATTCAAGAGAAATCCCAAGTTCAAGTACAAGTCCAACTACAACAGATTCCAGAAAGGTGGATCTTCATCCTCTAACACCAGCAGTGGTTGATACAAAACATGGATGGTTGATCGGAGCACCATTCGATGCTTTAACTGCAATGAGTTGGGACACTTTGCCACAGAATGCAGGAAGCCAAAGCAAGTAAGGAAGAACTCTTATAATTCAAATCAGAAGAGTAACTCTGAAAGGGCTTATCTGGAAAAGGGAAGAAGCTGGGATGATACTGATAGTGAAGATGAAGAAGATGGGAATCTTGCTCTTATGGCTATTGATGGAAATACTTCATCGTCAAGAAAAGAGGTAAAATTCACTGATGCTGAATTAGTTTATCATCTAGGAGGTTCCTTAGATTGTGCTCGTCGTGATAATGAAATGTTAATTCAACAGATCAAAGATCTTGAGAAAGAGGTCAATGAATTAAAACTTATGCACAATAATCAAGACAAATTAAAAGAACAAGTATCTTTTCTAGAGAATAGAGTTAACTGTTATAGACAACTCGAAACTATTCTCAAAGACAAGATCACCGGTCTTGAGACTAAGGTTAAAGCTTATTTTAATTCTTGTTCGAAGGCTAAAGAGTTCTACAATAAGCAATCTATTAATCAAACATCTGGAATAGGTTTTGATTACAATGTTGCTACTGGAGAACTAGGCATAAACTCCCCTCCTCATGCTGTGCTAAAGGTAGGGAAGTACCACATGTGCTTAAGGGTGTTGATAAACCCCTCTATAAAAAATCAATTGCTGAACCATTTGATGAGACCTCCTTTATTATTTAAGAAAAAATACATGCTGAAGATCTTGCTAATGAGAAGGTTGTTTCCAAGCCAAGTGTGTCGAAAGTTCCAGTCAAAGTTGTGAAAGCAACTGAGACTAACTCAGACACACATGAGTTGGATAACAAAAATGCCATGTCTACCATGCATAATTTGCATGTTATTAATCCCTCTTATAAAGTATGTGGTGTTCCTAATTGTATGTCTTGTGCTTTTAATTTAATGTATGCTTATTTTAATGGTAAGCATGTTTCTAGTGATAAGACTACTCCTCGTCAGGATGTGTATAATAGGAAGCATGATAGGTCTAAGACCGCCAGATCTTCTAAGGCTAGAAAGGAAACATTTATGCCTAAGCCTAAACAGAAATTTGTTAAGGCTGTTTACAAGGTCAAATGTCCAGTCGTTGAGAAAGTTGAGAACATAAAAGTTAAGAATGTTGTTTTGCCTGATAAAGGCCAATTCTATAAATATGCCGGACCCAACCAAGTTTGGGTTCCGAAGAAGGTCTAATCCATTTGTATTGCAGGGCATTAAACAGGTAGAACCGGTAGTGTGGATTCTTGACAGCAGATCGTCAAGACATATGACCGGAGATAGAGCCCTGCTATCAAATGTGGTTGAGAAAGCTGGCCCAGTGGTTACCTTTGGAGATAATAGCAAAGGTTTAACTGAGGGATATGGCCGTTTGCAAGCTGGAAATGTTATCATTGAAGATGTGTACAAGTGCACTCCTGGTTGGTGAGTCAAAAGAGGAAGTCAAAGCACCACAGTTCATGGACTTTGCAGTTGTAGATCTATTGAACTATGCAATCTCTTTTTCACAATCTCACTTCAGGTGGGTATGAACTAGTGTACTACTCAAGCAATCGTCAAGGATATGGTATGGCACTCTAACTGAAGTTACAGTTTAATATGAACTAGTAGAGTCGTCATATTAATAACTCTCTTATCCCTAGGCACAAACATATTGTTTTATATGTGCAGTGATATAATGATAATGTTATATGTTGGTCTACAAACAGACTTGTGCACTCGAACAGTTTTAGGAGAAAATCAAACTTCTTTCTACATTAGGGATTTCTTATTTCATTAAAATGTTTTAAAATCACTATTATACAACATTTCTTTCAAAATATTAAATGTATACTTTTCATTCATTATAGATCTTAAGTACATTTAATCTCTATTGCCATATGTTCTACGATATAGGTTTAGCCTCCAATGGCCCTCTTTCATTGATATTCATGAGGTTGAAAACCCACAACTTCTA
This sequence comes from Apium graveolens, assembly GCF_009905375.1. NCBI lineage: Eukaryota > Viridiplantae > Streptophyta > Magnoliopsida > Apiales > Apiaceae > Apium > Apium graveolens. The sequence goes on along the minus strand of NC_133650.1, from coordinate 122,287,319 downwards.
TCCCAGACTGTAAAGATAAACATAGAAACAGAACCAACCAACACTCTCTTACCACTAAAATGAAGTATGAATGAGCGTGAGGGAGATAGTGCCTTAGTGCACCATATAAGGAAGGTTCTAAAGTCAACCCAGCAGCTCTGTCTCCTACAAAGATGAGTAGTATTTAAACCGAGACAACTGCTAGCCCGCATACATCTTCTCAAAAAGATGTAATGGCTGAAAAGGCATAAAAACAGTTACTAGATTCATCCTATCAACAGGGTGTGTCTATTGAAATTTTCCTTTCAGCCAGGGTATCCGATGTAGTGTCACCACCTCAAACATAAACAATTCTTGATGCACAAGGAAAGGCTACACACACAAAGGAGGAGTTGACGGAAACAAGAGTTTCGACCATGTTAAGGTCAGATTCGATTGTTCTAGGTTCTTTAATGGACCAATTGCTTTTATAGGTGTTAGGAGAGGATACTGATCCAATAGCCATATGTCAGTGGTCAGTGTCTACCTCCCCAGGCTTAAATCCCCTGGATGCATCTGCGGATAGTGGATCTGACATAGGCGCAGATTGAAAACTTGTTGACAATGATTCAGATATTACCTGATGAGTCACAAGAAAATGTCTTCACAGACATTAGAAGGGAACTTTGATCTTTATGCTAAATTCGTTGGATCATTCTTTACCTTCCCAGAGTTCAAATCTGGAACCCTAAAAGGGAAACTAGCTACTTGTAGATTATGACTCAGATTTATCTGACGAGTTTAACAAGGATGGGGATTTGCGAACTCCCATTACACCACCTGTGACCTCCTTAAGGATGGCTAAGGTGATTTCCCTTACAGGTACAGCTGAATTTTGGAGCTATGGGAGGAGTGATACACTTGTGAGAATGAGTGTAAATACGAGTGGAGAGAAGAGTGAAACACATATGAGGTACACTAAACAGAATCACACACTCACAGTGAGGAAGAAAGAGAAATTACTTGTTATTTCTTTTCCAACCAAGTGGAATATGAGAACTCCTTCAGACAACGGCATACATTCCTTCTCTAAGGGGGAGATAAAAGCTTAAGTAATAGTTTGGAGGATTCCTCAACTAAGGGGGAGAAATAGCAGGGAGGAAAGAAAAAGAAAGAGTAATCAGAAGAAGTGGTTTGGTTCATCACTATTCTTCATAAGGGAAGAAGCTATTTTCCAAATAGGGGAGTACCATTGGTTTTTATCTGCGGATCCTATTGTACGGGAGATGTGGTAAACGAAGGTGATCTCCTTTAAGCAGTTGATTCTCATAGGGGGAGAAGCAAGAGAGATATGCGCTTCTCAACAGGAAATGTGGTTGTATAAAAGAAGCTGATGATAATTACTTCAAGACTGAGAAGTATTATCTGGCAGAGATTTGAAGAACCAAGGAAATGAAGATGAATCTACTTGAAGATATGTTCAGTCTAGAGGAACATCTATTTGGAATCTGGAAAATGTTAAATATAATCAAGAACTATTCTGCTATTTACTTTGCATTTCTGTTTACATCTTTTTCTTATTTGTTAGTTGAGTTATCCTCTAGGTATTTGTTGTTATTTTCTAACAAACAAATAGGGGGAGATTGAAAGGCATATGTCATAGCCTATTTGTTTATTCGAGGATTTAACTCAACTCAAATAAGAATGTAACAAGTAAATAGTGAATCTACCGTCAAAGAGTTCTCACAAAGTAACATCTGTCAAAGGATTCAGAAACGATGTTCATCTACAGACTTGAGGAATTACTTCACTGGAAGAAGTTCAAGAAATTGATCAAGCCTCAGTGATATAAATTAAGATTGTGGATTTAATCAAGTGACAAAGATCTTGTCAGGGTATCAGATAATTACAGGGATTTAATCTGAAGAAAATCAAGTTATCAAAGTCAAGACATGAAGAAACGTCACGGAAGTTAGTCACTCATGAACCAGACAGTACATCGAGTGTCAACATTGAAGTGGTGGAATTGATTCATAATTTTCAGTGATTTTCAGAAGATTTTCAGAAAAATGGTTGTTGTTCAAGAGTAGTATTAATTCTTTATTAATTAATTAAGTCATATAATTTAATTAAGAAAATAAATATATCTGCAAAGATTAATTTATTGATTAATTGAATTAATTGATTAATTAATTCTGAATTTATATTATGAATTTTCAGAATTGATTTTAAATTTATATTCAATATTAATTCAGAATGAGAATCAATTGAACTGGTATGACAATCAGATTATCATACCGATTGTCTTGCTAGTTCAAGAGATTGTTATACCGATTGTCTTGCTAGTTCAAATGGATTGTCATACCGAAAGTTCTACCAGCTATGAGATTATCTTGCTAGTTCAAATGATTGTCTCACCGATTGTCTTGCTAGTATAAGTGATTGTCATGCCGATTGTCTTGCTAGTTCAACAGATTGTCATGCCGATTGTCTTGCTAGCTCAACAGATTGTCTTGCCAGTTTATTTGATCTAGTTTGATTGAATTATTAAAAGACAACAACAGCAGACATTATTCACAGAGTTTTACATCTTAACCACTCAAGAACACAGAAAGAAAAGCAGCCGCAGAAGCATTTCATCTTTTAACTGCATTTCAAGTTCATTAATTTCTAGTCATTAAAGTTAAATCCAAACCACTAGAAATCATTCTCTTGTTCTTGTGTAAATATCTAGCAGATCAAAATCCCTAGAACTTAATCTCAAATTTCTTCTAGCATTTGATCTTTTTATTGCAAAAATAGAAAAAGTTCATGTCGAATTTATTCTAGATTTGTGATAATTTATTTGAGATTAATTCCTTGTAAACGATACCGTTGTTGTAACACCTTTCAAATTTAATAATAGTTTTATTTAACTTGAATTTTGTTTCACTTTTTTTATTCCGCATTAAATTTGATTAAACGGTAAAGTTTGTATTCAACCCCCCTTCTACAAACATATTGGGACCTAACACTACAATACCTGTGAATGTTATGCCTGCACACAATTGGAATGCACAGTTTGCTAATATGCCATTTGCACAAAATCCTTACTGTGCTGCATTCAGTATGCCACAAATGCCATTTAGCATGCCATACTGGAATAAAATGTTTGCACAAAATATTCATTTCCATGTAACCAGCCTGTGCATGATACTTCTGCAATGATGAATGGTTTTAAGGGTTCTACTCAATTGACTAAGGATGAACTTCAAATGTCTAAGTCAAATGAGGACAAGCCTAAGAAACCTAAAAAAAGGCTAACAAAACAGGACCCAAGGAAACTTGGGTACCAAAATCAACTTGATTTAATTTTGTTGTGTGCAGGGAAACAGAAATAATCTTTAGTATTTGGATAGTGGGTGCTCAAGGCACATGAATGGAGATTCTACCCTGCTCACTGAGTTCAAGGAGAGAGCTGGCTCAAGTATCACTTTTGGAGATGACAGCAAGGGTTATACTGTGGGATATGGCTTGATTTCAAAGGATAATGTCATCATTGAGGAAGTTGCCCTAGTGGATGGACTCAAGCATAATTTGTTGAGTATCGGTCAGCTTTGTGATAAGGGCAACTCAGTAATATTTAATTCTGAAGCCTGTGTTGTGACCAACAAGAAAAGCAACAAAGTGGTTCTCACTGGAGTGAGAAAAGGAAATGTGTATTTAGCTGACGTCAACTCATCAAATGTAGAATCTGTTACTTGTCTATTTGGCAGGGCAAGTCAAGATGAAAGTTGGCTATGGCACAAGAACTTGTCCCACCTTAAATTTAAGACTATGAATGAGTTGGTCAAGAAAGATTGGGTAAGAGGTATTCCTCAAGTGGAATTCTCAAAGAATGGACTGTGTAATGCCTGTTAGAAAGGAAAGAATATCAAGGCATTATTCAGAAAGAAGCTTGATTCAACAATTTAAGAACCTTTGCAACTACTGCACATGGACTTATTTGGACCAGTCAATGTATTTTCCATCTCAAGGAAAATATATTGTCTAGTAATTATGGATGATCAAAATGGAAAGTTTGATGCCAAAGCTGATGAAGGTATCTTTGTTGGATATGCAGTTGGAAAAGCATATAGAGTCTACAATCTCATAACCAACATTGTTATGGAATCTGTACATGTTGTGTTTGATGATAAAAAAATTGAAGGACTGCAAGATGGAGATTTCCATGAAAGCCTCAAATTTGATAATGTTGAGATGATTTGTGAAGATAGTGATGATAAAAGTGACTAAGAACTAATATCTAAGGACAATGCAGAAAAGTCTACAACTAATGAAGCACATAATTCATCATCCGTCGAAATACCAAGTGCATTATCCGTTGAAAGACAATATGTATCATCCGTCAAAAGGCAAACAACATCCGTTGATCCATCAATAGGAGTTGAAAGCCAAGTCAGATCACAATCAGGAAGAACCATAACTTCCAATCAAAGATCCAAAAACTCAAGGGGAGTTTCTTTTAATCAAAACTCTGTCACACATCAAGACATCAATGATGCCTCTTCATCTAGAGCTAATCTACCTCAACAGAGAAAATGGACTAGAGATCACCCCTTGGAACTAATTATTGGTGATGCATCTTCAAGAGTGCAAGCAAGGAAAGCAACTCAAGAAGAATGTATGTATAGCAGCTTTCTATCTCAGGAAGAACCTAAAAAGGTAGAAGAAGCTCTGTTGGATCCTGATTGGGTTTTAGCTATACAGGAGGAGCTAAACCAATTTGAAAGGAATAAAGTATGAAAGCTTGTACCCAAGCCTAAATGAAAGAATCATATTGACACCAAGTGGGTATTCAGAAACAAGATGGATGAGAATGACATAGTAGTCAGGAACAAAGCTATATTGGTTGCTAAGGGCTATTATCAACAAGAAGGAATAGATTTTGATGAAACTTTTGCTCCTGTTGCAAGACTTGAAGTCATCAAAATTTTCTTAGCCTATGCAGCCCATGCCAATTTCAAGGTCTATCAAATGGGTGTCAAAAGTGCCTTTCTAAATGGAGATTTGAAGGAGGAAGTTTATGTCAGTCAGCCTCCTGGTTTTCAAGATCCAAATTTTCCAGAATATGTATACTATCTTTTGAAAGCACTTTATGGACTGTAGCAAGCACCTAGAGCCTGGTATGACACATTGTCAAAGTTTCTCTTAGAAAATCATTTCACCAGAGGTACTGTTGATAAAACTTTATTCTTTAGAAATGTCAATGGCTCTAGTATACTTGTTCAAATTTATGTAGATGATATTATATTTGGCTTTACAGATGAAAAACTTGGCAAAACGTTTGCCAAATTGATGCAAAGTAAATATGAAATGAGCATGATGGGAGAATTAACTTACTTTCTTGGTTTACAAGTTAAGAAAGTTAGTGATGGAATATTCATTAGTCAAACCAAATATATTTATGATATGTTAAAGAATTTTAACTTAATTGATTGCACATCTGCAAAAACTCCCATGGTCACTGCAACTAAGCTTGAATTACACACTACTGAAAAGTCTGTGGACATTTCAAGTTATAGAGGCATGGTTGGATCACTTTTATATTTAACAGCTAGTAGGCCAGATATAATATTTGCTATCTATCTTTGTGCTAGATTTTAGGCTGATCCTAGAGAATCTCATTTAATAGCTATAAAGAGAATTTTCAGATTTCTCAAAGGAACACCAAAACTTGGCATTTGGAATCCTAGAGATTCTGATTTTGATCTAACTGGTTATTCAGATGCAGATTATGCAGGTTATAAAATTGATAGAAAAAGTCAATTTCTAGGAAACAAGCTAGTATCCTGGTTCAGTAAAAAGCAAAATTCAGTTTCTACTTCTACAGCTGAAGCTGAATATATTGCTGCTGGTAGCTGTTGTGCACAAATTTTATGGATGAAAAATCAACTATTGGGCTATGGTCTATAGGTGAATAAGATTCCTAATTTCTGTGAGAACACAAGTGCCATTGCAATTACTGAAAATCCAGTACAACATTCAAGAACCAAGCACATTGACATCAAGTATCACTTCATTAGAGAACATGTCATGAATGGTACTGTGGAACTTCATTTTGTTCCAAGTGAGAAGCAACTTGCAGACATCTTTACCAGGCCATTTGATGAATCCACCTTTACTAGGTTGGTAAGTGAGTTAGGTATGCTAAACTACTCTTAATTTATTATGATGTCTAAGCAAATTGAAATGCAGCCAGAGTGAAAACTGATATTTTCTGTCAAAGATAAAATTTTGGCTAAGTCAGAATTTTTATCTCGGCGGATGTTCATTATCCGTTGAAAATGAATATCCGTTGGATCTTATCATCCGTCAAAGTATCAATTATTACTCTGGGTACTTTTATCATTATCTGTCGAATTGTACTCAATCTTAGCCGTTAATTTTAAGCATTATCCGTCGAATTTACTTATAGCCTGTATGTATATTTCAACGGATAATCTTAGAATTTTGACAGTTTTCTTTATTTTTAAACGGCTATTATGGGCTAATTTGATTGGTTACTTTATTTTACTTTTTACTTTTTGACAATTTATTTCTGAGAAAGTATATAAGCTAATTTCATTTCTATTCTTTACTTTTATCTTTCTCAAGCAATTTCCCTAACTCTTTTTTCTCCAAAGCAAAATATTTTTCTCTCTGTAAATTACTCTCATTCTCATCAATGGAACCAGTAGTCAAGATCATGTCCCAATCTGGGTTTGTGTATGAAAAGAACAACTTCTTCGCACTAGTGAATAAAGAGATTGTTGCTTCTGAAGATTACCATAAAGTGATGGATTTCATTCGAAGTTGCAAACTGAAGTATACTGTGATAGAGTCTCATGTTATCTACTGTGAAGTGGTTGAAGAGATATGGACCACTTTTGTTTACAACTCAAGTGACAAAACTATTATCTTTACTCTCAAAGGTACAAATTACTGCATAAATAGTGATATAATTCGTACCTGTTTTCAATTGCCTGAGAATAATACACTAAATCCACATAGACATATATGTGAGTTCTATGCTTAGTTTTATGGGCTATGCTCTTGACCTCACCAAGTTGGGTGATGTCAGAAGAAAAGGTCTCAAAAAGGAGTGGAGCTTTCTCTATGATTCTTTCATTAAATTATTTTCTGGAAAAATTAGTAATTTTGATGTTGTAACTTACTCACTTGTGAACATGTTATATATGCTACTTAGTGATAAGTATCATAACTTTAGTGAGTCTGTCTTGTTTGAACTAGGTTTTAAGCTAAGGGACATTAAGAAAAGATCTAAAAACATTTATTATGCTAGATTCTTTATGTTACTGGCTAACTTTGTTTCTGAAGATCTTATCATTGAGAATCCAACCAACAAGCTTGATTGTTGGGTTCAATAAAGAAGGGTTATTGTTGACTTGAACAGGGCAAACAACCTCAGTCAGGTTCCCCTTGTTTACATGCCAATCACGGAACAACCTCAGGTAAGTGAGGTAAATACTTCTGTCCCCACTACTTCTCAACCACCTATTTTTTTGCAATCAACTGTGGCTATGGCACCTGTGACAGTGACCAAACAGGTGCCTACCCAAGCTATAAAACCAAGAATTTCAAAATCCAAGTCAAAGAAAGCCCCCTCTAGTTTCTCTCAAAAGTAGCTAGTTGTAAAATCCATTAAAAACCAAGAGGGAGTGTGAAGGGAAGTAAGTCTGGTGAGGGACAAGGTGAACATAAAAGAAGTCCTAAGAATAAGGATGGAGAGGTGTGTGTAACCAAACCTAGCCACACTGCAGTTTCCCAACAAACTATAGTGATTAATAAATATATAAGCTCGTTACTAGTTTCATCCTCCCAAAAGGAAGCTCTCAACCAAGAACATAGGCCAAGAGGGTTAGGGACACAAGCTCACCCCAAACTTATGCTAGAAAGAAGAAATCCAAAACACTTGGGGACACACGGGTGTACATACTGTGCAAACTGTAGTCAAAGACTCAGTTACAGCACCTTCTCAAAGTCAGATTAATTTGGCTCCTGTAAATGTGGAGTCACAGCCAAAATCTTTAGTGATAGAAGCACCTCACACACAAAACTCACCCACAAATTCTCTGGATGTGGACATAATTCACACATCAATTCCTGATTCTCCATCTCTAACTCTCATGGAGAAGCCAAAATCTACAACAAGTGAGCATCATCTTTTAGATTATTTTTTGGCTCACTTGCCATTTCTTTCCAATTCTACTGAGTAATATGTGCAAAATCTCAAATCAATTACCACAGATTCTACGGTAGTCTCTACTCCAAACTCTGTCATTTCTTCTATCTCGACGGATATTGTTCATCCACCGACTAGTAATTGTATCTCGATGGATGTGCCTAACAGCAGTCATCCTTTGAATCTCTCAACTACTACCTCGACGGATGTCTCTCATCCGTTGACAATCACTACGCAACTTGAAATCTCAACTATTGTCACAAGTGCAGATGATTTAGTAGTTATACAATCACTCTTAGGATTGAGGGAAGGGAGTGAACAGAGTGAGAGGCTGAGTTGCTCTCAGGCAAAAGGAGAGGAAAAATGTGAAAACATGCAATCTATTTCTTCCAGCTTGGAAAAAATGAGTGAGTGGAGTCCCACCTTACTAGGTAAAGGTGAGGGTGTGAGGGTGGGAAGCCAAGGGGAGCCCTTGATGCAAGAAAAGAGAGATTATGAGAGAAAAGCATGTACAGAAGAATGGGAAGAGCCTATTGTAAGTGAGTTAAGGGATGTCAATGAGGCTGAAAAGAAATAGCTATTTCAACAAGATTATCAAGCTGTGTTAGACTCTGTTTCTTATGAAGCTGAGGCATTTACTCACCCTGTTCCATCTTATCAAGTTTTAGCTGAATAGGACAATGTGGTTGCTGAGAGAATTCTCAACTTGGTGCACACAACTGCTTCTATGCAAAGGGCCAATGATGCAATCACTGATATGCCTCCCACAGCTGGTGATGATTTTGAGATCCAACTGGTGGTTCTGAGGATATATTTGGGGATGAAGATGATGATGAAGGAGATTTAATGCATATAGGGGGAGAAGCAGACCCTAGCTCAAGTACAAACACTCCATCTTGGATGTTTTCCAAGGAACGTGATGAGGATCATTTCAAATCCACTCTCTTTCATATTAATCCAGATAGTCAGGGAGAGTCAACAAGTAAGGGGGAGAAAGTGCTCAACATACAAGTAAGCAAGGTGATTGTTTCATCAATTGCTTTCACTAAGCCACCAGCCTTTGAAAGTATTGATCTGATCAAGATAGTAGCAGCTAAGTTAGAGTCAAATGACAAATTGAAAAAGCTTGATATAGCAGCAGTTGAGTTAGAGCTAAATGAAAAATGGAAGAAGTTTGATAAAAACATCAAGAAGAAGTTTGGTCCAATTGCGAAGCAAGACAAGGTCTTTTCTCACTTCTCTCAATTGAGACAAATTTTAGCAGATGAAATGAGCTTAGAGAACATGGAAAGAGGTCAACCCTCATCAATCAAATCTCCAAAAGTCAGTGTGATTTTTAAACCCAAGAGAAATTATCCAAAGAATTCAGACAAAAATCCATTGGACCTATCCTATGAAACCCCTAAGACAAATAAAAAGAAGCTGCTTGGAAGATCTATTGCCTTCTTCAATGATCCCAGAGACTCAATGCTAAAGAAAAGAATTGCTAAGATCTACAGGAATGGTAAACTAATCTGTGTAGTGGCTGGACATCCACAGTTTGCAGAGGCTAAGAAAGAAGAAAAGGTGAGGCTTAAACAACAACAAAAGCAAGCTGCTTTAGAAGCCAAGAACCTAGCCAAAAATCCTGCAACCACAGAAGCTGCATTGCCTGCTGTGATAACTGAGAATTTGATTGAAGAAAAGCAAGAAAAACCAAAGCAGACTAAGAGGAAATTTAGGTACAAGCTACTAGCCAAGAGGAAGCTGGATTTCAATGATGATAAGGAAGAATACATACAATCTCAATCTATAACTTCAAGTCTACCAGCCATACACTACTAGAAATAGTGCCTACGACATCACCCCTTTAACATCGGTTAGAAATATCACCGATGTTAAAAGCAGTTTTAACATCGATCGCTTCAAAACCGATGTTAAAGGTCTTGTAAGACATCGGTATGTTAACCAACCGATGTCTATAATCATTTTTGAAAAAAATAAAAAAAGGACCGCTTCTTTCTTTAACCCGTTAATACACCAAAAAATTCCCCTCTTCAACAAAATTTTTATTCTCAATTTTCCCCCCTTTGACCAAAAACATTTTCCCCCTCATTCTCAGTTCTCTCTCTTATTCTCTCTTCTCTCTCACTCTCTCTTCTCTGGTCTATCTATCTCTCTCATTATCTCCATCTCTTGTTGCTCTGTCGTTATCGCCATCTCTTGTCTTTCTCTCACCATCTCCTTCTCTCTTGTCACTCTCAACCCTAATTCATCTCTTGTCTTTCTCTCACCATCTCCTTCTCTCTTGTCACGCTCAACCCTAATTGATTTCTAATATCTCTCACAAAATAGTATTCATCTCACAAATTAAGAGCACAAACCCTAATTAAGCATGAACCCAACTTGAAATTAGTTTGATTCGTGCTAAGTAACCTTCAAAGCAGGTGGTTTTGTTTGATTGGTGTGAAGTAAGTCTGTAAATTTCAATTTATTTTCAAATTTTACTTTTTGTTCACAGGATTGAGTTTGAAAATCGGCTTTGAATTAGTAACATATTCCTATTTTCTTGAGATATCTTTATATTTTGTCTTTGTTGAAATTTCTTGATTTTAACTTTTAACTTCTTTAACTTTTTTGTGTGTATATATGTATGTTCAGGGAGATACAGGGGACATAAAATGGTTAGATGTGAATTTTAAGCTATAGTCATTTATACGAGGACTTATAATTGGTTTGTGTGTATTCTTGATTGATTTAGCAAAACTCATAAGTGTATGATGTTGCTCTGTATTTATAAATATAGAGAAAAAACTAAGAAGAATAAGCCAAGTTTTTAGTCTATAATTAATTATTCAACAGCGCTTGGAGAAATAACATTTGATTTCAATTCGTGTTTGTGATGTTGGATGTTGTTGCTGGATTTAGTAGTTTAATAACATTTGAAGATGGGATCAGAAAAGATTGCGTCTAATGTGCTCATCTCAAGCATATCATAACATCCAAAAGTTGCTTCCTGTGGTGCTTATAGAACTCATATAAATTATATATCATCATATTAACTTTTTTTAATCTATTTCTGATATACAAGTGGATGCTTTTATGAAAAACTTGTCACTACTTATCATGATCCTGCTTTGTCGCCAATTTGAATGACTGAAAAAACCGATGAGCACATATCTCCCTTTCTTCAGGGTACTGAAGTCTATAGCTGAGTACAGGAATATTTCTATAAGTTGTTTATGCCTTTCCTTCCCTAATCAAGTTGGTCTCTTTGGGCTTACATATGAATGTGCTTCTTTCAAAGTTGAATTAGTGTTTTTTGCACTTAATTTAGGACCTTTTAGTTATTACTGATTTAGTTTAAAGCAACAATATAGATGACCTTATTTCCATCTTGAAAGAAGTCAAGAGTACGAAAAAAACAGGCCCGGTCCTAATCCATGTTATCACAGAGAAAGGCTGCGGATACCCTTATGCTGAAAAGGCTGCAGACAAATACCATGGTAATTAGCTAATTCTAGTCCAGTAATTCATTATCTTATATTGATTGAGTCGTAGTTTCTACAAAATAAAATTATATGATTATATATGAAATTAGCAAGAATGAGACCGTTAATGTATTTTTCTTTTCAATTTTGTAGGTGTAGCAAAGTTTGATCCAGCGACTGGAAAGTAATTCAAAACTGTAGGAAACGTTTTATTGCTCTAATTTATCGCATGCACCCTACTGCTCCCAAAAAGTGGTTAGCGAGTTTCTATAAAAACCCTGGTTATTCAATTTTGTAAGTGCAGACATGTACATAAGTATAGCCTCTATTTTGGTAAAAAAGTAAACTAATTTGTGCAGTTGAATATTTCCAGTAGCATTGCTAATTGCTATGTATAGTAGGATGAGTTTCTTAACTTGTTTTGTTAAAGATAACTGATCAATTACTTTTGGCAATGTTATAGGATTATTTCAAGACTTGTTCTCTTTGTATAGCTATATATGCAGGTATATCATATATTATATGTTGTATGATCTCGTATATCTCTGGGTTCTGACCAAGATAATTACTTGGCCATTATCCTTCCTGGAGTAAGATTTGAGAAATATTATCTCATGTGCATATATATTAGTTAGTCTCTAAACTTTCATAGAAAGCATCAGGATATTAATGTTTGTAAATTTAGCAGATACTTTCCGCAACTATATATAACTTGCTATTTTACATTTAAGATTCATAATTTAGCCAAAACAACTGTTAAACCACTATATATCTCTCAAAAGGAAAGCACGCAAACATGCTAATATGCTTTAAAAGTTTATCTAAAGGATGCTTAATTTAGAAGGTGATAATGCCGGCTGGTAAGAAAATTATCAAGGGCTCACATACATTAATTTGCAGGGGATTTTGGAAGAGGGACAAGAAATAGCTATCTAGATGCTCTCATAAATTAGAGGAACTGGGGTTGGTGTCAAGCTGCCACCAGGGAACAAAGGAATCCCGCTTGAGGTATTGTTCATCTAATTCCTGGTTCTTGTAAACAAGATATTTTCATTAGTCGTGACAAATTAAGTTGAAAGTAATTATCCTTTTTTTCTTCTGGATAGGTAGGGAAAGAGCGGGTATTGATTGAAGGGGAGAGGGTTGCACTGTTTGGATATGGAGTAGCTGTTCAAAGCTGTTTGGTTGCAGCTGCTCTAACATTGAGTGTTTTCAAATCCTAGCAGAACAAGTTCTACTTCTTCAATATATGATACTACTTTAGTGACCTAGATAGGTTAGGAATGTGATTGTAATTAGATAGTTTTTGATGTTGATGTAAATATAGAAATATGTTGGTTGAATGTTGGTATATTTTGTTATGGTTTAAGATTGTTTTATATTGATATAACTTTTATTTTAATTAAAGTGCACGATGTATCTTTGATAGATATAACATCATTTAAATATTAACCAGCTGATGTCAAAAAAGAACAAAACACAACAATTTTGACAGGAAAAATGATGTAAATAGGGACTTTCACATCATTAACCTAAGTGAAACCGATGTGATATGCCATATTTAACATCGATAACCTAAGTGAAACCGATGTCATATGCCATATTTAACATCGGTTCTATGTAGCAACCGATGTACTATATAAAGTAAGACATCATTTTTGTTAAGAATCTGATGTCTATCGGTTTAAACTTCTTCCTTGTTATATATATATAGTGCTTCTTAACCTTCTAATTACCATTTTTCACAATCTAGTTTTAACATGTTATTAAAAATAAGGGCTAATTATACATCAATTTGCTAAGAAAACCGATGTCTGTGTACATCTTTAACATCGGCTAAAAACCGATGTTAAAGACCCCTACCTTTCTCTACACATGCGAAGACATCGGTTTGAAAAAAAAAGACATCAGTTTATAACCGATGTCTAAGGGCATTTTTCTAGTAGTGATACCTACATTGGAGGATGCTGAATTCAAGGTTGATCCTAACATAACTTTCCATGGTGAACTAATTCCCAAGGATGAACCCATAGTTTGGGATAGCCTGCCTCTTCCTGATCTAAACATTCCAATCCTATCCACGCTCTAAAAGACAAAGAAAAGAGCAGTCAATATGGTCATGCCTGTCAAACTTCAATCCAAGTCAGTGGCCAAACCTAAACCTATTATCAACAAGGGAGATCAACTCTTCATCTATGACATCAAAGAATTCTCAGACATAAATCTTTATCTGGAAGAAATAGATAAAGTTAGAGCTATTGATGCTTATAGACATCTTCCAGAAAGATTAGTCTTCAGGTACAAAGGTGGAAGAGAGATGACATGGCCCCTTCACAGAATTCTCAATGAAGGCTATTCTACTTTGGTAACTATCTTCTCCTCAATCAAGAAAAACTTTGGATTTAACATAGTTTCCAAGAAAATGGTACTAGACAAGATTGAAGAGATAAGAATTAGCTGGAGAGGACCAAATGCACTCCCAAGGGTATTGACAATTCCTTTTACTGGAGATAGGGTGCATCTGAGGCCTTACTGGATAATGGAGTTCAAAGATAAAAAAATGCATCAGAAGATTCTTCAGATTGGAAGGTTAGCTCAAGATTTCAAGCAATGAAAATTTCATGGAGTACGAGAAAAGCTGGATCAGATAAATGAAGATGAATCTGAATTCTACAGGAAACTCCATAATCAAATTGAGAAAAATAATGTGAAGCTGGGAAAGAAGTCAAGACAATCAAGGAAGTAATCTAAATTTGCTCAGCCTAGAGGAGCACCTTGAAAATAATCTGTGAGACACTCTACAAATCTTCCTCTGTAAGAATTTTCAATAAATTGCAGCACTTGTAAATTTTATCTACTTTATTTCATTCTGTATGCATAGAGTGTTTTGTTATCATCAAGTTTCTCTAAATTTATGGTTATAATTCCAATAGACATAAATTGAGGGAGATTGTTAGGAATATGTTGTGTACTTGATGATAAATTGAACAAAAGACTTAGTAGATTTTGTTTAAGTGATTTTGTAGCTTTCAACGGATGATCAATTCAACATCCGTAGAAAGAGTAGCTTATGTAACAATAAGTTTAGTAGCACATTTCTGCATACTGTAATGGCTTAGTAAACTAGATGTTGTAGAATGTATAAGTCATGTTGACTACTAGGTTGATATACAAGATAGGTTGGTTAATTGTAAATATCAGATACCTTGTAATCTTGTATAAATGAAATAGAGTTAACTGCCAAGAAGACAGTCTCAACGGATGATTCACATAGCTTCAACGGATGATCAACTCAAGCTTCAACGGATGATTCACATAGTCTCAACGGATGATCAACCAAATTTCAACAGATGATCAACCACAGTTTCAACGGATTATTCAATGAATCTTCAACGGATGTTCAAATTCAAAAGAGTAGTTGATAGTGACTTGACAGTTACATGCTTTGATTGTATGCAAATGGAATGTGGCAGCCTATTTGCATGATTTAGAGAACAAGGAAGCATTTCCATGCTAAACTGAAGATATTCAAAGATGCTGGATAGAGAAATGAAGGAGCATTAAATTAGACTAGAAATAGTTTGTCTTATTTTTTTGTCTTTTTATCATGTAACTTGGTGATATATAAGCCAAGTGTAGCAAGTAGAACTTTAAGAAATCTATCCAAGTTAGTAAGCAATTACCAGAGAAATAGATAAGGTAAAATCTGTAAAGAATTTCTCTGTTCTTGTAGTTCAACTTGTAAGCAGCTGTGTACACTATTGTAACATAAAGTTCTCTACTTAATATATATTTTTGGTGGAAAAGTTCAATCCACCAGAAAGTTTTTAAATACTTGTATTTGATTACTTTGTGTTTTGATTTCTATACTACTTTCATTCCGCACCATTGCTAAATCAAACGCAGTCATATACTTATAACAGAACCGTTCTTAAAATTTAAAAGAAGCCAGAAGTACATTCAACCCGCCTTTCTGTAATTCTTTTTTAGATTGTTTGGGACTAAAAATTGGTATTAGAGCAAGCTCTTGAAGAACAAAGAGTCTAAAGATCACAACAACTAACAAGATGAGCAGAAAAGATGTTGGAGTAGAGATTCCATTTCTGGACAAAGACAACTATCACCATTGGAAGGTGAAGATGCACCTGCATCTCCTATCTCAAGATTAAGCATATGTAGACTGCATTGACAAAGGTCCACATGTTCCTATGAGAGCTGCTACAGGAAATGAATCATCTATCCCAAAGCCTAGAGCAGAATAGTCTGATCCAGATATTGAATAAGTTCATAAGGATAAGAAGGCGATGAACATTTTGTTTAATGGTGTTGATAGAGACATGTTTGATAACATCATAAACTGCAAAACTGCCAAAGAGGTCTGGGATACAATTCAAGTTATATGTGATGGTACTGAGCAGGTGAGGGAAAACAAAATACAACTTTTGATTCAGCAATATGAGCATTTTCATAGTGAAGAAAGTGAGTCACTCACTGACATATTTAGTAGATTTCAAAAGCTATTAAATGCTCTAAAATTGCATGGAAAAGTCTACCAAACAAAGGACTCAAACCCTAAATTCCATATATGTCTGCCAAAGGAATGGAAGCCTATGACAGTCTCATTAAGAAACTCTCAGGAATACAACGAATTCACCTTGGACAGACTGTATGTGATTCTAAAGACCCACAGTCTCATTAAGAAACTCTCAAGACTACAACGAATTCACCTTGGACAGACTGTATGGGATTTTAAAGACATATGAGCTTGAAATAGAGCAAGATGAGAAGCTGGAGAAAGGAAGAAAGAAAGGAGGATCCATTGCATTGGCTGCTAAGCAAGAAAAGGAGAAGGAGATAAATGTTGAAGCTATTGAATCTGCACCAAATCCTAGAGTTTGTGAAGACAAGGGAAAAGGGCTAGTAGCTGAACATGAAGACCATCTTAGTCAAGATGACATGGAAGACATAGATGAGCATCTGGCTTTTCTATCCAGGAGTTTTGTAATAACCCCAATTTTTGGAATTTTTGAAACCCTGATGAATAGTAACTTTTGCTGATGATGCTGATTAAGGAAAATTATCAGACCACACTATATAGGAGTACTGTTATGGAAATTCAAAGATCGTATTAGTATTCCATAAAGTAAATAAGTGTATGTAAAGATTGTCAAAATCCAAATTCGAACACTTTGATTTTTTTCCCGAAAATCCACCAGGTACCGAAAGAATTGAGTATAAGGTAACATGATTAAAAGGATTTAAATTCAAGGATTATAAGAGAGGATCATAAAAGGAATATAAAATATTGAGAAAGGTTTAGGGGAACCCAAGTAATAAGATCCCGGGTATGATCTCTCAAACGATTAACGAGAACGAAAGCTAAGCGAACCGTAAAACAGATAACGACCATTAGCCAAGTAATTAAGCACTAATCAGATGGGATTAGTGGGTTGTGACATCATCCAACCATAAGGTTTGGACAAGTGTCCTTGTGATGATGTAATGGAGGTGATGTCATCACTTTATTAAAGTTAAAGGAAGATATTTACCAAGGATTAATCCTAGCCAAGCAAATCATTTCACAAACTTTAGAATTCAAGAATCAAGCAAGCTTTCTTCTTCTCCCCACCTAAACTCTCGGTTGGTTTTCTTCAAAAACCAAATCTTAGCTTCTCTTGCTCTAAAATCACAAGGTAATTACCATAGCTTCCTTACCTACTAGTGAATGCATGGTAGAAGTTTGGAAGCCAAATTCCATTCTTAACCTAGGCAAAAAAAATCATCAAAAGTGATGATGAATAGTAACTTTCAAGAACTAATGTTAGTTTTCTTCATTTTTATGAAATGTTAAGGTTATACAAGCAAGGATCAAGGTTCTTTTAGGCATTCAAAGCTCTTGGGTTGTGTTAGGAAGCTTCAAGGAGGTATAAACAACTTTCACCTTTAACTTATAGTTTGAACTTTGAGTTTTGATGAGTTTATGGATGGATTAATGTATATATAGAAATATCCATGTATGTATAGTAAGATCCATGTATGTTAGATAGTTTGGTTGGATTTGTGGTGATTTTGGATATGAATCTTGGTTAATGGTTAATGAATCTTAAGTTATGGTTAGTAGATCATGTTTGTGGTTGAATGAGTTGGAAAACCTTGAGATTATGGACTGACTTTGCCTTGATCTAAGTTGTGTTTGATGTATTGTTGATGGTTGGGTGGTTTGTAGTGAATTGGTAAGGAATTGGAGTGGTATAAATATTGGTAATCGCGTAAATATAGCCGTCGTAATGCCCGATTTACCTTAGACTGCTTTTGTTCTTAACATCAGGACCCTTGAACTCACTGTTAGTTTTTGACCATTTCCATGATTAGATAGTTCATGTTACGAGCTTCGTTTTGATATGTGGTACGCTTGAATCCGATATACGGTTTAGGAGAAACGACCGTTTTAAGTAACGACGTTTCGTGAACGAACCATAACCCCTCGCCTTACTTTAAAACCTTGGTTAAGGTCCTTAAATGACTAATTGGAGTATGAAACAATTATGTAAAGTGGATTAGGCTGTTGGTAGGGTACTCGCGAAAGAATCGCCTTAAAATTCTTAATGGTTAATTTATTAAAAATGGTGGAGCCGAGGGTACTCGAACGACTTACGTGATTCGTTAAGCGTAGAAGGGACCATAAGCAAACGTCAGGGTTCAATTGGTTAAAGTCTAGTTTCTTAAGCGACCGGGGTTTAATTCTGACTTATGTTGTTGTTCATAGGTTATCAGACCCACTCTAAGCTTAAGTCTATCCGGGAACACTCAGACAAGTTTTCTACCCGTTATACTGTTGTTGTGATGTAAATATATGTATATGCATTATCTTGTGATAAGTGCATGATTGTTATTAGAAAATCTTGTGATATATTGGAGCATGTGATATGGTATATATGCATGTCTGTTTTGTAATCTTGATATCTAATTGTTAATTCAATTGCTTATAAGTTGCATAATACCTATGCTAGAGATAAGCAGTATTTGCGTATACCCTTAGTATAGGGGACCCAAAGATGAACATTTTTCTAAACCGGGAGTCGATGTTCCCCAGTATAATATATATATATATATATTGATATAGTTTTTAAAACTATTAATCGAATAAGGTTTATTCGATAACTTTATTTTATTTAATGAATATTATTTTGAATATTCATTCGAGGACTTAAGACTCCGTTTATTTTATTTAATGAATATTATTTTGAATATTCATTTGAGGACTTATGACTCCGCTTATTTATTAAATAATATTCTTTATTTTATTAAAGAATAATGTTTCGATAATCAAACTTATTTTCGATTATTCAAATAAAGATCGTACTTTCGTATAAGTATATCTTTGGTTATTTATTATTCATTTCAAGTATAAGTTTTAAAACTTTTACTTCAATTATTTTTATAAGGATTATCCTTATGAGAATATTATTTAAATAATAATATTCAGATATTTTTTAATATATCGGGACTGATTTATTTCATTAATTCAGCATTACCCCATACATTCTTAAAAATGTTTTCGAGTCTTCAAAATGATTTTAAAAGTTAGAGCGGATTCCAAAACTCGTTTTCAGATTTAAGATCTTCCTTTCAAAGGAGACTTGAATATTCGCTCAAAAATCTTAGGGATCCGGCTCTGTGGTGTATTTTATATTCACAACGAGGTTGCTGTTTTGAGAAAACAATTTGATTACTTGCCCAACATTCGGGAAGTAAGTCCATCTAATTGAGTCGGCATAAGCGATAGGCCGGGGTACGGTCTATGAAGGTGTAAGAGGCTGGGTGACAGTCCATCCACGCGTGAGTGGCCGGGTAACGGTCAGGCGCGAGGTCCTAATGCGGCCAGGGTGATGACCGGCGAGGAATTCATCCATCTACAGTAGAAAAGGTTACTTATTGGTATCTTTGCCTGATCAGCAAGATATCAGGTTTATGCCAAGGTTTTCTCCTTTCCAAATTCATTGGATATTACAACTCTGTTTATAATTTTCATAACAGAGATTTTCAAGGAGTGTATGAAATGTATATATATATGGGTGTATATATATATCGGGACTTAATGAAGTATCTCGTAACTTCATTTCTTTTGAATGATATTTCAAAGATTGAATCTATTCAAATCTTATCTTGTAGTCTCATCTATGTGATGAACTTTTGAAACTGATTATAACTTGAATGGTGGTAGTTCAAGTAGTATTTAGAAAAGATATAAGTATATTGGGGTATCTTGTAACTTCATCTTTTCAACTTATATCTAGTTAACGATTATCTTATGCATGACAAAGATTTTCAGAAAAACTTTGAGACAAGGTTAGATATATGAGATCACCTTGCAACGATATTTTTATACAGTTATAAACTGGAACTCTGTGTATATTATATATGGCAGAGGATTTCAAAGACTTTGAAAAGTATAGAAGTATATATACTAAATATTTTGCGACTTGGTCGCATTAAGAGGTCAAACTTGGTTCATTTCTTCTTGACCAAGACTTTCATGAGTACTATGAGAATGCTCATATATTGTTAATTATTATACATATTATTTCGGTGGGCTTGTTGCTCACCCTTGATTTCTTCTTTCATCACACAACAACAGATAGACAAGATGAACAGGATCAAGCTCCCAATTCGTGAGCGGATAGGAAACGTTCCGCAGTTTCCAGTAGGCGTTAATGCCGTTATAGCTGAGGTAGGATCTACCAATAGGCTAGGCTTTCAACTTTTGATTTACCAGCCTTATGTATATTATGAATTGTAATAATGGCAAGGAATATGTAAATTATTCAGAAACCCTTTTTAAGGTGAAATGGTTTATAATTGTGGAATAAAATGACTTGTGTTATTTTTGGTATTCATCTCTGAGATTATAACTTGTGATGTGTGTATAGTGGGGTCACAGTATGCAGTAGTTGGTTGATTATTAAGATTACGTATTATGTAACACCCCCAGATCCGGGGTCGGGGATCCGGGTCATCACGAGTTCCATTTCCCTTAATAACATCCAATCTTAATAATTACTCAACTACTCTGCACTGTGACCCCACAATAAACACACACACCACACGTTATAGTCTCAGAGATGAACATCCAAAAAAATAATCACAAGTCCTTATATTCCACAATTATCTGCCAATACACCTTAAAAGGTTTTCTGACTAAATTTACATTTCTTTGCCATTATTACAATTCATAAATATACATAAATCTGGTACATCAGAAGTTGAAAGCCTAGCCTATTGGTAGTTCCTACCTCAGCTACGACGACATCAGTGCTTCTAGAAAACTGCGGAACGTCTCCTAACCTCTTGCGAATCGGGAGCTTGGTCCGGTTCATCTTATCTATCTGATGTTGTGTGATGAAAGAAGAAAGCAAGGGTGAGCAGCAAGCCCACCAAAATAATATGTATAATGATTAACAATATATGAGCCTTCTCATAGTACTCATGAAAGTCTTGGTCAAAAGAAATGAACCAAGTTGATATCTTAATGCGATGAAGTCACAAAATATTCAGTATATATATATACATATATACTTTTTAAAATATTGGAAGTCCTCTTCCATGCATAATACACACAGAGTTCCAGTGTATAACTATATAAAAATACCGTTGCAAGGTGATCTCATATATCTAACCTTGTCTCAACGTTTTTCTGAAAATCTTTGTCATGCATAAGATAATCATTTACTAGATATAAGTTTAAAAAAAATGAAGTTACAAGATACTCCAATATACTTTATATCCAAATACTACTTGAACTACCACCGTTCAAGTTATAATCAGTTTCAAAGTTCATCACCCAGATGAGACTACAAGATAAGACTTGAATAGATTCAATCTTTGAAATATCATTATAAATAATGAAGTTACGAGATACTTCATTAAGTCCTGATATATATATCCATATATATATATCTCATACATTTCCTGGAACCTCTGTCATGTAAAGTATGAACAGAGTTATAATATCCAATGAATTTTGGAAAGGAAAAGAATTTTGGCATAAACCAGATATCTTGCTGATCAGGCAAAGATACCAATAAGTAACCTTTTCTACTGTAGATGGATGAATTCCTCACCGGTCATCACCCTGGCCGCATTAGGACCTCGCGCTAGACCGTTACCCGGCCACTCACGCGTTGATGGACTGCCACCCAGCCACTTACACTTTGATAGACTGTACCCCGGCCAGTCGCTTATGCCGACTCAATTAGATGGGCTTACTTCCCGAACATTGGGCAAGTAATCAATTCATTTATCAAAACAGCAACCTTGTTGCGAATATAAAATACACCATAGAGCCGGATCCCTCAGGTTTTGAACGAGTATTTAAATCCCCTTTAAAAGGAAGATCTTAAATATAAAAATGAGTTTTGGGATCCGCTCTAACTTTTAAAAATCATTTTGAAGACTCGAAAACACTTTAGAGAGTGTTTGGAGTAATGCTGATTTAATGAAGTAAATCAGTCCCAATATATTTAGAAAATGTCTGAATATTATTATTTAAATAATATTCCCATAAAGAATAATCTTTATACAAATAATTGAAGTAGAAGTTGTAAGACTTATACTTGAAATGAGTATTAAATAACCAAAGATATACTTATATGAAAGTACTATCTTTATTTGAATAATCGAAAATAAGTTTGATTATCGAAACATTATTCTTTAATAAAATAAAGAATATATCTCAGCAAATAATCGGAGTCATAGATCCTCAAATGAATATTCAAATAATATTCATTAAATAATATAAACTGAGTCATAAGCCCTCGAATGAATATTCAAATAATAATCAATAAATAATATAAAAGAGTCATAAGCCCTCGAATGAATATTCAAATATTATTCAATAAATAATATAAACTGAGTCATAAGCCCTTGAATGAATATTCAAATAATATTCAAATAATAAAATAAAAGGAGTCATAAGTCCTCGAATGAATATTCGTAATAATATTCATTAAATAAAATAAAGTTATCAAATAAACCTTATTCGATTAATAGTTTTAAAAACTATATCAATATATATATATATATATATAAATATATATTATACTCGGGAGCCTCGCCTCCCGGTTTAGAAATATGTTCACCTTTTATCCCCTATACTAAGGGTAAACTCAAATACCGCTTATCTCTAGCATAGGTATTATGCAACTATAAGCATTTGAACCAACAGATATATAAATCAAGAATATGAAACAGGCATGCATATATACCATATCACATGCTACAATATATCGCAAGAATTTGCTAATAACCAATATGCATTTATCGCAAGATCATGCATATACACATATACATCACAACGACAGTTATACGGGTAGAAAACTTGCCTGAGCGACTTGGGGTGATAAAAGGCTCGGGACGAGTCTGGTAACCTATAAACAACAAGTAAGTTGGAATTAAACCAAAGTCACTTGTAAATCTATACTTTAACTAACTTAGACTCTAACGCTTGTTTTGCGCTTACTGATTTGCTTAAGTCACCCGGGTACCCTCGGCTCCACCATTTTTAATAATTTAATCCTTTACGAGTTTTAAGGCGATTCCTTCGCGAGTGTCTTACCAACTGCCTAACACACTTACCATAAATGTTTCATGCATTAATTAACCCTTTTTGGTCTTTAACCTATGTTTCAAAGTAAGGCGAGGGGAAAAGTTTCGTTCGCGAAACGCCGTTACTTGAAACGGTCGTTTCTCCTAAACCGTGCATCGGAATCGAACGAACTATATATCAAAACGAAGCTTGTAACATGAGCTATCTAAACATGGCAGTGGTCATAATCTAGCAGGGGGTTCTCGGGTCCTAATGCTATGCACAAAAACAGTCCAAAGAAAATCGGACGTTACGACGGCTATGTTTACGCGATTTCCAATATTTTAAACCATTCAAAACCCTCCCAATTCAACCTCAAATCCAACATACAACCAACATCCATCCTTATCACATCATAACAACCTCAACCAATTCAATTTTAACATTCATACTTATGCCTAAGCTTAACTTTAACCATACTTAAGTTCTTTTAATCAAAACCACAACATTTACCATTCCATTTCACTACCATTTCAATTCCCAAACTCTAATCACAACAACAAGCTACAATATCATTCTACTAATCAAAATCATCTTATAATATATAGGAATCTAGGGTTTGGAGATGGTATACCTTCCTTGAAGTGGTGGGAGGAGCTAGGAAGCCTTAAGAAGCTTTGAGAAGTCTTAGGAATGCTTGGATCTTCAAGGAAAACAAGAAAAACTTCAAGTTAAAAACTTGAAAACACTATTCATAGCCTTCTTCTTTGATTAAATGGAGAAGATGGAGAAGGAATTGATGGCTTAAACTTATGATATAGCCCTAACTAAGCATGAAGATGATTAGGGAATTAACTCACCAATTTAGGAAGCTTGGATCTTTGATTTTGAATTTCTTGCTCTTTTGAATAGTAAAAAGCCGAGAGCTTCTTCAAGAACAAGCCTTGGTTCTTTTTGATTTTGATGAAAATGATTTTACTTGGCTTGGTTGCTTTGTTTTTGTTTTTGATTTAGTCAATTACCTTGTTGCCCTTGAATTTGTGTGGTTCTCATTCAACCACACCTCCTTCCTTCCCATATCATGCTTGTGTCATCCTCATGATGTCATCCTCCCCTCCTTGTCCTCTTTCTATTGGTTGGATGACATCATCCCCACTAATCCCCTTGATTAACTTCCTAATCGTTTGCCTAATGACCGCTGATCTGTTATACGGTTCGCTTAACTTTCATTTTCGTTTATCGTTTGAGGGATCATACCCGGGATCTTATTACTTAGGTTCCCTTAACCTTTCTCAATATATTGTATTCCTTTTATGATCCTCTCTTATAATCCTTTAATTTAAATCCTTTTTATCCTGTTACCTTATACTCAATTCTTTCCGTATCTATTGGATTTCCGGGAAAATCAAAGTGTTCGGAATTGGATTCTGACGATCTTTACATACACTTATATACCACATAGAGTACTAATAATATTCCATAAGATCAATAACAGAACCCCTACATAGCGTGGCATGAAAATTTTTCTCATTCAGCAAAAACACTATTCATAAGGGTTTCAAAAATTTCCAAAAATTGGGGTTATTACATATTATTAAGGGAAATGGAACTCGTGACAACCCGGATCCCTGACCCCGGATTTGGGGGTGTTACAAGTTTTGCTAAGCTCAAATTCAAGAAGAATTTTGAAGCAGCCGAGTCAAACAGAAACATGGTTGATAAGTCTAAATTCAAATATTTCAAGTGTGGCTTGGCAGGTCATTTTTTGCTAGTGAATGCAGAAATTCTGATTCTGGTAAAAAGAAGTTTGAGCATGTTGATTATAAACAGAAATATTTTGAGTTGCTCAAACAAAAGGGAAGGGCTTTCATCACATAGAAATATGACTGGGTTGCAGAACCGTTCTTAAAATTAAAAAGAAGCCAGAATTACATTCAGCTCCCCTTCTGTAATTCTTGTTTAGATTGTTTGGGACTAACACATTACAAAATACAAATTTAGATTATCATACAACTAATTCTTAGGGCTGTCAATTTGACTTAGTCTTGTTATAATACCGGCATGTCTTGCACAACAATCTCCCCCAATTTGTGAGAAGATTTCTTATCACAAATTCATGCCTGGTAACAAGACTAACCCCGAGTTATGAATGAACAATAGCATATTACATAAAATTGACATAAGTACAACTTTTATACGTTAAGTGATTACATGAGTTTGATAAGTGCATTCATTACACAAATTTCTCATAGCATGTTTCTTATCTAATGAGGTCCTTTAAGTCTACAAGTACTTGCAATTCCTCTATGATTTGTGTCCCTCTTAGAGCTTCCATAAGCTTGAGCTAGTCATCTAATGAATAATTATTCAAGTAACCAACTCTGATTCTTGAGAATCTGCCAACTTTAATGTTCATAAAATGTCCATTCTTTGAAATTCTGCTCATCCCCTTTGCCTTGAGTTCCTCAGATATTTGCTCAAACATTTCTATCTCTTCAGCATATTTTCTTTCCCTTTCCTCTCTTTCAGCCTTTTTTTGCCCTTCTTTCTTCTCTTACTATCAACCGTGCATCCAATTCAGATCTTCATGCCATTGTACTTGTATTCTTATCCTTCAGTAAGCTAATCACCCTCTTAATCTCTGTGGTTAAAAATGTGTCCATTAAATTTCTGCCAAGTAAAGTATAGGAACCATCCTGATAATAGATTCTAACTTCCATTAATGATACAACCCAAACTTTGACTATTTCTTCAGATAATTGTCGAAATTAGTCATCATCTGTGATGTACCGGTTTAGAGGTAGAAAATCATTTTGGTTGAAACAGTTTCAGATAGCCCTCTCAGTAACTTGCAGTTTCTTTGGTTTTTTCCAATAGGCTTGTAATGAGTTTTGATTGGTGGCTTGAAAGAAGGCGGGTTTGAGATTTTCTTTTGAGTGGTTTGGCTGGAGGTGATTGGTATTTTTAGTATGGTGTTTGCAGTATATTTGCACAAGAACTTAGGCTTAGAGGTTAGAGGTGGTAAAGTGTTTGAGTTTGTTGGCTTAGGGGTTTGAGTTTGTTGGATTTGGATTGCTAGAGCATTTTTCTTGGTTCCTGAATCATCCTCCTTCATCTTTTGTCTTCTCTCATCACCTCTTTTCTTATCATCTCTCTTCTTCTCATCTTGCTTCCTTTCTTCTACTTTTCTACCAGTTGCTTTAGATGATTGACTTGGATTTGAGCCAGAAGGTTTTTTATCATCTTGCTTCTTCTCATCATCATCATTGTCATCTTTTAAGTTGAATTGTGAATTTAGCAATATGGTATCAGCATTTTGAAGATTTCCCAAGTTTTGGATCATCTCCTCATCTTCAATTTTCTTATTTTTCTTGGACTTTAGATCAGTTTCAAGGGACATTATTAATCTCACATTTTCTCTTACACAATTCTTTGGAATTTTGAAGAACTTGCACTTTCTAGATTGTGAGCAGATGTAGGCCACCCCCTTACATGGATGAAGATAGGCTTCAGAAAAAGTGGTTATCTGAGCCTTCTTGAGTTCATTTAGCAGTTGGATGTCTTTTGGAATTACTGTATTAACTCTGTCAATAATTACATCCAGCTCAGATGCTCTCATAGTTTGAAGATTTAAAAGAGACACCTGTAGACATCTGTCCAAGCCACAATTATTTACATTTGCAATTATCCTTTTCTCTAGAAAGCTATCAACTTTGACAATCTCAACTCTAATAAAATTGATGTTGTTGGCCAAGGCTCTTTTGTAAGTAAAGTAGTTGTTGTGAAGAGACACCCTTAAGACTGTTAATAGTTTATTGAATTCCTGGTCTTGACAGGGTCCTTCTGCAGCTTTTAGAAGTCTGTCTTTTTAAACATCTTTAGATATTTGAGCTTGTGAAGAGAATTGACCAATGTGAGTTGATGTCAATTTTCCAGTATCTTTAGATTTACCAACTTCCTTGGACCATTGAATCCTAGCTTCTATCTCCCCTTAGTCTTGTTGGCAGGCGGGAGTAGTGGAGTTGGAATTTCTGGACTCACAATTTTAGGAAGAGCATGTAAAGGAACATTCAAGGAACCCATGATAGCTCCTAAATGATCTGAGTTCTACATTTGAAGATATTTGTGGGAGACTACCAGGGTCTTGATGTCATTCTGCTAACTCTGCACTAGGGAAGTGAGAGCTTGTACCTGAGCTGTGAGTGAGTCATTAGAGGCTTGTAGAGTTGAAACTTGCTGCTGTAGAGATTGAAGTTGGAGATTTGATGATGTTGATAATTATGATTGGGAGCTTGAAGAGATTGAATTCCCAAATGTAGCTTGCACAGCTTCCTTGATTCCATCCATCAAAAGAGCAGATGGCTCATATCTAGCTTGATGAAGTTGATCCAGCTTGACCCTGATATCATTAGTATTGGTGATTTGTTGTTAGAAAACTTCATGTAAAGCTACAAATGACTCCCTGAGATTTTTGATTCTCTTGTCCATAAATGATAAATCAAACTTGACCATTTGATCAGTAAATCTAGAGAATTTTTGTTTGATTTTCACCTGAGATGGAATGATCTTATCTAGCTTGTCCTTGACCAGTTCCCTTATTCTGTCTTGATGATCAGTCAATTGTAATTTGAGAGCTTTACCAAAGAGATGAAAAGCTTTAAGTTGAGCTTTGTAGACCTCAGTGATTGTATCATAGACTTTTTGGGGAGTTAAAGATTTGGCATTGCTCCCAAGAATGGTCAAGTACTCCTCCCTGAACCTTTCTAATACTTCATCCATCTCTAGACTAAAGTTTTTGTCCAGCTAGGCATCACAATTTCAGGAGTACTACCCTCAAACCTTATAACCCGTGAATGTTGAATTACACATGAAGGTGCATTGGAAACGATCACAGGATCTCCAGTAAAAACTGATGAGCCCTTGTGTTTGTGTCAGTGTCATCAAGGTCTACCCCAGCATGTAGCCTCTCACCAACTAAATTTGGATCCTGGGTGGCAAGCACAGTTTCTTGAACCATGTCACTTGATGTTGACAACACTTGAGAATTAGATTCAAGTGTTTGATTAAATGAAGAAGAAATGTTAGAAATTAGGTTTTAAATTTCAGAGTTGAGTGTTAACAGCTCCCCCTGAGTAGAAGAGGGAGCTTCAAAAGATGTGCTCTCTTTGTGTGTGCCATCCTTATTTCTTCTTTCATACACTTGAATTTGTTCAAGTGTTGGTGCAGACTCTTTACATGATGCATTTGGGTGAATGCTTTATTCAATAGAGATACCCTCTTGAGAGGATGCCTCTAGAGTTTGTTTAATTCCCTGGTTTACAACTGCATCCTTTTGGGAGGGTGCAGAGGTGGCTTGAGTGGTCAACTCAGTTTGTTTTGACTTCTTTGGTTTTCTGACCAGGAGAGACTCAAGTTCTGTATTATCCTCACCACTCTCAGTAACTACTTTCAAGGGTACCTGCTTCCTCTTCTTTTTACTTCAGCCTTTTGAGAGGATGACATGGTTGATTTCCTAGCTTCTAGTGGTACAGAAGGAAGGGTCTCAGCTTGGGAAGACCCTTATTGGTGGTCCTGAGTTTGTACTTCCAAAGGGACAAGAGTCATTGTTGCACTAGGTTCAATATTAGACCTCATGTCAGGCATAGGGTAAGGGTAACTCCTGAATCTCTCCATCATAAATGGAGTGATTTTGGACTTACAGGTACCTTATTTTTAGTAATAAGTGAAGCAAATAGAACTTTGGACACTTGCTTATAATTTCCTATTTTAGTACTATCTATAACATTAAACATATGAATGTCATGCACTTTATGATTTAAAACAAACATTATAAATCTAGGAAAGAAGATTTCCTTACCTCTTGTAGCTAGGGGCATTGTGAGCCTGGTGCTAAGTTCTTCCAGGATTAATAAACCCACATTCAAGTGTCTGTTGTGAGCTATGGAGAACACCATCTTCTGGACCATACTTGATATGTTGTCATATCCTGTCTTTCTGCAAGTGAAGGCCCTTATGATGGAGTCAAACAAGAAGGACCATTCTCTTCTCAGATGTTTCTTGTTTAGACTAGCCAGGTTGATCCTCTCACTGTAATTGATGAAGTCCATTAACTCTGCCAGCTCCTGTTGAGTAGGAATCTCCACCATTTGCTCAGTTGGAATGCCCAAAGCTTGATTCACATATTGCTCATTAAACTCCATATGTTGCCCTCCAATAGAGCAGATCACCATAATAGATACAGAGTTGTCATGCACAATTGTTCTCACTACAGCTGTTGTCCAGAATTAATGCAAAACATCCAAGTAGAGGATTGGATTAGCAGTTAGAGCTCCTGCAGGATAAGACTCATACAAAAATTTAACAACCCTTTGAAACTGTCAAGAGCTTGATTAGCATCTGTAAAAGCGAGATAGTTGGTTCCATCCTTGGGGATTGCAGCTCTAACATTGTTTCGTGCCATTTTAGAGGAGTAGATTTGACTGGGTAAGAAAAATTTGAAAGAAATAGTTTGAAACGAGAGAGAGCGGTTGAGAATTAGAAAAATTAGGTCACTTAGAGATCTCGAAGGCGTAAAGAGGTGTATGTCAAGATATCTGGGTATTTATAGTAAAAGGTAAATGACTTATCGAGAACTCAAAATAAACGTTTGGAAATTGCTTATCGAGAAGTCATATTGAGAGAATAGATACATATCGATGTGTCATTTCCATGAGTCTTATCGAGAACTAGAAAATGACTCGTCGAGATGTCAAATAAATACCCAGTTTATCCTGAATGGATTGAGTTTATCTAATTTATTTGAATAAATCAGAATAAAATCAGAATAAATTTTATCAAAAGTATATTACCAAAATAATTTATTAAATTAAATTTTCTCAGTCTTGAGTTATTGATAAGTCTAAAATTTATAGTTGTAGAGAACTCTCTGAGTTAACACTTATAGAGAACACTACAATGACTTATCGATAAGTCATAATACAACTTGTCGAGAAGTCCTTCGAGAAGTCAGAAAAATGACTTATCGAGAACTCACTCGTAAAGTATGAAAATGGCTTGTCGAGAAGTCAATTACACTTATCGAGAACTCAGTTCTCTAAATACTTTTGTTCTTTTTGATTCTGTCTTGTTCTAATTTCACATATTGAAAATGTAAATCAACATTTAGACAGTTTTTTTAGAATTGAAAAATTCCAAGCTAAATTTTGGATTTTGAAAAATAAATATACAGAGATTTCTAAAATATTTTTAACTCATATTCCATTTAATTTTTAATTAAATGAAATTATTTTTGATTTATTACAAATCAATCTGCTGTAAAACATTAGCCGAGTTCTTGCATTTAGGATGAAGAATTTAGCATTCCAATTTCACCTACAAGTCTAGTGAAAGTTGCTTCATCCAAAGGTTTAGTAAAAATGTCAGCTAACTGTTTTTCTGTTGGAACAAAAATAAGCTCAATGGTTCAATGGTACCATTTGTAGCATGTTTTCTAATAAAATGGTACCTTACATCAATATACTTTGTTCTAGAATGATTAACTGGATTAGCCACAATAGATATAGCACTAGTATTGTCACACATAATTGGAATTTTGTGTAACACTAGGCCATAATCCATTAGCTGATTTCTAATCCAAAGCAATTGAGCATAAAAAACTTCCAACAACTATGTATTCAGCCTCAGCTGTGGAAGTTGATAAAGATTTTTATTTCTTTCTATACCAGGATACAAGTCTTTGTCCTAGAAACTGACAGCTTCCACTAGTGCTCTTTCTGTCAGCCCTGCATCCAGCAAAATCTGTATCTGTGTATCCAACAACTTCAAAACTTATTCCCTTAGGATACCATAATCCCAAGTTTGGAGTCCCCTTTAGGTATCTCAAAATTCTCTTCACATCCATCAAATGTGATTCCTTTGGATTGGCTTGAAATCTTGCACACATACATATTGCAAATATAATGTCTGGTCTACTCGTAGTTAAATACAGCGAAGATCCAATTATTCCTCTATAACATGAAATGTCTACACTTTTTCTTTTCTTATTTTCGTCCTACTTAGTAGCTGTAGACATAGGTGTAGATGTAGGTGAACAATCGACCATACCAAATTTCTTCAACAAATCCTTGACATACTTAGTTTGGCTGATGAAGATTCAATCACTTCTTTGACTGACTTGAAGTCCAAGAAAGTAACTCAATTCTCCCATCATACTCATTTCATATTCACTCTGCATGAGCTTTGAGAATCTTTGACATAGATTTTCATTAGTAGAACCAAAAATGATATCATCCATATAAATCTGAACAAGGATCATATCACCACCATGCTGCTTGTAGAAGAGAGACTTGTCTATTATTTCTCTAGTGAATCCATGTTTGATCAAAAATTCTGATAATATATCATACCATGCTCTAGGTGCTTGCTTTAGTCCATAGAGAGCCTTGAGTAGCTTGTACACAAAGTTTGGAAATTCTGGATTTTCAAAGCCAGATGACTGTTGTTAGGGCGGAAATAGGCGCTAAAATTCACGTAAGTATACGCGATCACAAGTAATAGAATAAATTCTAGTTCGCTCCCACAGGAATATGTTTATATTAATTTCAATCAATGTATCTATGCAACACTAGCATTATTATCCAATACTAAGATGAGTAACGAATTGTGGTTGTTTATACTAAGATTAACTAAGAGATTATACTAAAGAACTTAAACTAAGAGATTAAAAAGGACTGAATAATATATGACACAAACATGGGATTCTAACTTCATTAAATACTTCATTCAATAGCCTTTTCGTTCTTAACCTTAGCATGTAATGGCGATGACACTAATCAGATAACACTAAACTAGTAAATGCCAACTTTCGTTGCGCGAATACCATACTACCAAACATCCATAAAAGAGATAGAAGCTGAATAGACACCAATTATATTGAGACCCTATATGTCTATAGAATTTGACAATATAACGGTTTAATGCACAAGTTATCCCTCGCAATTACATAGGGCAAGTAAGATGGTTAAAATTACCTACACATCATGCATATCAAATACATGAACCTATACTAGCATGGCAAGTTCTAAACCCTTAAATTCATTTTCGCTTCATTAAAGGTTAACACACTATCTTACAAGTTCGCAACATTCATAAGACGAATAAGCGCAACCAAAACTAGGTTATCATACAATCACCACACACTAAGGCATCGAAATAAATTAACTAAAGAAATCCATAACTAAATCTGTTAGAACCCCACGATAACGATTAGCCCATAATCGGACTCATCATCAATGTGGGTTCCGATGAAAGCATGGTATAATAAACGTAGTCTTTATACTTAATAAAACCAAGTACGAAATAAAAGCAAAGGTTCAAGAATAAGATAACTAGCATCCAAAGTTACAAATTAAAACAAAGAATCACAAGAATAAACTAGATCTTCTTCGCCTTGGTTGAATTATGCTCTACGGTCTTCTTACGACTTCTCCTTAGCTCTGGTACGTCTCCTTATGAAAAACGAGCTTTATTTATGTAGATATATATGCTGTAGAATTAACCAGGGCCTTCAAACTCTCAAAATCCCAATAGAAACAGAATTCTGTCATACCGACCTGGAGCGACCGCGCGTTGCTTCAGCGCGGGTGCACTGAGTTTCTCCTTCTTGGGTGCGGACGCGCGCTACTTCAGCGCAGGCGCGCCGTCCTTCTGGATAAATTTTTGATTTCTTTTCTTCTTGTTGATTTGAGCTGGTCTTTTTATGAGCCTTTATTCTAGACACCATCCTAACACCAAATTAGCACTAAAACCATGCTAATTCACCTGATTACCTGGAAAATTCCTGAAATGCAAAAATACTACAAAAACACGTTAAAAATACTAACAACTTGAGTACAAAACACTAATTTAAAGTTTTATAGAGCGTAATAAAGTGTCCTAAATGCCACTCAACATACCCCCAAATTTGACTCAATGCTTGTCCTCAAGCATAAACAGACTCAAAGAACAAGAAGAAATGCATGAATGCAACTATATGAATGCAACGATCCCCATAAAATAACTAAGCCAATCAACAAGCAACATCTCAGCAAATGAAGTTATTCGCACAAAGATCAATCAAACCCCTCAAATTAATTTACAAGCCAGAAACGTGCGTGTGTGTAAATGCTCACAGATATACTAGCAAAGCAATCGCAAGGTTATAAATAGAATAAAAGCTAGACTCAAAATAACTTATAACACTCCAATTCTTATATTAGAGGTTACATGGATTCACGCTTTGATTAATAACACATAAACAACACAAATATGCTTATTTGATCGTGCAATGAGTGAGGTCCACAAAAGAGTTATACAATAATACCCATGTAGTGAGCGTTAGGTTAGTGGATCCCAGACTATAAAAAGCCTTAGGTCACTAGGCACAGAGTCCCCTAAGAACTTAATAACTCGAGTATTAAAAAGCCCACTCGTGATCAATTATGCATAAACACATATTTTTTCTTTCTTTTTTTCAATTTTTTTTTCAATTTATTTTTCTTCACAAATTTCTGAACGAGTGTGTTTCGCTTCATCTCGTTCAACCCTAGACTACTCATATAAAATGAGATGGCTACTAGCCATTTGACACCTAGCCATAACAACTAGCAATGAAATCCAATTTTCTCCAACTTTTAAATATCTATGTTAATTTATTATTAAGAGAATATCCTAAATTCTAAATATAAACAAGCTATTAAACCTCGATAAACCAATAAACCATGACCGTGATCTAGCATTCAAGCAACCTATGAGACTTAGTGAAATACAATTGTCTCTAGCATGCAATTGAACTTGATAAGATTTAACATCACTAAATACGACATCACTACACTAGCATCAATATCACAAATCAATCGGCAAAATCATCTAAGGGATCATGTTATAATCCAAATGCATGAAACTATATGAACAAACTATCATAAAAACTACAAAAATAAAAAAAATAAGAATAAAAACTACTACATGGCAAATATGCAACTATATGAACTAAACTAGCATGAATATGCAACTATATGCGACTTACACAAAACACATACTCCTTAACTACTACCCCCAAACTGAAAATATTCACTGTCCTCAGTGAAGGTAATAGCAAGAAATCAGGCATACCTAATCCGAACCAGGATCATCACCCTCAAGGGGTGGAGTGTCACGAGTGTCTGGAGGTGGATACACCAAATCCTCATCGAATACTGGCCACTGGATGTCAACTCCTGTGGCTCTGAAAGCAGTCCCCAATGCCTGGGTGAGGTCATATGCAAACCTACTATGAATGTCATGCATAGCATCCATCCTCCTAGCTAGATGCCTATACTGTGTCAAACTCAAACCAGCACTGCCCTGTGTTTCCTCCTACTGTTGCTGCTGCTACAATCCTGAAGTACCAGCCTCCTCTCCCAACTGAGCTCTCCAAGCTGCTCTCCTTGCTTGCTGCGTCCCACCAGCAAAAGTTTGATCCGCTGGCCTTCCACCTGGAAGATGATCATACGGATAACCAAGCCCCTTAGGATCGGGCTTCCCACCATACCACTCAGTCATATTCAACATCGTCGAACTGTCAATCGAAGCACTAGGGAGCTCCAGCTGCTCATGCGCGGGTCAACGAACTCCAACCTCCATGCACAACTTCGTCACAATGGACGCATAGGGTATCGAACCCATAGTACTCCCTCGCAAGAACCTTAGAATACCCTGATGGATCACCATCCCAAGATCCACATAATCCCCCTGCAGAATACCCCACAACAACCGAGCACGCTCCACAGTAATCTCATGTACATGAGAAGATGGCATGATATTAGCACAAATAAAAGAATTCCATGCACGTGCAAACCTGTTCATGAACGAAGCAGGGAACGTGGTATACTCATTCATACCCTTCTTGAACTTCCAATGCGTCTCAGGCACGCACAGGGTAGCAACAATCAAATCCAAGTTAAACTCCTTTAGAGTCTTCTCGTTCCAGTATACCTGATCCTCCTTCTTCTATGGCTGCTCAATCACCATTTGAATCGCCTCAGCACTATAGTCCACCGCCATCCCCCTCACCACAGTAAACTGGTTCTTATCCTCCTTAGTATTAGCATAAAACTCACGCACCACACTCATGGGTACAACAGCGGGTGTCTCACAGAAACACACCCAACCCATTTGCTCGCGAATTGGGAGTTTGATCCTGTTCATCTTGTCTATCTGTTGTTGTGTGATGAAAGAAGAAAGCAAGGGTGAGCAACAAGCCCACCGAAATATAATGTATTATAATTAACAATATATGAGCATTCTCATAGTACTCATGAAAGTCTTGGTCAAGAAGAAATGAACCAAGTTTTTTATTTTAATGCGACGAAGTCGCAAAATATTCAGTATATATATATATTTCTTAAATCTTTGAAATTCTCTTACATGTATAATATACATAAAGTTCCCGTTTATAACTGTATAAAATATCGTTGCAAGGTGATCTCATATATCTAACCTTGTCTCAACGTTTTTCTGAAAATCTTTGTCATGCATAAGATAATCATTTACTAGATATAAGTTGAAAAGATGAAGTTACAAGATACTCCCATATACTTATATCTTTTCCGAATACTACTTGAACTACCACCGTTCAAGTTATAATTAGTTTCAAAAGTTCATCACACAGATGAGACTACAAGATAAGACTTGAATAGATTCAATCTTTGAAATATTATTGAATGAAATGAAGTTACGAGATACTTCATTAAGTCCCGATATAGATATATCCATATATATCTCTCACACATTTCCTGAAAACCTCTGTCATGTAAAGTATGAACAGAGTTGCAATATCCAATGAATTTGGAAAGAAAAGAATTTTGGCATAAACCCGATATCTTGCTAATCAGGCAAAGATACCAATAAGTAACCTTTTCTACTGTAGATGGATGAATTCCTTGCCGGTTATCACCCTGGCTGCATTAGGACCTCGCGCTAGACCATTACCTGGCCACTCACGCATGGATGGACTGTCACCCAGCCTCTTACACCTTCATAGACCGTACCCCGGCCTGTCACTTATGCCGACTCAATTAGATGGACTTACTTCCCGAATGTTGGGCAAGTAATCAAATTGTTTTCTCAAAACAGCAACCTCGTTGCGAATATAAAATACACCACAGAGCCGGATCACTAAGATTTTTGAGCGAATATTCAAGTCTCCTTCGAAAGGAAGATCTTAAATCTGAAAACGAGTTTTGGGATCCGCTCTAACTTTTAAAATCATTTTGAAGACTCGAAAACATTTTTAAGAATGTTTGGAGTAATGCTGATTTAATA
This sequence comes from Apium graveolens, assembly GCF_009905375.1. Classification (NCBI taxonomy): domain Eukaryota; kingdom Viridiplantae; phylum Streptophyta; class Magnoliopsida; order Apiales; family Apiaceae; genus Apium; species Apium graveolens. The sequence goes on along the minus strand of NC_133650.1, from coordinate 122,250,745 downwards.
AAATAAATCAGTCCCAATATATTAGAAAATATCTGAATATTATTATTTAAATAATATTCCCATAAAGAATAATCTTTATAAAAATAATTGAAGTAGAAGTTTTAAAACTCATACTTGAAATGAATACTAAATAACCAAAGATATATTTATACGAAAGTATGATCTTTATTTGAATAATCGAAAATAAGTTTGATTATCGAAACATTATTCTTTTATAAAATAAAGAGTATTATTTAATAAATAAGCGGAGTCATAAGTCCTCGAATGAATATTCAAGATAATATTCATTAAATAAAATAAATGGAGTCATAAGTCCTCAAATGAATATTCAACTAATAATATTCATTAAATAAAATAAACGGAGTCATAAGTCCTCGAATGAATATTCAACTAATAATATTCATTAAATAAAATAAACGGAGTCATAAGTCCTCGAATGAATATTCAACTAATAATATTCATTAAATAAAATAAACGGAGTCATAAGTCCTTGAATTAATATTTAGAATAATATTCATTAAATAAAATAAACAGAGTCATAAGTCCTCGAATGAATATTCAAAATATATTCATTAAATAAAATAAAGTTATAGAATAAATCTTATTCGATTAATAGTTTTGAAAACTATATCAATATATATATATATTCTACTCGGGAACATCGACTCCCGGTTTAGAAAATGTTCACCTTTGGGTCCCCTATACTAAGGGTATACGCAACTACTGCTTATCTCTAGCATAGGTATTATGCAACTTATAAGCAATTGAATCAACAATTAGATATCAAGATTACGAAACAGACAGGCATATATACCATATCACATGCTCCAATATAACGCAAGATTTGCTAATAACAATTATGCCCTTATCACAAGATAATGCATATACATATATTTACATCACAACAACAGTATAACGGGTAGAAAACTTGCCTGAGTGTTCCGGGGTAGACTTAAGCTTAGAGTGGGTCCGGTAACCTATGAACAACAACATAAGCCGGAATTAAACCACGGTCGCTTAAGAAACTAGACTTTAACCATTTAGAGCCCTAACGTTCGCTTTCACGCTTAACGATTCACTTAAGTCGCTCGAGTACCCTCGGCTCCACCATTTTTAATAAATTAACCATTAAGAGTTTTAAGGCGATTCTTTCGCGAGTACCTTACCAACTGCCTAATCCACTTAACATAAATATTTCATACCCCAATTATTCATTTAAAGTCATTAATCAAGGTTTCAAAGTAAGGCGAGGGGTAATGGTTCGGTCGCGAAGCGCCGTTACTTAAATCGGTCGTTTCTCCTAAACCGTACATCGAATTCAAACGAACCACATATCAAAATGAAGCTTGTAACATGCACTATCTAATCATGGTAATGGTCAGAACCTAACAGTGAGTTCATGGGTCCTGATGTTAAGAACAAAAACAGTCTAAAGTAAATCGGGCATTACGACGGCTATATTTACGCGATTACCAATTTTTATCCTACTCCAAATCAATCCACAATCAACCACAATTCAACCATACAACCAAACTCCATCCATACATTACTAAAAAAGCCCCAACACCTCAAGTTCTCCAATTTATATTATTCTCAAACATGAACTAAAACTATTCTTAAGTTCATTAACTAATAACCAAGATTTACAACTCCAAAAACATCACAAAACCAACTAATCTCTACATATTCAATCACCATGCTTCTCATGAACTATCCTACTCATAATAAGCTCTTAATATTCAATAACAATGCTAGGTTAAGAGATTATACCTTCCTTGGTGAGTAAGAGTAACTAAGGAGCTTGGAATCACCCTTGAAAGTCCTTACCAAAGCTTAATCTAACCAAAAACACAAGATCAAACAATTTAAATTTCTTGAAAACACTATTCACTCTCTTCTTAAATGATTTATTGAAAGAGATTGTGAAGGAATTTGGAGCTTAAACTCCTAGGATAGCCATAACTAATCATAAGGAACCTTGGATAATTACCTTGCAATTTAACAATGGTTG